>NC_133154.1:9284661-9612262 GCF_048418815.1 Hemitrygon akajei
CCGTATTCTGTGCTGTGAGACTCTCTGCTCTGCAAGTTGAGGTAAAAGTAATGGAATGCTTTCCATTACCTGGTGATAACAGGTACAAATACCTTATTACATAGATGAGAGAACTCGTGTTGTTCTATAGAAGGTTCTTCCCTTAGATGTAGGTTAATATATCCTGATACAGAGAGAGAAGCAAAGGCTGGAGGATTTTTACTTTCCCGACAGAGATGTTTTCAGGAGCAACAAACCACCTTTGTGTCCAGAAAGAACACTGTAGGTTTATTTTGACTTGTTAGAACACAGCACATCTAAAATGGATTTTTCTGCTCATGCAAGACCATAAGACCTAGGAGCAGAATTAGTCTATTCAGGTCAGCAAACCTGCTCCACCATTCCATCATGGCTGATTTATTATCCCTCTAAGCCCATTCACCACCTCCTCCTCCTAACTTTTGACACCCTTACTAATCAAGAAACTATCAACTTCTGTTTTAAATATACCCAGTGCCTTGGCTGTCTGTGGCAATGAATTCCACCGATTCACCATCCTCTGGCTCATGAAATTCCTCATCATCTCTGTTGCAAAGGTATGTCCCTCTATTCTGAGGCTGTGCCTTCTGGTCCTAGTCTCCCTCACCATAGGAAACATCCTCTCTACATCCACTCTATCTAGGCCTTTCAATATTTGGTAAGTTTCAGTAAGATCCCCCCTCATTCTTCTAAACTCCAGTGAGTACAGGCCCAGAACCATCAAATGCTCCTCACACATTAACCCTTTCCTACCCAGAATTATTGCCGTGAACTGCCCCTGGACTCTCTCCAATGCCAGCACATGCTTTCTTAGATAAGAGTCCCAAAACCGCTCACAATACTTATACTTTCAACTTCTTAATTCAGATAAAACTGCTAGCAACATTGAGGGGTAAAGCACTACTCTTGAGTTTAAATATCTACCTGACATACTTTAATCCCAGGCCCATTATTCCACGGCATGGCAGCTTCATTTTCTGCAGGTCCCAGAGTCCAGTCTCCTTTCTCTTGAGTACTGCAAATGTTCACCCAAAATTTGACTCTATTGAAATAATTTGAAGAAATTTGGAAGCAGAATACATTCAGTTGCTTCATTTGGCAGCAACTCAATGCAAAAAAGCAGGCAGACATGGTCAAGAGGTTCAGTTGTTGTTCAGACCAAACATCAAAATGGTGAACAAATGTGATCTAAGTGATTTTGCTGGTGGAATGTTTGATGGTGCCAGATGGGGTGGTTTGAGTATCTCAGAAACTGTTGATTTCCTGGGATTTTCACATACAACAATCTCTAGGGTTCACAGCGAATGGTGCGAGAAACAAAAAACATCCAGTGAGCTGCAGTTCTGTGAGGGAAAATGCCTTGTTAATGAGAAGTCAAAGGAGAATGGCCAAAGCGGTTCAAGCTGACAGGAAGGCGACAGTAACTCAAATAACCTCACGTTACAATAGTGGTGTGCAGAAGAGCATCTCTGAATGCGTGTTGAACCTTGATGTGGATGGCCTACCGCAGTGGAAGACTACAAGCGTACACTCAGTAGCCACTTTATTAAATGTAGGAGGTACCTAATAAAGTAAAAATTGTGTAAATGAAGTAGAAACCAGAGTGTCTGGGGGAAAACCACACAGTCGCAGGAAGGACGTGCAAACTCCACACAAACAGTACGTCGAACATTGAAATGGGTGGGCTACAGCAGCAGAAGACAACAAACATACACTCAGTGGCTACTTTACCTCCTGTATCTAAGTGTATATCCCATGGACATCGCTATATCACAATTTCATCTTAAATCTCCAACTGGTACCAGAT
Organism: Hemitrygon akajei; assembly: GCF_048418815.1. NCBI lineage: Eukaryota > Metazoa > Chordata > Chondrichthyes > Myliobatiformes > Dasyatidae > Hemitrygon > Hemitrygon akajei. The sequence goes on from NC_133154.1 coordinate 9,286,487, forward strand.
TCTTGCAAGATGAGTTGACTCCTGTTGAGGTTAGTGACTGTCACTGCAGTCCAGAGCCATGTTCAGTGAAACGGTGTTACAATTGAGTGCAAGATACCTGAGTTCTAACTAACTACCAAATAGAGGCAGCAAAATTGATGGCCTATCAGTAGGCATTGGTCCAATAGGTGATATTTGTGTTTCTTACCTGCCTGACATAATTTTACAATCCTTAAGAGGTGCCACCTGGGAAGCATTGTCAAGATTTATTCTACTGAGCCCAAACTCCTGCTGGATGTGAGATTGAATTCCCGACATTACCTGCTCTTTAAGGTTAATTGCCTCAATTTCTGTGACACTAATGCTACAGCCACTCATTCTCCTGTCTCTGCTAGATTGCATCTCCAACTCCTGTGTTTGATTGTTCATGTGTCACTCTATCTGTCACACACTCACTCCACCTCCAAGTCTTCGATACTAGATCACCCTGTGGTATAGATCAAAACCAGTCCTCTGGATCCGCAACTCTAAAAAATCCTTCTGACAAGTCAGATTCCAGGGTCCTAGAGGGGTAAGAAGAGGTTTGAGGGGGTAAATGCAGCACGAGGAGGATTGACAACTCAGATCTGACCCATCCAGCCAGGTTACTGAAACAGACATAGTCCAACATAGCCCAGGAGTGGTCTTGATTGGGCGGAGGTTGTGTGATTTCTCAACCTTTCCCTGAGCTGACACCACACAGTGAAGCTCTGTTCTGTAATGTAAATACCTGGGAGGGAGGGTGCTGGCTGGTGTTTAGACCAAGGACTTGGACGCTCTTTCCTAAACTGCCGTTGCGGTCTATAACATCACCCAGATAGAACTGTAGGCCTGTTACTCCCTTGGATGGTGTCTGTTATTTTAATGAAGTTGTAGCGTTTATTTTTCATAGGCACACACGTAGACAGCACCGGGGCCGAGAGGGAGTCCGCAAAGGGGTGGAGGGCAGCAGGGGATCGAGACTAGAAGAGGTGGGGAGCCCTCGAATCAGCCCGGCAGCAGGCAAAAACTTCCTTGGAAAAATATATTTTATGGCAGGTAGCCAAGGAATTAGTGCCATGCAAGGTAGTCAGTGGAAATCTCTGTCTCAGGTTTTCAGTTAGGGCACCACACACAGACATGCCCTCTCTCACACAGCCTCACATAAATACACAATGACACACACATACACACACCTCCTCTGAGCTCTCATACATGTATTTATGCTTCCTCATATGGCCTCTCACACACTCACACCACCTTGTACACTGCCTCACAAACTCAGATGAAGGGTCTCATCCTGAAACGCTGGTTCTTCAATCCTCGCCATAGATGTGGCCTGCCCTGCTGAGCTCCTCCATCATTTTGTGTGCGTTACTCTGGATTTCCAGCATCTGCAGAACCTCTTGTATTTATCTTATACAGGCTAAAACACAAGTACTTACCTCTTCATACAGGCTCATGCTGACACCTCACACTGTCACAGTACACACACCTCATGCGATCAAATGTATTTACACATTCACACTTTCTCTCGAGTCACACACAAACACATCTGTGCACACATAAATATGGAATCTCACATACACACTCACACCTCCTCGTACAGATATATATATCCTTAGGTCCCATGCCACCAGGTTCAGGAACAGTTATTACCCTTTAACCATCAGGCTCCTGAACCAGTGTAGATAACTTCACTCACCTCAATGTTGAACTGACTCCATACCATATGGACTCAGTTTCAAGAACTCTACAATGGTTCTATTTAACATCAGAGAATGTATACAGTATACAACCTGAAATTCTTAGTCTCGGCAGACATCCACAAAACAGAAGAAAACCCCCAAAGAATGAATGACAGGAAAAAAAGTTAGAAGCCCCCCTTGCCCCCTCCCACACACAAGCAGCAGCAAAAACATCAACCCTCCACCCATTCCCCCACCTACCTCAGCACCCTCCATCATCCACCATGCAAGGAATAGCAAAGCCCCCCAAGACCATGATCCAGAGGCCATCAAAAAAAACCTGTCCACCCAACAGTTCGACATGCCAGTCTCTATCTCTCTCTCTCTCACACTCTCACTCACTCTTAGTCATCCTTACTCACTCTCACCCTCACCTAACAAGGGAGAGGAATCACTCTGCCACAGCGAGAGGGAGACAGCTCATGTTCTCGGTATTATTTCTTACTTTTTTCATTTATTATTGGCACAATTCATCCTCTTTAGCACATTGCATGTTTACCAGTCTTTGCTATATTTAGTATTTTTTCATGAACTCTATTACATTTCTTTATTTTCCCGGAAGAAAATGAATGTCAAGGTAGTATATGGTGAAATAAACAAACTATGATAATAAATTTACTTTGAAGAAACCTCCTTAAGATTACACACACACACACACACACACACACACACACACACACACACACACACACACACACACACACACACACACACACACACACACACACACACACACACACACACACACACACACACACACACACACACACACACACACACACACACACACACACACCCTTCATTTATATAAATACCAAGGCCATATTCTTCTATTCCTATAATATTTTTATTTTAGTTTATGAACAATATGAACTCTTGTTTATCCTGATTCCTGGGATGTGGTTGTATTCACACTCTCTCAGTCTCTGAGAAGAGAGCGAAATAGACTTGTATTTCTTTATAACCTCAGGTTCTCCCAAAACACTTCAGAAGAGCTTTTGAAATATAATCACTCTATTACAAAATGATCTGACTTAGTGATGTCGTCTAAAGGATAAATATTGGCCTCAGGTCCTCAGGGAGAATTATTCTCTGAAATTATAGTTCCTTGGATATTTTTTAACATATGACTGAAAGAGCAGGTGAAGTCTCAGCTTAACACTTCATCCAACAGGGTATTTCAGATGGTGCAGGATTTTTACTAACACTGCCAACCAGGAGTACAAGACTCCACAGTAGAACTGAACTCAGAGCCTCATAGAGTCATTCCTGACCATTTTCCAGACCCTTCCTCTGGTCACCCCACTATAGGGAGGCTTTGGAGTGGGTGCAGAAGAGGTTTACCAGGATGCTGCCGGGTTTAGAGGGCCTGCGATACCCCAAGAGGCTAGGTAAACTTGCGTTGTTTTCTCTAGAGCACCAGAGGCTGATAGAGGTTTACAAGATTATGAGAGGTATAGCTAGAGTGGACAGAGAGTATCTGTTTCCCAGGGTTGAAATGTGTAGTACCACAGGGCAGAGTGGGGGTAGGTTCCAGGGGGATGTGAGGGGTAAGCTTTTTACTCAGAGAGTCATGGATGTCTGGAATGCTCTTCCAGGTATGCTAGTAGAGGCAAATACATTAGAGGCTTTTAAGAGATGTTTGGATAGGCATGTGAATGTGAGGAGGATGGAGGGATATGGACATTGTGTAGGTAGGAGGGATTAGTGTTCCGGTGTTTTTTGATTTGCTTTTGATAAATTCCCCCAAAGCTGAAATAAATGACCAAAGCTTGATCTTTGACTTAACCCTTCCACTTTCCTGTCCTGAGGTTCTTCAACCCCCATTTTAAAAAAGAAGTCAAAACTGGAAGCAGCCATTCTCTAGGATGCCTACATTAAATGAAGATCAAGGACTTGTTCTCATTTCCCCTGAATATGTTTGCATTGACATGGTGCTACTGGGAAGAAAGTAGCTCCCATGCAATGTTCCCTCTAACTTGTAATGACCAGAGTGCGCAAAAATCTTGTGCCGTGCAAGCTTTTACCCAGTGGCAACATGTTCGCACTGAATTTTATATATGGAGGTATTCATTTTAACAGCTAGCAAAACACTGTCAATAAGAACCTGGATCTTGTCAGGGTTTGATTGTTGTTGCTCTCGTTCATCTGCACTCATAAGAATGTAAGTAGTAAGCCTGTAGCAGGTAATGAAGGATTTTCTCACCAGAGCTTCTGCACACCATCCACTTGTGATGCGCTTGCTAAATCAGACTTCAAAAAGTCAAGTTTCCAAATATCACTCCACTTCTTCCACTTGCAAATTCTCCGGCAACTTTTGCATCGCCACAATACACGATGTAAGGTAACACCATCTTCTGCATTGTACATAAATATTTGTCGTAGCTGCACATCCCTGACCTCATGAGCTTTCGGTGTAGCAGCTTCTCCGGTTTCATTAAGCCATTCCGCTTGAAATGAACTCACAGTTCTTTTACGCTTCACCCCCTTTGCCTCTTTGGAATTTGACAGAGTGAATCAATAATTTCTTCAATAAAAACAGTATAAATAAGCCGGTTCTAAAATCTGCAGACAAATCACCACCAACTCCACATTGTCAACAGTGTCTGTGTCAGAAACTGAAAAGAAAATGTGATTGTGTACAATTGTGAAATATACTTAATGTGCCACGAAGTAGAAGGTGACAAACCTTTCGTGCACAGTTTAAATTCCTTTGTGCGCTAGTAGCAAAAGGTTTGTGTACGCGCACACGTGCACAGCTTAGAGCGAATATTGTTCCCATGCTTCTCTTGGCCCTGTCCTTCAGAAGTCATGAGTTTAAGAGACTTCTGTAAGTTATCCTTGAAAAGCTAATAGAGCATCGTATGTGCTCACTTCATTGGGCCGTAGAATTGTTTCAGCCATTCAACTAACTAAATCTATGCCAGCTCCTAGAAGAACAATCACATCAATCTAATGCTCTTTCCTCATTGCCCTGCTAAATATTCACTTTACTGCCTGTCCTATCCCTTCTCAAAAGTGCTAATTATGCTTCTGTGATTTCTAGAAGGTGATCATGTATAAAAAGACATCCCCCCCCCCCCTCCACATTTACAAGAGAAAATCTGCAGATGCTGGAAATCCAAAGCAACACACACAAAATGCTGGAGGAATTCAGCAGGCCAGGCAGCATCTGTGAAAAAGAGTACAGTCGATTTTTCGGGCCGAGACCCTTCGGCAGGTTTTTTTCTTCTCCAGTCATACCGAAGGTTCTCGGCCCAAAATGTTGACTGTGCTTTTGTCCATAGATGCTACTTGGCCTGCTGAGTTCATCCAGCATTTTGTGTGTCTCCCACTGTATTCTAGTTTTTTCCCTCTTCATTAAAAATCAGTTTTTATTTTTATTTATTGAGATACAGTGCGGCCCTCCTGGCCCTTGGAACTGTGCCACCCAGCAACCCCCAGATTTAATCCAAGCCTGATCCTGGGACAATTCACAGTGACCAATTAACCTACCAACTGGTACGTCTTTGGACTGTGGGAGGAAACCGGAGCACCCGGAGGAAACCCATGCGGTCATGGGTAGAACGTACAAACTCCTTACAGACAACAGTGAGATCTGCTTGTTCTTGAGTCATTCACTAATAAGGCAAGTTTCTCTCCATTCAAAGGTAACACGAGTGAATCTGCAGATGCTGGAAATAAATAAAAACACAAAATGCTGGCAGAACTCAGCAGGCCAGACAGCATCTATGGGAGGAGGTAGTGACGACGTTTCGGGCTGAAACCTTTCATCAGAAGTGAAGTAACATGGGATGTTGAGGGGGGATAAGAAGTGGGGGGAGGGATGAAGTAGAGAGCTGGGAAGTGATAGGCTGAAGGGAAATGGGCTAGGGAGAAGGTGGAGAATTATGGGAAATAAAAGAGAAAGAAAAGTAGGGCTGGGGGAGAGTATAGTGAGGGGGGAAAAGAGAGAGAAAGAGAACCAGACTAAAATTATAGATAGGGATGGGGTAAGGGGGGGCAGGGATATCAACGGTAGCCTCCTACCTGCTAGCATGAACATTCAACTCACAGACCTCCGTTGATACCGGAATATCAGCCTGAAACGTCGTCACTACCTCCTCCCATAGATGCTGTCTGGCCTGCTGAGTTCTGCCAGCATTTTGTGTTTTTATTTCCCTCCATTCACTCTTGTCTAAACCAGCCATGATATCGTACAGTCCCATCAAGTTACCAATTTTTTGTTGAAAAGAGAGCAACTGCTTCTCCAGTGTAACCTTGTAGCCTGAATCCTCAATTCCGAGAATTATGCTTGTAGATTTATTTGCTAGTCACTTTACATCATTAAAGGGTGGAGTTCAGCATGCATACAGTATACCAGTTGCCATCACTGTAGCCTCCCTGCTATTACTCCATGAATCCCAGGATCCCATATATTTAAGTCAGAGGACAGCACTAAGATGGTGTTGGAGAATGAGTCACACTTAGAAGCCAAGCAGGTACAACAGAATTCTTTCTTGCAAACAATATTAGTGAACTAAATGGGCTTCTAGGACAATCCTTCCACATCTCTATATTTCCACATTCTTTACCTTAAATTAAAACTCTCTAGCTGTCCTCCATCAGATTTGAACCCTCGTTCCTTGGATTATTAGCCTGAGAACATGACCACACCACTCCCAGACCATGGTATCTTGGAAAACAAAGATTGGGTGGGGTGTAGAGTGAAACACAAGTTCATTAAGCTAACCATTTCTATTTCGAGTTACAAAATTAAAATCCCAGAGACCACCTCGGTGAAGATCTTGACAGACTGCTGTTTGAATTGCTGCTGTCCCCACTGTACATTTCCTCTCAGGAGTGAAGCCTCTCAGTGGTGGGGGGGGGGGGGGGGGAAGGCCGGTGTGTAGGTTGGAGCGAGAGGTTGAACTGCTCGACTCTCAGCTAAACGTGAGTCTGCAATTTGCAGACTTGCTCTTGAGACCATGGGGAACAAAGAGGCCATTTAGCGAGCGGCAGTGTGGTTAGGACTGACTGCGAGCTTAAGCCCTGCACCTATACAATGGGTTCCCTTATAGCAAGCAGCAAATCCCACACCACTAATACGATTACAGGATTTCAAAATAACCAGGTTAGATACAGTGTCGCCTGGGCACACAGATTAACCCTTTCGTTCAAAAGCACCACCCCCCCCAACCAGAATCGCTCCCTGACCCTGTTCCTGTTTCTTATGTTCTGATGACCCGAGGGCTCTGCATGGTCCTTGGTATCTCCTCTCCATTTCCAGTGGTGCTGACTCCCACCGGTGTGGTTCCCTGGATGGCCAGAGAGCACCAGCGGAGTATCCAATTGTGGAAGAACTTATGGAGGCTCACTTGACAGGTCATCAGATAATAATCAGATTGAAGCCTCCCCCCCTACCCCTGGCATGTTGAGATCAATTAGAATAGGCCTGCTGCCAGAATGAAGATTAATTCTGTATAACAGGACTGTGCCCACATATAAAGCAGTAAGGCCACTCTGGGGAACGTGAAGTCATCACTCTCACTCAGATGTAAGGCTTTGAATAAATATAAGACCATCATAGAACAGTACACCACAGGAACAGGCCCTTGGGCCCAAGATATTGTGCCAAGCCAGCTAAAGAGCAAATCAGAAACACTTAAACATCAATCCCTCCTACCTACCCCATGTCCATATTCCTCCATCCTCCTTACATCCACGTGCCTATCTAAAATCTCTTAAAGGCCGCTAATGTATTGGCCTCTACCACCATACCAGGCAACGCATTCCAGACATCCACCACTCTGAGTAAAAATCATCCCCTTCGAACCTACCCCCTCTCACCTTCAATACATGCCCCCTGGTATTAGATATTTCTACCCTGTGAAAAAGATGATCCCTGCCTACTCTATCTATGCCTCTCGTATTCTTATAAGCCTCTGTCAGATCTCCCCTCAGCCTGCAGCGCTCCAGAGAAAACAACCCAAGTTTATCCAGCCTCTCACGATAGCACACACCCTCTGAATCGGGCAGCATCATTAGTGAATCAAATTGTGTGGGACTAAAACTAGAGGTCATGGGTTAAGGGTGAAAGGTCAAATAGTTAAGGGGAACATGAGAGGGAACTTCTTCACTCAGAGAGCAGTGAGAGTTTGGAATGAGCTGCCAGCAAAAGTTGTGGATCCTTGTTCGATTTCAATATTTAAGAGAAGTCCAGAAAAATAGATGGATGGGTGGGGCATGAAGGGCAAAGGTCCAAATGAGACCAGACAGACAGGTCAAAGGCTGTGTTTCTGGCTGTAGTGCTCTATGACTCTACGATTAAGGAGTAACTCGTCTATGGAGAGTGAGGAGTGGGGTGGGACGCTATCTGGGGTAAATAGCAGAGAGATGAGTTTAAGGGAAAACATACACAAGGGAGAAATGGATAAAAAGATGTATTGAATGGGGAGATTGGAGATCCATGGAACAATCAACTGACCCAGGCTGAAAGGTCTGAAAATCTGCTGTAGTTATTAATATTTTTGCATGCACCATGGCTGTTAGGGCAGCATTGAAGGTCCTCCATCTCTATCTGTATAGAAGGATACTTCATTGCTGTTTCCGCAACAATTTTTTTTTTACCAGTCGGGGTTGTTGGCCCTGAGCTGAATCCCTGAGCCTGGAGGACCGGTGGTCCACTCTTAGTCTGGCCTCTACGTTGACCTGTTTGGCATGGGTGACCCTACCAAGAGCCAAAGCATAAAGCCCTGATTCCAGCCAACTTAGCTCTCTGGGTCATTGAGGCACGCAGGCTTCTAAACCCTACAAGACTGTGGTCCCCTCTCAGAGGTGCAAAAAAGTGGAGATAAGATTAAAACCTAATCAATTGGTACCTCACCCACCCCACCCTCCAGAAACCTTCATTTCCTCCACAACAGTTGCACTGTGGCTGCGGTGTGTACTATCTACAAGATGTACGGCAGTTACTCACCAAGGTACCTTCAACAGTACCTCCCAAATCTGCGATTCCCTGCACCAAGAAAGACAAAGGAGGCTAGCCCATGGGAACATCACCATGTCCGAGTACCGGTTCCATCATTATCACTGGGTCTAAACCCAAAACACCCAACACAACAGCACAATGAGAGCACCTTCACCTGAGTCAAGGAGGTGAGCCACTATCACCTGCTCTAGGGTAATCAGGGGCAACAATACTGTTTTTGCCAGCAATGTCCACAATCCATAAGTTATCCTTGGGAAAATCAAGCCTAAAATCAGATCTGGCCATCTGGGAGCGAAATCAGGAAGCAGTTAATCTCACGAAGCACATTAGGAAACTGGTGTTATGGTAACATTAACTAAAACATCAAAGGTTAAAGGGATGACATGTCATACAGTCAATAACTTCTCCAAGGATCGTCACCTTGTCGTGGTGGAGAGGCTTGTGAATTCCTGAGCTTCTGAGAGCGATGGCATCTGGACTTTAGCCATCTGGCATTTTGCTCCTTGTAGGGGCACCCACAATGGTAAGGTCAAGGGGGAAGTTCCAGACAAAGAGTGATCCAACCAAGACCTCAATGGTGGGGTTGGTGAAACATAATCACAATGCAGTGAAGATGGAGGAAGGCTGCAGAAGTGCTGGGACCCCAGTTGTGTTTCACTCCATACCACTGGGTCCTGACCCCAATCTCTCAAGGACCTTGTGGTGGCTGCCCATGCACCTGACTCCCCATATTAAAGAAAGTCATGCTCAGATGTTCTCCATTAACAGAATCCACCTAACATCCTGGTTTCATGGATCCCGGATCAGCTTCTACAGCCATTTGAAGACCCACCAATAGACAATCCCTTAGGAGAACATCTAATTCAACCAGAGTGATCGCACTACTACTACAGTCAATACCAAAAGGGTCCATGCACAGGAGAGTGGAAATTGGATAAATTACTGCCCATTTCCGTCTGCAATCCCACAAAAAATATTTATCCCGAATAGATGGTGCAACGATCATTTCCTGCTGATATCCAAGTTCAAAGTACATTTATTATCAAAGTATGTGTATTTTACACAGCCTTGAGATTTGACTCCTAACAGGCAGCCACAAAACAAAGAAACCCAATAGAAACAAATCATCGTGCAGACAATAAAAGTGAGCAAGTGGCATTTGGAACTGAAGTTTATGAAAGTGAGTCACAGACACGAAGCCAGGCATCACTGCAGCTGATTCAGAACCCCTCTCTCTCTCTCTCTCTCTCTCTCACTCCCCCCTCTACCTACCTCTCCCTCTCCCTCGCCCACTTCTCCTCCCCTCTCTTCTCTCTTTCTATCTTTCAATCTCCCCTGCCTCCCCAACCTCTCTCCTCCTCTCTCCCTCACACACACTCATCTTCTCCTCACTCTCTTTCTCCTCCCCCTCTCTCTTTCTATCTTTTGCTCTCTCTTTCTCACTTTCTCTTTCTCTCTGTTTTTCTCTTTCTCTTTTTCGCTTTTTCTCTCGCTCTTTTTCTCTCTCTTTAATGCCAGAGTGTTGTAGACGTCTGCTTGTCATGGGGATTGTGCATCTAAGTGCCGGATGCCCATCCTTTATCGGGAATGGACCTGTCAAGAAGCACGCAGGTCATATCTGAGCACAGTTCCTGGATGAAGATCAGTCCAGTACTGTTTTGGCCACTTCCCTGACTGTGTCTGGTAAGATGATTTGATCTGATAATAGTATGAAGCTGAAGGTACTGTCAAGACCACAAGAAAATGGCAATCTCCAGTCTCGAGACAAGACAGCATCACTTCTCATTGAATGAGCGTGCAGACCTGCTTATAAAGAAGCAAGTTTTAATGCCTCGTTCTTGATTTGAAAACCTCTAGAAATAAAGTGGCCTCCAGAGTGCATCTATGATACCCGGCAAAATCCTTGACTAACTCCTGCTATTCAGGTTCTGTCTCTGGACCAGACATTCAACTGAAAATTCGATGTAATGCACATAGATTATCTTCATTTCTCATCCTCTCCATTTAATACCTTACCATCTACATGAGTGTAGTTCTTCAACCAAAATCATACTATTCACATGGGCTGTTGTGTTGTAGCGGGTGGCGACCTGAAAGGGTGATGAGAGCTGATTCAACAGGGAATTTAAAAAGTAAATTTAATGTGTATTTGGAAAGGGAAAATACTTTCATGGATCTGGGGTAAAGAAGTAAGTGGTGTCATATTTGTAAAGCTACTCTCAAAGGCTAGCACATACATACCGGGCCGAATGGCCTCCTTCTGTGTGTGCCGATTGATGAGAAACTTTTTAGCTCCAAACACGGCATCGCCTCAGCAATCCATTCCTGGCTGGCTTCCTCTTCTCTTTTGTTTATCACTTCTTCTCCCCCCCCCCCCCCTCCGCCTGTCACAGGCAGCGCATTGTGCTCAGGAGGCCTTAAACCGGTTGCCTTGGCAACGCCCAATTTCCTCTCGGAGAGAGAGAGGGAGAGAGGGAGCGAGAAGTTGGCTCCAGGGCCTTCTCAGGGATATCAGCGCACAGTCACCATAAAACCAGCCATTGTTCCACCTTACACTGATACCAGAGGCAGCCTTTATCAAATGGAAATATCACTTACAGCCCACGTCCGCGAGGGAGAGTTCAGTGAGAGGGCTGCTGTCACACGGACCAAGGCTGCCTCTTCTTCAGGGCTCATATGTGCTGATTTGTGCGTATGTTTTGATTTAACTGTTTGAGGAATAAAAGGGTGAAGAACAAGAGACGTGTATTTCCAACAAGCTGTTTCTGGGGCAACACCTGAGCTGTTATCGTCCCTGCCAGTTGGAAATGGTGGAAGAGTTTGGGGTTCTTTTTCCAAAGGAGAGGTCTTTAGAAGGATTTTTTAAAAAGGTGTGTTATAATGAGTTCAAAGTTCAAAGTAATAAATTTGCTGTCACCAGATATGACCCTAAGGTTCTTTTCCTTGCAGGCATTCACAGTAGAACAAAGCAATATGAGGGAATCATTGAAAAACACGAAGACTGACAAGCCACTGATGTGCAAGAGAAGGCAAACTGAGAAAATACAAAAAAAAAATTGATAAATAAATAAACACGTACATACAGAGAACATGGGTTATACAGTCCTTGGAAGTGAGTCTACATGTTGTGTTGAGTGATCAGTTCGGTGTTGAGGTGGGTGAAGACAAGACAATACCAAAGTCAAAGTAAACTTTATTATTAAAGTACATATATGTCACCACATACAATCCTGAGATTCATTTTCTTGTGGGCATACTCATCAAATCTAGAGAATAGTCAGTAGAACGGCATCAGTTGAAGATCAACCAGAGCGCAGAAGACAACAAATTGTGCTAATGCGAATGAATAGCAATAAATAACAAGAACATGAGATAAAGTGAGATCATTAGTTGCAGGAACATTTCAGTACCATACAGTAAGTGACCGTACAATCGGTGTGGAGACGTTTCCATTGGTATGAAGAACTAGGCACAGGGCCATTGCCATAACGTCTCCATTTTCAGGGTGATGGGTAATGAAATGGAGAATGCTGCCCCCAGAGGCACTGGCAGATGTGAACAGGAGAGATGGGTTTAAGAAGAAAAAAAAGAAGGCAATAGCTAATCTCCCACTCTTGCCTGATCTGTCACTCAATAACATCTCTGATGATCTTTTTATAACAATATCCAAAAAGCCTTGATTCCCTTGTCCTGAGTTAAAGGAAGTGGTTGAACAGCCTAGGACTTTAATCCCTGGAGTGTAGGAGACTGAAAAGCAATCTTACAGAGCAAGGTGTTCCCAACTTTTTTTATGGCATGGACCCCTACTATTGAACAAGGCTCCCCTGTTATAGAGGCTTGTAAAATCACAAAAGGTAGCTAACATAGGATATTTCAGCGCAGTGTGTGTGTAGGCCTCCGTTAGTCTCTATAGACCATGGATTTGCACCTTGGAAAGTTTCCAGGGCGCAAACCTGGGCAAGGTTTTTTTTTATGGAAGACCAGCAGTTGCCCAAGCTTCAAGTCTCCCCTCTCCATGCCACCGATGTTGTCCAAGGGAAGGGCATTAGGACCCATACAGCTTGGCACTGGTGTCATCACAGGTTAAGTGCCTTGCTCGAGGACACACACGCAGCCTCAGCCAAGGCTTGAACTAGCGACCTTCAGATAACTAGACGAACGCCTTAACCACTTGGCCACGCGCCAGCACAGTACAGATTCTGGTAAATCTTCCCGCCGCGTTCTCTAAAGCTTCCAAATGCTTCCTATAATGAGGTGACCAGAACTGAACACAATATTCAAGGATCAGCTTTATTTATCCTATGTGTTTACATGCAATAGAAATTCACTGTGGTGTATTGGTCTAAAATTTATAGAGCTGCAACACTATCCCATGGCTCTTGAACTCAATCCCCTGACAAATGAAAGGTGACATATCACATGCCTTCATAACAACCCTAACAACATGCACGGTAACTTTGAGGGATCTGTGACCATGGGGCCCCAAGATCCCTCTGTTCCTCCACATGGCTAAAATCCTGCCAGGGTGAATTCACCCAGTCCTTATTCCTGGGTTGGGGAATCAAGAACAAGAAGATTCTGGTGTAAGGTGAGAGAGGAAGAGATAAAATGGGAACCTCAGGGACAACCTTATTAAATACAATGTGCAATGTGTGCGGAATGAGTGAATTAATAGCACTTTACTAATAACGATCACCGTCGGAGGCAAGGCTAGGTGAGCGGAGGTGCAGGTGAGGCATGGCAGAGGTTGGAACGAGGAAGGTCCGGGCTTAATTGGAATGGTTGGATACAAGCTGAATTGTGGCGACGGGAATCAAGCACCGGAGCAGTCCACGAGCGAGGAATGGCCAGATGCTTGGGCGACTAAAGTGCCAGGCCAGATTGAAAAGGCCATGGTGGTGGGACCGGAGGAGAGGGATGGACACTTACTCAGCTCTGCGCTGCACTGAGGCTGTGGCCTGCTGCCGTTGCAGTGATGCCTGGCTTCGCATCTGTGGCCCCGTCACGTTTACTCGACTCTGCACTGCACTGAGGCTGTGGCCTGCTTCAGCAGCAGTGATGCCTGGCTTCGCATCTGTGGCCCCGTCACGTTTACTCGACTCTGCACTGCACTGAGGCTGTGGCCTGCTGCCGTTGCAGTGATGCCTGGCTTCACATCTGTGGCCCCGTCACGTTTACTCGACTGCTTCAGCAGCAGTGATTCTTGGCGTTCCGTCTTTCATAAAACTTCAGTTCTGAATGCTATTTGCTTACTTTTATTGCTTGCATGATTTTTTCCCCTCTGCACATTAGGTGTTTGACGGGTTTTTTTCAAATAGTTTCTTCTGGGGTTACTTTGTTTTGTGGCTGCCTGCAAGGAGACGAATATCAAGATTGTATAACGTATACATACTTTTTAATAAATGTGCTTTGAACTTTGAGCTGCCAGAGGAAGAGGTTGAGGCAGGTGCAATAAGAACTTTAAAAATTCATTTGGACGTGTACATGGATAGGAAAGGCTTAGAAGGGTATTTACCAAACACTGGCATGTTGGTTGGCATAGACCAGATGGGCCGAAGGGCCTGTTCCATGCTCTATCACTCTATGAAATCTATAACCACAGTCATTTACCTTTTCTCATCAGGATGCTCCAAATATAACTACAGCCAATGGGGTGCTGTTGAAGTACAGTTAATTTAGGATAGATAAAAGACAGTAGCCACTTTACACACAACAAGCTCTCCCTCTGATGAAATAACCTTGTTTTAGTGAGCCACTTGTGGGATGAATATCGGCTCCAGGATACAGGGAGACGTTCCTTGCCCTTCCTTGTAATATTGGTCCTTATCTCTTATGTGCACGGAGAGGGCAGATGAGTCATTAGCCTCTCAGTTAACTGGTAGTAGTTGTGTGATCACTTGAGTTGAGTGTGATGTTCTCTGAAGGTCTGTGCGTGGCTTTGTGTAACATGGGGAGGCTGATGCACTGGCATTCTCTGCAATCAGTCAGGGTCCAGTGGTAGGAAAGTGACTAGGGACCCTTCTCTGCTGCAGCCTCCCTCCACCCTCAATGTCGTTGTGATCTGTCATCTGTTGCTATCTCCACCGTTGAGATCTGGATTGGACCTCTCCTCGTCTGGAACCTCTTCCTTGACCGTACCGCCATGGGTGACCCTATCAGGAGCTAAATGCCGGATGGCTAAAGGCTGGACACCATCGCTCATAAGTCCCTCCACCAGGAGAAGCTGACAATCCTCGGAGTGGTCCATTAACTCTGCACTTCTAACAGTGCACTCGCCACTAACAAACAGGCAGTGTAGTGTGGAGCACTCTGGCTAATGCCCTGCATACAGTGCAGTACTGCCCTTTCCTGCAATGCACTGCTCCCTCAGTATTGACTCCCTGACAGTATAGAGGTCACTTGAAGCGGATCCACACTCTCCGTATTGACTCTGCAATTACTGCAGTGAACCTGTTGTTCAGTGTGCAGCACGAACTTAGTTCAGTCCCTTCAATAGCCCAGCAGTCTCTCACTGCTGCCCCACAGCGCCTTTATCACAGGCCCTTCGACCGAGCAGCATTTCTTCAGTGGCCCACCTCAATGATGGAGCACCTTCCTCAATGCTGCCCTACAGAGAATTTAACACTTTCTTAAAATTGACCATAGGCAGCATTCCCTCATCATTCCCCTCTGACAGTGCGGCACTCCCTCAGTACCATCCCTTTGACGGTGTGGCACTCCCTCAGTACCGTCCCTCTGACGGTGTGGCACTCCCTCTGATGGTGTGGCACTCCCTCAGTACCGTCCCTCTTACAGTGTGGCACTCCCTCTGATGGTGTGGCACTCCCTCAGTACCGTCCCTCTGACAGTGTGGCACTCCCTCTGATGGTGTGGCACTCCCTCAGTACCGTCCCTCTTACAGTGTGACACTCCCTCTGACGGTGTGGCACTCCCTCAGTACCGTCCCTCTGACGGTGAGACACTCCCTCAATACTGTCCCTCTGACAGTGAGACACTCCCTCAGTACTGACCCTATGACAGTGTGACACTCCCTCAGTACCGTCCCTCTGACAGTGAGACACTCCCTCGATACTGTCCCTCTGACGGTGTGACACTCCCTCAGTACTGTCCCTCTGACAGAGTGACACTCACTCAGTACTGTCCCTCTGACAGAGTGACACTCACTCAGTACTGACCCTCTGATGGTGTGGAACAGGACAATTTATAATGACTGATTTACTTACTAACCGGTACATCTTCAGGATTGTAGATAACATCGATATCAAAAGGCCTGGCTCTGATGCTTAGGAATGGATGGATCGCCCAGCAGAGGTGGTCTAACGATGTGTAAACGGGAACAGAAATCCTCTGCCTCTACAGATGCTGAATGACTGCTGCGTTCCTCCAATAATTTCTGGCTCCAGATTCCAAGTGTTTCCTGTGCCTCTATATATAAATCAAAATCACTCATTTACACTCGATGGCCACTTAAGTAGGTACACCTGTGCACCTATCTAATCAAACAATCAGGTAGCAGCAACTCAATGCATAGAAGCATGCAGACATGGTCAAGAGATTCAGTTCAGACCAAACATAAGAATGGGGAACAAGTGCGACCTAAGTGACTATGACTGTGGAATGACTATTGGTGCCAGATGGGGTGGTTTGAGTATCTCAGAAACTGCTGATCTCCTGGGATTTTCACACACAACAGTCTCTAGAGCAGGGTTACCAATTTTTGGTTAATGGTTTTGATCCATGGCATAAAAAGGTTGGGACCCCCCGCTCTAGAGTTTACACAGAATGGTGCACAAATCAAAGAACATCTAGTGAGCAAAGGTGCTTTGTAAATGTGAGAGGTCAGAGGAGCAGGGCCAGACTGGTTCAAGCTGTAACCCAAACAACCATGTGTTACAACAGTGGTGTGCAGAAAAGCATCATGTCAAACTTCGAAATGGATGGGCTACAGCACCAGAAGATCAGGAACATACAATCTGTGGCCACTTTATTCGGTACAAGGGGTACTGAATAAAGTGGCCACTGACTATATTATAGAATGGATACAGTACAGCTGAAAAATAAGTTTAGACAGGCAAGGGATATCAGTTAACGAGGAACTCGCTTTATTGTAGGTTAGAGGAAGGTGTGATGGGGGAAGGGCGGCGAAACCTCAAGATTGAGAAGAGGTAAATAGCAGGCGATTGTAACCCTCAGGCAGTGGAGTAGTAATGGAAGAATTCTCTTGGGCTCCACAATAATTCTGAGAGGTTGAATAAACACATTTTAGGTAGCAGGTAAAGTGACTGGGAATAACTGCACGAGAGAAGGGGGAGCAAACCAGAATGAGCAGTTCTAAATTATAAAAGACATCATTTGTAAACAGAACAGAGAGACTGGGGTTGATTGAATAATTCTACTAAAGAGCTAGCAGAGTACACGGGTCAAAAAGATCCGTCCGCTGCTTTTAGATTCTCTGTTTACGAATATCAACTGTTAAGCAGTCTGAGGGGAATGGGTTTACATAGGCTGGGATGCGAAAGGAACTGGGAAGCCAAAACAGAGAGCGGATAATTTGGCTGCGCTGATAGAGGGCGTGGAAATCAGGAGAGTGCGGGATTTGACGGGTGGGATAGTTACAGGGTGCAGCGATTAAACAGAGACTGGGATTAGATTGGTGAGGTATTTAAAGGAGTGCAGTGATTAAAGAGAGACCGGGATTAGATTGTAAATTATTTAAAGGGTGCAGCGGTTAAACGGAGAGTGGGATTAGATTGTGGGATATTTAAAGGGTGCAGCGATTAAACGGAGAGTGGGATCAGATTGTGGGATATTTAAAGGGTGCAGCGATTAAACGGAGAGTGGGATCAGATTGTGGGATATTTAAAGGGTGCAGCGATTAAACGGAGAGTGGGATCAGATTGTGGGATATTTAAAGGGTGCAGCGATTAAACGGAGAGTGGGATCAGATTGTGGGATATTTAAAGGGTGCAGCGATTAAACGGAGAGTGGGATCAGATTGTGGGATATTTAAAGGGTGCAGCGATTAAACGGAGAGTGGGATTAGAATGTGGGATATTTAAAGGGTGCAGCGATTAAACGGAGAGTGGGATCAGATTGTGGGATATTTAAAGGATGTAGAGATTAAACAGAGAGTGGGATTAGATTGTGGGATATTTAAAGGGTGCAGCAATTAAACGGAGAGTGGGATTAGATTGTGGGATATTTAAAGGATGTAGAGATTAAACAGAGAGTGGGATTAGATTGTGGGATATTTAAAGGGTGCAGCGATTAAACGGATTGTGGGATATTTAAAGGAAGCAGTTAATAAGGGGAGTATGCTATTCGACCCAGACTCTAGTGTGGAAATTTATATTGGCACAGACTCAATGTCCTGAGTTTTAGACCGGCCTGCAATTTGTTAAAATTACTTTGAAATGAATGGTCCTTTTATTAAAATTACTTTTATTGAGAATGTATTTGCACAAATAACTGTAGGGTTCACACTAATGACGTACAGGCAGGGAATAGCACGCCAGCAGGGCACAGTGGGTGTAGGGACGCACTAATGGTACGCTCTGGCACACGGGTCTGATGAAGTTTGCAGGCAGCAAAGCAACACTGGTGCACAGTGATCATCGAAACAGTGCACTGGTGCTCAGTAACGCAACGAGATCATCTCCTTGCGCTTTCTGTTCTGGCGGCACCTTCTCTTGTCCACATGGTGAAGCGTATGTAATGCCCTGGTTCACATGGTCCGTACGTTTTCTCTGTTCTCAGTGTGAGCTGCCGGTTTGGGTTACTGCTGAAGATAGGAGGGAGGAGAAATGGGTGCCATCCGACGGGGATGAGCGGATTCAGGGGAGATTTCTCTGTTGAGGGACAACAAGGTTGGGCTTGGGACCTTTGAGAGGGGGAGAAGAGGTCGCAGGAGGTGACCCGGAGTGGGGCCAGGATTCGGTGTTAAGCCCAGGGAGATCGAAGGAGGATCAGCGAAGAGGAAATCACGAGCTCCAACTTGTGCACATTACACTGTTCCATTTAAAATGGGCCCTTCTCTTTTGTCGGCTTTTTCTTTACGGACCCTTTAGTCAAATTAAGAATGATAAAGCAGAATCTTTTAATTGTATGCAGTGTACTGTCTGTTATTCCGTGGTATGTATATGTGACAGGGTGACAAATCACACAAGCATCCACACAAACGGGGGATTTGGGGGGCTTGCATCTCAATCTCCCGCGTTTGGCGGGGCCCGAGATTCTCTAGACTTACGCAGCCGATGGAACCAGAGTGTCACATATACTCCTGTGGCTTTGTCTCTCAGGCTGCCTACAATCACTGAACATTTACTTTTTGTTGAAATTTACACGGTATTTATCTACTGGTGGCAGAATATGAAATTTTGCACCCATTAACTTCTGGTGTGTGAGTGGCTGCTCTGATCCCTCGGGCAGCGCTCTATCCGTTATCTCAACAGAAGGCAAATTAAGGCAAAATAAATAAGTCCAGGAAAATACATTAACGATCCAATGACCCTAGTTCTGCAAGAACTGTTCATCAACAACAACTATTTGCATTTTTACCATAACTACGTTTCCATAAGTTTGTTATAGCCGGGGTTGGTAGTGGGGATAAGCTCCCTCTACCTATTAAATGCTCCCAGTCACGCGCATCTCAAATAGCCTCTGACAACCAAGTCCAGCTCCTGGCCTTCACCTGTGGCTTTAGCTACTAAGCCGGCGGAACCGTTTCAACCGACAGGAGAAAGGGCAAAGGCGGGTTACTGGCGCCATAAAGCCAGTCACTTTGGGGCTCGTCAGCCGAGGCCGGCAGCTCACCTAGGAGAAGGAGCCTTCCACTGCCTTGTGGTTATACCCATTCACGGGGAAGGCTTCGGGAGTAAACCCCGAGGGAAAAATCGGGGGCTGGAGCCCCCAAAACAGTTCTACTTGGAGTTCAATGCTGATTGGCAACTCCTGCGACGCTGCTGGCACCAAACTGTATCGGCCTCTGCCGTTCCTTATCGGACGCGTGGAGAGAGAGAACTTGCTCTCCACATCGTACTGCTCAGGTTTGCGTATCTAGACAGCTTGGTCACAACATCCATGGTTGACCTTAACTGACAGAGTCCTCGCTCACTCATTCATAGTGACGTTCCCCCTAGACTTTCCTCCAATCACCTTAAAGTTAGGTGCATGGATGAAAGGAAGGTCCTGAAGAAGGGTCTTGGCTCATTTGTTCGTTTCCATGGAAACTGCCTGACCTGTTGAGTTCCTCCAGCATTTTGTGTGTGTTACCTTAAAATAAGGCCCACTTGTATTAGCCATTTCTGCCCTGGGTAAAAGTCTCTGGCTATCCCTGTCATCTATGCCTCTTATCATCTTGTACACCCTCACCAAATCACTCCTCACCCTCCTTTGCTCCAAAGAGGAAAGTCCAAGTTTGCTCAACCTATCCTCATAGGAAATGCTTTCTTATCCAGGCAGTGTTCTGGTAAATCTCCTCTACACCCCTTCTAAAATCATTACTTCGCGGTTTTGAAATCAATACCCAACTGCACACCATACACCATCTTAACAACCCCATCAACTTGTGCAGTAACCTTCCGGGACACATGGATCCCTCAGTTCCTCCACATTGTTAATAATCCTTCCTTTAACCCATACTCTGCCTTCAAGTACAGCCTTTCAAAGTGTATCGCTTCACAATTTTCTGGATTGAACTTCTCAGCCCAGCTCTACATTCCATTATAATCTACAACCTTTTACATTTTCCACAGCACCACCAACCTTCAAGTAATCTGCAAACCTACGAACCCACCCTCCCACTTCCTCATCCAAATCATTTGTAAATATCCCATCGTAAATCCTGTCTCTAATTGTCCAATGTATTTCCCAAGAATTCTATCAAAGAAAATTTGCCAAGATGCAACAGAAGACTGCAGCAGGGGAGCAGATGATTGGGAAGAGAGTAAAGTGTGTAAAGGACTGTATCGATGGAGGATAGCGAGCTAGAGTTGGAGAGCCTTAGGGAGGGAGTTCCAGAGTTTGAGTTGTGACAGCCAAAGGCACACCCGTCAAAGGGGATGGCGGATTAAATCTGGAGATGCGTAGGTCATGAAAATTGAAGGTTCATTGAGTATTTCAGTGCTGGGGGAGGTCATGGAGGTAGGAACAATTCCAAAGCAAGGATGTGAACCTTAGAATTAAGGGATTGCTTAAATGAACTCCTCCACCATGGATAGCCCCAAGCCCGGCTGTGAAAGGAGGGTCCTGCATGAGGCTAGCAACTCCATCCCATAAAAACACAGTGCTACCGAAATGCCAACATAGGCTCCAGGGGCCTCATTCCTGGGAGAGGAAGGAGAGGATGGGCTACACCTGAGATAGACAAGATGGGCAAGCTGCTATTGGCAGCCTATGTCCCGGTATAGCTGATGGGCTTAAGTAAGTAAGTATTGCTTCAGTAGGAGCTAGCAAAGGGCCACAAGATTGGTGTAGGAAAAAGACTTCAAAAGTTTAAAGTTCTTGCAGTTGATGACTCTTTTTCTTTATTTATATAGATGATGGTAAGACGTATTGCTCCGGGGGGGATGATTCCTAATGGGTTTTTTTTCCTTTTTTTTTGTAGTCAGTGGGTTTTTTTTTTCTTAGACAGGGTTCTTTTTTTCCCTTCTTTTCCTTATATATGAACGTTTTTTTCCATTTTTATATATTATGACCAGCTTTTTTCTCTTCAGCTTTATTAATTGTATACATATTAATTTGTTGAAGTTTTGTATCATTCTATAGCTGTAGAAGATTATGTACCAATAAAAAGATTCTAAAAATGAAAATGAAAAGTTTAAAGTTCAAAGTAACTTTAATATCAAAGTACGTATATGTCACCATATGCTATCCAAAGAATAATTTTCTTGTTTGCATACATAATAGAACAAAGAAATACAATAGAATCAATGAAAAACTACATACAAGGACTGACAAGCAACCACTGTGCAAAAGAAGACAGTCTGTGCAAATACAAACATAAGAACATAAGTTGTAGAGTCCTTGAAAGTGACTGTCATCAGTTCGGAGTTGAGGTGAATGAAGTTATCAAAGCTGGTTCAGAGACCTGATGGTTGAGGGGTAATAACTGTTCCTGAACCTGGTGGTGTGTGACGTGAGGCTCTGGTATCTCCTGCAGCAAGAAGAGACCATGGTCTGGATGGTGAGGGCTTTCGATGAAGATTGTGACAATGCTCCTTGTCGTTGTCCTCAATGGCAGCGAGGGCTTTTCCTGTGATGGACTGGTCCGTATCCATCATTTTTTTGCAGGCTTTTGTGTTCTTGGTCATCGGTGTTTCCATAGCAGGCAGTAGATCCTTGGGGAACAGGCCAAGACTGGGATTTAATAGTTTAATGAGCACAAAATGCCAGAGGAGCTTGGCAGGTCAGCAGTCCTGATAAAGGGTCTCAGCCCAAACCGCCAGCTCTTCATTCCTCTCCATAGATGCTGCCTGACCTGCACAGTTCCTCCAGCATTTTGTGCGTGTTACTCTGGATTTCCAGCACCTGCTGAGTCTCTTGTGTTTACTTAAATATTTTACAAAGACATGGTCAAAGGTTTTGCCAGCAGAGATGACTGTGCAGGAATGGGTAGAAGAGCTGAATTTATGACCTGCCCTTTTGGCCGAGATGTTTATCCTGTGTTCCTACTGACATCCAATCATCTGTCTGGAAGTTTTTTTCCTTAATCTTCAAATAAAATATTTTATAAAAATATTAATCCCTACACCATTCTCTCATTGCTGTTGTACAGAGGAGCTTCACTCAACTGGTTTGGGGACTATGAGAGCTTGGAGAACTTGGGCAGTTCTTCTCAGAGCAGAGTAAGTTACAAGGCATTCAAAATCAGGGTGAGTTTGTAGGTTTAAGTGAGGATTTCACCACAGTAGCAGCTTCTGTAACCATGAGTCACAAACTGAAAATGGTCAACAAGAGAAATGGATGAGTTGCTGGGTGTGGAGAGGGGTGGGGAAGGCTTAGCGTTTGGAAATCCACATGAACTAGCTTTTCTTTATAAACTCTTCTTTCTTCTTAATCTTTCTTCCAGCCTGAATCAAGTAAAACCAACCTACTTATTCACGGCTCAGCCCACCCAAGAGAGCCCCATTATTCAGCATTTGCCCCGTAACCTTCTAAACCTTTCCTATCCATGCACTTGTCCAATGGTCTTTTAAAAACTATTGCACCTGTCCCACCCATATCTTCAGTTTCACATGCATACCAGCTTTGTGTAAAAAAAAAGTTGCCCCTCAAGTGAGCAAC
This sequence comes from Hemitrygon akajei, assembly GCF_048418815.1. Lineage (NCBI taxonomy): Eukaryota > Metazoa > Chordata > Chondrichthyes > Myliobatiformes > Dasyatidae > Hemitrygon > Hemitrygon akajei. Next base: position 9,309,485 of record NC_133154.1, read on the forward strand.
TTTAAATTATTTCAGAGGACCTGTCCTGGGCCCAGTTCATAAGTGCAATTATGAAGAAAGCACGGCAGCACATCTGCCCCCTTAGGAGTTTGCAAAGATTTGGCGTGACATCTAAAACTTGGACTAACTTCTATAGATGTGTAGTGGAGAGTATATTGACTCGCCGCCTCACAGCCTGGTATGGAAACACCAATGCCTTTGAAAGGAAAATCTTGCAAAAAGTAGTGGATACGGCCCAGTCATCACGGGCAAAGCCTGCAACCACTGTTGAGCACATCTAAATGAAACATCCTGCGCACGGACTGTTTGATCTGCTTCCGTCTGGTAGGCGCTTCAGATCCCTCCAGACTAAGACTAATAGGCACTGGAGAAGTTTTTTCCCTACTGCGGTCACTTTGCTGAACAGTTAACTGCCGGTTAACTGTCGGCTAACTATTACTTGGATTGCACTACCTGTATGTATAATCTAGATTTTCATTTATATTTATCATTATTATTATTATGAGCAGAGAGACAACATCTGCCGGAAGTAAATTCCTTGTATGTGCATAGGTACTTGGCGATTAAAGTCTGATTCTGATTCTGATTCTGATTCTCGCTGCTGCCTTCAGGAAAGAAGGTGCAGGAGCCTCAGGACTTGCACCACCAGGTTCAGGAACAGTTATTACCCCTCAACCATCAGGCTCCTGAACCAAAGGGGATAACTTCACTCAACTTCACTTGCCCCATCAACAATGGACAAACAATCTCGTGTTTTCGATATTTATTGCTTATTTATTTATGATATTGTTTCTTATTTTTGCATTTTCACAATTTGTTGTCTTCTGCATCTGGCTGGGCAGTCTTTCATTGATTCTAATATATTTATTACTCTATAGATATGTTGAGTGTGCCCACAAGGACATGAATCTCAGGGTTGTATATAGTGACATGTATGTACTTTGATAATACTTTGATATTTACTTTGAACTTTTAAATTCCTATTAAATCTTTCTCCTCTCATCTTAAATCTATGCTCTCTAGATCTTGATTCCCCATCCCAGGGAAAAGACTGAATACAGTCACCCTATCCATGATTGTACACACCTCCATCAGACCACCAGTCATTCTGATGTTCCAACATGTTCAACCTCTTCCTGTACCTCAGTCTCTCGAGACCTGGCAAAATCCTTGGAAAGTTTGTCTGTACTCCTTCCAATTCAGTAACACACTTCTACAACGGGGTGACCAAAACTGAACACAATACTCTAAGTGTGGCCTCAGCAGTGTCCTGTACAACCACACGATAAGCTCCCAACTTTTATATTCAGTACCCTGACCTTTTAAGGCCAGTGTGCCAAAACGCTGCTTCTCCACCCTGTCTGTTTGTGACTCCACTTTCAAGGAATCATGTACTTGAACTACAAGGTCCCTCAATTCCTCAACACTGCCAAGGGTGCTGGCATACACTCTGAAAGCCCTACCTACATTTGACCTTCCAAAATACAACACCTCACTCTTATCTGAATTAAACTCCATTTGTCACTTCTTGGCCCACTTTCTCATCTGATTAAGATCCCTCTGTAATTTTTGATAACCTTCTTCAAAGTCCACTATATCATGTATTTTAATGACAAATTGCAAGCTTAGTAACAATGCCCAAGCATGCTGGAGACTCAGGAATACCATCATACCTGAGTATGTAGAAGGCTTCTTCGTTGCTGTTTCCATAACAGTTTTGTTTTACCAGTCAGGGTGGTTAGCCCTGAGCTGAACCCTCAAACCTGGAGGACCGGTGGACCACTCTTAGTCTGGCCATTACCCTTTTAACCTGTTTGGCATGGGTGACCCTACCAAGAGTCAAACCATAAAGTCCTGACTCCAGCCAAGCATAAAGCCATGACTCCAGTCAACATCGCTCTCCAGGCCATTGAGGCACGCAAGCCTCCAAACCAGGACAAGGCTGTGGTCCTCTTGGAGATTAGTATAGATGGCAAACAACAATAGGCTTAGCACTGACCCCTGAGGTGCTCCGCAAGTCACGGGCCTCAAGTCCCATAAAGCAGATAAAATTTGGCATCAACATCAGGAAAAATAATGGTAGATTATATATCTAAAAAATCTGACTAAAAACATCACTAAATTATCTTTTCTGAGGTAAATTGAGTTAAATTATCGCCGAAAACAGTGAAGCGGCGAATGATGGCGAGGCGACTTTGGAGGATGAATCGTTGCAGATGGAGTTCCGATGCCTGTAAAGTTAGACCGGGAGTGAGGCTGGTCGGTCTGGGTGCCATCGGAGAAGTCGGGGCCCGGGCGGAGGAGATTCGATTTCGATGATCGTTCAATTTGCCTGGGTGCAAGGACGGATTGCTCTGGGTGCCAAGCTGACTTGAAGAGCTTGAGAGCGTTTTCAGGCTGGGCATCAAATTCTGGGCCCAGGGAAAGTCGCTGGGCAGCGAAATCTTGGCCTCCGGAGCGAGACGCTGGGCAGCGTGGTCAAGGCCTGGGACTCTTCACAGTAGCGGTGCCTAGTGTGAGGTACCTTACACTCTTTAGACAATTTAAGTGCCGGCCCAGATCGGAGGGGAGAGCCAATTTTGCTGGCTCGCTGTGATCTTCAGTCTTCTTTTGGTCAATATAAACGGCGGCCCAGATAGAGTGTTGGTCAGGAAGAGAATCTATTTCACTCGTTCTCCGCTATGGCCCTCTCCATGGTGCTGAGGCCAAGAGGACTGCCCCGGCTGCTGTGCTCTATGCCTCCTAATATGATAAATTGATAATTGAGGCTTTGGGCCTACTCCCGGCTGCTCTGGATCTCGGATCTGAGGACTCAGTTTGGGTTCGGAATGCTGTTTGCATATTTTGTCTTTTTCTATCTTCCTTTTACACATCAAGTGTTGGTCTTTTATATTTTTTCCCTTTAAATTGAGTTCTTTCAAGTTTCTTGCTTTGCAGCCACCTGTAAACAAGCAAATCTCAAGGTTGTATAATTTACACATTTTTTTGATAATAATTGTTCTTGAATCTTGAATATATCATTTAATATCAAATTTATTTTACTTCCGTTTTTTATTTTTATGCTTTAATCATACGTGAAGACACCGATTGCAAATATTTTAGCACTGATCTAAAAGTGCACAACTGGGCAGATTACAGTGGATGAGATAAATACCAGTGCATCTATTTCTGGCAGTGTTAACTGAGGAAGGAACGTTGGCCTGGACTCTGGGAGAACTCCCTGTTCTACAGACTTCACCACAGAACCCACAGTGCAGCCCAGAGCAAGTCAACTTGATCAAGAATCTCAGCTAATGGCGCTTCCAACCACGCAGCACCTAACGCTGAGTGACTTGACTGATCATTCCTCAATGAAAACTAAGCATCAAGTCTGTCTCTTCTGAATGAAGATCATAAAGAAATGCCTTCTCATTTGCTAAGAGATCTCATAATGGAGATACTAATGAAATTGATAATCAGGCCATTCTGCCCCTCTCATACCTCCTCAATCAATAATTATATGCCACCTTTTATCACTTCAAATAATCCTGTGCAAATTCCTCTACAGCTATCGAGGTGCTTCTGAAACCTAGTCACTGCTGTACTGGGGAAAAAGGAGATCCACTGAAATGCACCACTGTTTGACCTAAAGCAGTGACCCCTTACATTCACCACACTCTGGAGAAAGGCATCTCTCCTGTTCGGTTAATTTTGTCAACCCGCCATCCATTTTGGACCACAGCACAATCGTCTCAAACTCAGCCTTTCCCAATAACAGTTCCTTTTTCCGGTTTCTGGCAGATTTGAGCTCTGCGTCTATTTTTGGTTCGGATTCCAAATGCTTGCAGAACCATTGCATTTTTAAAGACTTGACAACAACTTTAAAATGGCTTCATTGTCTCTAAGCAAGGCCACTGCTGTAATGTGATATCTCTTCCACCGGAGGGAGCTGATACACACTAGACCTGACACCGGCTTCTCCCCCATCAGGGCTCTCAGACGCAAACTTACCCCACCATTCCTGGACATGGCTGCACTTTAAACACCTTTTCACTTTTTCGTTACTATTCCTTCACATATTCCTTAATTGCTGGTAAGGAGGTGATGGTGAGCTGCCTTCTCTACACCCATGACTGTGTGGGAAGGCACAGCTCAGACGCCATCTATAAATTTGCTACGGCTGGCTGAATTTCTGCTGGTCATGAGAGGGTGACAGGAGCGAGAGATATCAGTTAGCTGAGTGGTGTCACAGTAACAACTTTGCACTCAGCCTCAGTAAGACCAAAGACTTCAGAAAGGGGAGGATGAGGGAACGCACGCCAGTCCTCACTGAGGGATCAGAAGTGGAGAGAGTGAGCAACTTCAAGTTCCTGGCTGTCAACATCTCTGAGGATCTATCCTGGGCTCAGCTTGTCAACGCAGGTACAAAGAAGGCAGGACAGCGACTCTACAGTATTTAATTATGAGTTTGAGAAGTTTTGTTACGTCACCAAGGACACTCGCAAATTTTTAGGGGTACTGTGGAGAGCATTCTAACTGGCTGCATCACCACCTGCTACTACACAGAATCAAAATAAGCTGCAGAGACTTTTAAACTTAATCAGCTCCATCATGGGCACTAGCCTCCGTAGTATCCAGTATATTTTCAAGGAACGATGCCTCAAAAAGGCAGCGTCCATCATTAAGGACCCCCGTCACCCAGGACATGCCCTTTTCTCATTGCTACCATCAGTGAGGAGGTACAGAAGCCTGAAGGCACACACTCAACGATTCAGGAACAGGTTCATCCCCTCTGCCATCCGATTTCTGAATGGACGTCGAACCCACGAACACTACCTCACTACTTTTTTATTTATATTTTTGCACTTCAACCCACTTCAACTCTGCTTCACATTCCCATTCGGATATATCCATACACGGCCTCCTCTACTGCCATGTTGAGGCCAAACTCAGGTTGGAGGAGCAACACCTCATATACCGTCTGGGTAGTCTCCAGCCCCTTGGCATGAACATTGAATTCTCCAACTTCCGGTAATTCCCTCCCTCTCCCTTCCACCATCCCAGTTTCACTCTGCTTCCTCCTCCGGCTGTCTATCACCTCTCTCATGATTCTACCTTCTTCTACTACCCATAGTGCTTTCCCCTTACATTCCTTCTTCACCTCTCCTGCCTATCCCCTCCCTGCTTCCCCTCCCCCACCCCTTGATCTCCTCTTACTGGTTTTTCACCTGGCACCTACCAGTCTTCTCCTTCCCCCCCCCTCCCCCACCTTCTTTATAGGGTCCCTGTCCCCTCCCTCTTCAGTCCTGATGAAGGGTCTCGGCCCAAAACGTTGACTGCTCGTTTCAACGGATGCTGCCCGACCTGCTGAGTTCCTCCAGCTTGTTGTACATGTAGTTCTACACCAAAGCTAGCAGAGCGGTACTTGTTCCAGGCACGTTTGGAGTCCGACAAGGCTGCCTCCTTTCACCCACGCTGTTCAACATTTTCCTGGAACTAATAATGACAGATGCCTTGGAAGACCGTATCGGTACAGTCGGAATTGGAGGACAAATCATAACCAACCTGAGGCTTGCTGGTGGGCTGGCAGGAAGTGAAGATGAACTGGCCTGCTCCATGAACCATCTGGATGATATACCTCCCAGATTTGGCATGGAGATCATTGAAGATAAAACCAAGCTGATGAGGAACAGTGAGGAACAGCCAATCATGACAAAAATCACAGTCAGTGGACAAGAACTCAATACTGTCAAACGGTTGAATTATCTTGGAGCCATCATCAACCAAGAAGGATCAAAGCCTGAAGTCCTTGCAAGGGCTGCCCAAACAACAGCAATGTTGGCCAACCTAAAACCAATCTGGAGAGACAATAACATCGCTCTCAGATCCAAGTCGAAGCTCCTGTATGCACCTGTGCTCTCCATCTTCTTGTATGCATGCGAAATCATGGACATTGACGGTAGAACTGCAAAAGAAGACACAAGTGGCAAGTCTTGCTGAAGGGCTCTGGCCCAAAACATTAACTACTTTTTTCCATGGATGCTGCCTGGCCTGCTGAGTTCCTCCAGCTTTTTGTGTGTGCTGTCCAGGCAGTAGAAAAGAGATGCTTCAGAAGGCTCCTCAGCATCTCCTATACAGACCATGCCTCAAACAACAGAGTATGAAGAACCATCACATGAGGCACTGTGAAGATCTACTGTCCACAGTAAAGGGGAGGAAACTGAGATGGTATGGCCACATAACAATTTCAAGTTGACTCTCGAAGACCATTCTTTAGGGAATGGTGCAGGGGAAAAGAAAAGGGGGCAGACAGCATTGCAGAGTGGACTGGAGAAAGAGGAATAGTGAAGTAGTGTGCATAGGTTCATGGTCCATTCATAAATCCGATGGCAGAGGGGAAGACATTGTTCCTAAACATTGAGTGTGGGCCTTCAGGCTCCAGTACCTCCTCCCTGATGGTAGCAGTGAGAAGAGGGCAATTCCTGGATAGTGAGGGATAGTGAGGGCAAAGTACTGGAGAGTATAACATCGGTAGCAGAGCGAAGGGCGCTGAGTAGACTACGGTCAATTATGGAAAACCCTGAACATCCTCTACATAGCACCATCCAGAGACAGAGAAGCAGTTTCAGCGACAGGTTGCTATCGATGCAATGCTCCTCAGACAGGATGAAGAGATCAATACTCCCCAATGCCATTCGGCTTTACAATTCAACCGCCAGGAGTAAGATATGTTAAAGTGCCGGGGTTAGGACTCAATGTATTTAAGTAAACTACTTAAGAACTTTTTAAAAGCTATTATTAATGCTTTTTGAGAGGGTGATTTTAGATGCATATCATATTTTTACTGAGTTAAGTATTGTATGTAATTAGTTTTGCTACAATAAGTGTATGGGACATTGGAAAAAATGTTGAATTTCCCCATGGGGATGAATAAAGTATCTATCTATCTATCTATCTATTAATAATTGATGCCACCTTCTTGAAGATGTCTTTGATGGTGGGGAGGCCTGTGCCCATGATGGAGCTGGGTGAGCCTGAGGCCCCCTACTGTCTCCTTCAACCCCTTGTGCTGGACAGTGATGCAACCAGTCAGAATGTTGCATACTGTACATCTGTAGAAATATACTAGAGTCCTTGGTGACAGACCAAATCCCTTTAAACTCCTGATGAAGTAGAGCCACTGGCGTGCCTTCTTCATCGCTGCAGCAATGCGTTAGGCATTTTGGATAAACAGGCCAAGGAGCGACGAAAACGTACTCAAGTATTTAATAGAGAATTGTTTCCACCAGTGGAAAGATAAACATAATCCTTTTAGATTACCCCCTCAGCCTTGGTTTCCTCGTCCCCATGTCCTTCCCTGAGTTGTAGACCTTCATACAGTATTTCTGGTATCTTACCTGCACCCTTCAGGCAATAAATTCCAGATTATTACCATGTTCTTCTCTTGCACCTTCCAAATAACTTCTGGCCAAACTTCTATATTTGTGTCCTCTCTTCTTCAATGGTCTTCCAGTGAGAATAGAGTTCCTCTGTTCACATTTTCTAAATCCTACCTGATCAGGAACATCTCTAACAAGTCTCCTTTTAATTTACCAACAGGCTCAAAGACAGCTTCTATCCTGCTATTGAAGTGTCCACTTGTACATCAGGATGGACTGTTGACCTCACAATCTACCTTGTCATAACATTGTACTTTATTGTCTCTCTGCACTGCACTTTCTCTGTAATAGGAACACTTTATTCCACTTTCCATTATTGTTTTCCCCTTGCACCACCTCAGTGTTCTGATCTGAACGGATGGGATGGTATGCAAAACAAGGTTTTCACTGGTTCTCACAGCATGTGACAGTAATAAACCAATTTATCAATCCCACTCTAGCAAACCATTTTTTTGCAATTCCTATAGAACTTTACTCTCCACAATTCAAATTCTTATTTTTCATTTACTGGGAAAACATAAACCTCATTCCTTTGGCGAAGACCTCAGAAGATGGGGGCTAATTTCTCATTTAGCATCCAGCAATCTATCATCTCCTACAGTCCCCATTCAGCACATCTACGTGAAATGCTGTCGCAGGAAAAAAGCCGCATCCATCATCAGGGTCCCCCACCACCCAGGACATGGTCTCCTCTCACTGCTGCCATCAAGAAGAAGGTAAAGGAGACTCAGGACCCCCACCACTAGGTTCAGGAACAGATACTACCCCTGAACCATCAGGCTCTTGAACCAAAGGGGATAATTTCACTTAACTTCACTCACCCTATCACTGAGATGTTCCCACAACCAATGGACTCTCTTTCAAGGACTCTTCATCTCGTTCTCGCTATTTTCTGCTTCTCCTTTTTGCATTTGTACGTTTGTTGTCTTCTTTACACTGGTTGAACACCCTAAATGGGCAGTCTCTCATTGATTGTGTTATGGTTATCATTCTATCGATTTGTTGAGTATGCCACAAGAAAATGAATCTCAGGGTTTTATATGGTGATGTATGTACTTTGATAATAAATTTATTTAGAACTTTAAAGATATGAGGCAAACCATATAATTATGTTATAGAGCACTACAGTGTAGAAAGAGGCCTGTTGCCATCTAGTCCATGCTATTATTCTGCCTAATACCATTGACCTCCACCTGGACCATAGCCCTCCACACATCTCCCATCCATGTACTTATCCAAACTTCTCTTAAGTGTTGAAATTGAACCCATGTTCATCACTGCTGCTGACAACTCATTCCACATTTTCTCCACCCTCTGAGTGAAGAAGTTTCCCCTCACATTCCCCTTAAACTTTTCACTTTCCATCCTTAACCCATGAGCTAAAGTTGTAGTCTCATCAACAGTGGAAAAATCCTGCCAGCATTTACTCTATCTATATCCCTCATAATTTTGTATACCTCTGTCAAGCTAGATTTATGTTCAAGTTGTATAAGACAGTGGTGAGGTCTAATTTTAAGTATTGTGTACAGTTCTGCTCGCCTACCTACAGGAAATATATCAATAAGATTGAAAGAGTGCAGAGAAAATTTACCAGGATGCAGCTGGGAATGAGGACCTGAATTAATAGGGAAAGGTTGAATAGGTTAGGACTTTATTCCTTGGAGCGTAGGAGAATGAGAAATTTGATGGAAGTATACAAAATTATGAGGGATATCAATAGGATTAGCCAAGCAGGAAGTTTCCACTGAGGTTGAGTAAGACGGGAACTACAGGTCATGGATTAGGGGTGAAAGGTGAAATTTTTAAGGGGAATGTTGTGTATTCAGTATTCCAGTAATATTTGAGTAATTTTGCAAAATATATTGTTTGATAAAGCAATTTTTGTTGTTTAAATAATTCATTATGGGTTATATGTAAAAGTACGTGAATGGCATACGTCATTATGCCACATCAATATGTGCGCACCTCGCTTAAAGTAAAAACAAAATTAGAGTCGCATTCTAGACTTGTTTTTCTTCCAATTAGTTTTATGTTTCAGAGTTACAAAATGTAATGGGGAATATGAGGAGACACTTCTTCACTCAGAGGGCGGCAAGAGTGTGGAACAAGCTGCCAGCAGAAGTGGTGGATGTGGGTTCTATTTCAATATTTAAGAGAAGATTGGGAGAAGTACGGAGGGCTGTGATCCACATGCAGGAGGATAGGACCAGGGAGAAAGCACAGACCAGGTGGGCTGACAGGTGCTGCAGTGCTCGATGATATGCTCTGAGGTCTTCAAAGGTGTAACAGGGTGTAGACATTAACCTGCTTTTATTTGGTAGATATACCAAGCAGCAGATTTTAACGCATTCATTACCAACCTCTAATAGCCCTTGCACAGAGAAGAGAGCAGGTAAGAGTCAACCGCAGTTCCACAGGTCCCATATATGCCTGACTGCATAACTGAACCAGCTGGTCTTTTATAACAATCTGCCTTTTCATGGACTTCTGGACTTCTAACACCGATTTTACCAATTTGAACTCAAATTTATCTTCTGTGGTGGGATTTAACATCAATAACCCAGTAACAAGCACCATGCCCCTTAAAGATGACTGGATGCTTGTTGTTGCCATAGATACTTCACACTGTTAGGCAAGCAACCAGGTGATTGGGATTTAGCAAAAGGGAAATATTGGCCTAGAGTGATATTTGAAAGATGACTTAGAAGGGAATGAGCTGCTCAATGAAGCAAGGCGAATGGTGATATCAGAGGCAGATGGTCCCATTTCACACCTGGCCTTCTATTGACACACACAAAATGCTGGTGGAACACAGCAGGCCAGGCAGCATCTATAGGGAGAAGCGCTGTCATTGCCAGGACCTGACGAAGGGTCTCGGCCCGAAACGTCGACAGCGCTTCTCCCTATAGATGCTGCCCGGCCTGCTGTGTTCCACCAGCATTTTGTGTGTGTTGTTGTTTGAATTTCCAGCATCTGCAGATTTCCTCGTGTTTGGCCTTCTATTGAGTCTGCTGCTGTTACTGGGAACGAGTTGCTGGCCGGAGTCGGCAACAGTACCACCCGTGGCCACTGGATGGCGCCAAGAACAGCAGTTCTGCAACTTTGCCATCTGGAAACTCGACCCACAGCCGGAGGCGCTTATTGTGCGCGCTGGGGCAATGAAAAGCAGCTTGCAGCAGCATCAAAGCCACACAGCATTCAAAAGAAAGGCATAAACATTGGGAGCCACGATAGCATAGCGGTTAGCGCAACGCTATTACGGTTCGAGGTGTCGGAGTTCAGTCTCAGCTTCCTCCGTAAGGAGTCTTTGTACGTTCTCCCTGTGGGATGCGTGGGTTTTCCAGTTCCCTCCCACAGTCTAAAGACAGGTTGGATAGATAAAAGGAATGTAGTGGATGTTGTACATTTGGATTTCAGAAGGCCTTTGACAAGGCGCCACTCATGAGGTGGTACTACAGGAGCACAAAATGCTGGAGGAACTCAGCAGGTCAGGCAGCATCAAAGGAGAGGAATAGGTACGACGTTTTGGGCTGAAATCCTTCTTCAGGACTCAAGATGCTGATTTTCAGCGTTTGTAGAATCTTGCGTTCATAAATTACACAGAATCCTTGCAAGAAAGTACACAATTAGAACAAAAAAATCAATTTTTGTGCAAAGCCATCAAAATAGTCATAGCATTGCTGAACTGTATAGATGAGAAGTGTTGCTTCAAGAACCAAATGGATTTTGAACCTGTGAGTGTGGGACTTAAGGCTTCTGGATCTACTGCCCGAGGGCAGCTGCGAGATGACACGGCCTGGATGGTGGGGATCCTTAATGAAAGATGTGGCACCGTCTCACATAGATCAGAATCAGGTTTAATACCACCGGCATGTCATGAAGTTTTCAGCAGCAGTACAATGGTAATAGAGAGAAAAAGAAAGCAGTGAATTAAAGTATATATTTAATAAATAAGTTACATAAGTCGTGCCAAAAAATAGGAAATAAAAACCAAGTAGTTCATGGATTCAATGCCCATTCATAAATCGGATGGCAGAGGGGAAGAAGCTGTTCCTGAATTGCTGAGTGTGTGCCTTCAGTCTTCTACACCTCCTTCCAGTGCGAAGAGGGCAAGAGGGTGGTGGAGGTCCTTAATGATGGATGCTCCTTTCTGCAGCACCACTCCTTGAAGATGAGCTGGATACCACAGAGGAAAATGCCCTTGGAGATGGCTAATTTTACATCTCTCTGTGCCTTACTTTGGTCCTGTGCAGTAGCTCCTCCATACCAGTACTGCTCCAGTTTCGGGGAGCTTTGGGTTAGAATGGGGGAGAGGAAGCACAACAGAGAGGGAGGCTGCAAACATGAGACGATCTGCAGATGCTGGAAATCCAAATCAACAGAGAGAGAGAATGCTGGAGGAACTCAGATCAGGCAGCTTCTATGGATAAGAACAAACAGTCCACGTGTCAGGCCGAGACCTTTCATCAGAACTGGAAAGAAAGTCAGAATAAGATTGGGGGGGGGGGGGGGTGGAGAAGTACACGGTGGTAGGTGATAGGAGAAACCAGGAGAGGGGGAGGGGTGAATTCCTCATCTCCCTTCACCACTACTGTTGTGTGCCCTGTGTAGGGGGTAGATGATGCTTTACTGATGGGATGGCAGTGGCTCTGTGAGGGGGTAAATAGCCAGAGAAAGCCCTCTCTCCAGCTGGGAAAATCAGACCGTCATGATGAGGTGGCATGTCTGGACTCCCCACTCCCGATTCACTAGCAGTACTACAGATACATAGCTCCCCATATTCTCATGCAGCATGGCCCGATCTGTCCACTGCAGCCAGGGTGCCCACCTATCTAGTCCCATCTGCCCTTGTGTAGGTGGTGGGGTGTGGGGAATCACCCATCGCTGTAATGGGACTCAACTCCAGCTGGATTGCCAATGTCCACAACTGCTACTTCCCAACCGGCTACCATCCCCAAGCCCAGAGCCCTCCTCCACCATAGGTCTAGTGGGTGGGTGCAGGAATGGTAGAGGTGTGACCAGTTGGCATGGGCACACACTGGATACTGGCAGCAAAACTGAAGGAAGCAGCCTGAACAAGACTGGGTTCCATGTGTATGGTTAATGTGAGATTTCAGCCCCACCCCATGGATATTTGAGAGTGCTTTTTCTCAATTTTTGGCTGCATTTAAAATTAAATGAGCTCTATTTGTCAGATGTACATCAGAGCAGTGAAATGTGTGGTTTGCAGAGTCAACACAGTCCGAGGATGTCCTGACTGCAGCCCGCAAGCATCTTCTGGAGAACACATAACATGCTCACAATTTACTAATGGAATTGGACACTGGCTTGGCTGTTTCAGTCACTCCACAAAATGACCCTGAATGGCCTTTCAATGATACTGAATTGAAAGCCTGGAGACACACTCTATACTGAGTTGGAGCTTTTAGCTAAGCAAGGAGGTGTGCTGCATATTGAATATTTGAAAAATATTGTGAACATAATTTTAAATAAGCATTCTTTGTTGATTACATAATGCATCGCAGGTAATATGTAAAAGTACGTAAATGGCATACGACATCACGCCACCACATCATTCGCACTTTGCTTAAAGTACTAAGTTAGACTCATACTCCTAGCTCCCTTGTTTTTCCTTTCAATTAGTTTTTATGCTTTGAAGTTACAAAACATAACACGTAGAAACTCTGTAAAGACAGTGGCAGAAACTGAACCCTGATTTGCTGTGTTGTAAAGCGTTACACTAGCATGTCAAACACTCCTTCAGCCTTAGTGTCCTGATCTTTGGGCATCTATTCAGGTATGGGGCTAGCTCATTAAAGACTTACTCATCTAGTTTCTCCAGGGTGGCCATTCAGAGGTCCAGGCCGTTGAGGGTTCCACTTGAATGTCTCCTTCCGAGGACACCTTCATGCTCAGGTACACCTGGAGAGGAAGCATCTAGGGTCCAGGCTGTACTGGATCAGTGGACTAGAGTGCGCCCTGGACCAGCACAGCGATGTTTTAATTTGGTGTACACTTTCTAAGTACCGAACTAAGACTGGTATAGATACTCTAAATAAATTAAAACTTACTTTAAAACTCTTTTTACATACATTATAAACTCCCTCTATACCAGGGGTTCCCATCCTGGGTACCACAGACCCCTTGCTTAATAGTAACTAAAAAGGTTGGAAACCCCTACTCTGTACCAACAGTGTGTGAAGCGAAACAACCCTTCCTTCCCCCATTAGCACCAGACTGCTGCCAATTCTAAGACATGTCTGTAGCAGATCCTTTGTGGCTGGATCTTTCAGGCACAGATTCTCAACCGTATCGATTCAGAAGCATCAACTTTGACCCAGTACTTTGCCTGGCTTCTCTTTCCGCAGTGTGTGTGTGGCTGGCTGAGTTCTTCCACCACTTTTGTCTCAGTCATGCATTCTCGCATTTGTTTTCCAGAAGAATCAATTGCTCAACAGAAAACACTGTTTATTTTACAAAAACAAGTATACAATAGAAAAATAACTATATTTAAATAGAGGAAACATGTACAAAGTAACATGACAGGGCAGCAAAGGTCAGTCTGCAATTATCAGCTCATCCACTCCCCAATCCTCATAGCTTCCATCCGGCAGATAACGTCGGATAATGATCGGGATTTTCCGAGCCCTGGAAGACAAGAGTAATCGCTCCCATTAGGAAACAGCAACAGTCGAGGAAGTGATGAGAGTAGTGCACGCTGTCTACGTGGACATCTATACAGCGTTTGACAAGGTCTCAATGGAAGACCAATTCAAAATGTTGAGCGCCCACAGGATCGCTTGGTAACAACCGTGACCACCCGTGTACAGGGGGTGCTGGTGCTGGGACCCTTGCTGCTTATGTACATTAATGACACTGTGACTGTACGAGGTACGAATGAGAAGTCTGCAGGTAGCGTGGAATTTGTTAGTGGTGAGGAGAGTGGCCTTAGACTGCAGAGTGATGCTGAACAGCTGGTACACTCTACAGAAGGAAGTCCTACACTGACTGGCAACTCCCGCAATGATGCTGGTGCCAAACTGTATCGGTCTCTGCCGCCCCTTTGGGTTCATCAGCTGCGTGGACAGGGGTAGCCTGCTGCATGGGTAACAGCTTGATCTCCAGATCATACTGCCCTGGCCTGCGTCTCATGCAGACATCAAGGACGCAATATCTATGGTCGATCCGATCAACGGAGGCCTCTTTTAAGAAGTGTTTTAGATTGACACGCTGGGAACGGGGGATATGGATCACAAAGAGGCAGGAGGGATTGGTTTTGGTTCAGTACAGACACGGTGGGCCAAAGGGCCTACTCCTTTGATGTAATGTTTAGTGTTCTATTTTAAGAAACTCCCAGTGATCTGTTACGAGAGAAGATCGATCCTGGGAATGAAAGGGTTAACGTAAGAGGAGCATTTGATGGCTCCGGGCTTGTACTCACTGGAGATTAGAAGAATGAGGGAGGCACATCATTAAAACCTACAGAATACTGAAAGCCCTAGATAGAGAGAACACTGAACAGATGTTTCCAACAATGGGACAGTCTGGGACCAGAGGGCACAGCATCAAAATATTAGAATATCCCTTTAGAACAGAGATGAGGAAGAATTTCTTTAGCAAGAGGGTGGTGAACCCATGGAATTCATTGCCAGGCAGCTGTGGAGACCAAGTCATTGAGTATAGTATATTTAAAGCAAAGGTTCATAGATTTTTGATTAGTCGGGGTGTCGAATGTTATGGGGAGAAGACATGTGAATGGAGTTGAGAGGGATAATAAATTAGCCATGATGGAATGGTAGAGAAGACTCGATGGGCCAAATGGCCTAATTCTGCTCCGGATTTACATGTGTAAGATATACATTATGAGTGGAAGGGCCCTAGGGTGTATCCGGACAAACACTTGAATCACCAAGGTTACAGACCAAGTGGCAGTAAATGTGATGAGTATAGATTGATAGAAAGGTTCCGCATGGACACAGAGGGGCTGAATGGCCTGTTGCTGCCTTGTATGACCCATGTTCCTTGCAGTTTTCAGCTTGTTTATTTGACAGATAGTACAGATGCCTATAGCATAGTAAGGATTCATTCTGAGCAACACACACAACATGTTGGAGGAACTCAGCAGGCCAGGCAGCATTTATGAAGAAGAGTAGACGGCTGAGGTTTCGGACCGAGACCCTTCTTCAGGACTGGAAAGGAAGGGGGATGGAGTCAGATTCAGAAGATGGGGGGGGAAGGAAGAAGTGGTAGGTGGTAGGTGGATCTGGGATAGGGAGTGAAGAGCTGGAAAGTTGATTGGTGAAAGAGATACAGGGCTGGAGAAGGGGGAATCTGATCGGAGAGGACAGAAGGCCGTGGAAGAAAGGGAAGGGGGTGGAGCACCAGAGGGAGGTGATGGGTAGGTGAGGAGATAAGTGAGAGAGAGAGAAACAGGAATGGGGAATGGATTCATTCTGCCTTACGTCATCTGAGCTGAGTATCCAGTGGGTCGAGCACAATGCAGCAAGCCCTTGTAAAGCAAAGCATGTTAGATGAGGACCAGCATCCAGGCACGGAAGCTGGAACTTACTTCAGCTCTTTCATTGCGATCTGCAGTGGGTCTGTCTCTCCTTCAAGCTCAACCATGACTGGGGCACACATCCTGTGAAAGGGAGGGAGAGAGAGCGAGAGAGAAATAAACGATGAATCACACCGATGTGTTATCCTGGCAGGCAAGCTCCAGGGAGTGCAGCCACACTTCACACTGAGTTAACAGCTTGCTCCGTTACAGGAAGGCCATTCAGCCCCTCGAGCCTGTACTACCAGTCCTGGCTTATATCCATTTCCTGCTAGTAATTATCCGCACCCAACAAACCATCGATTTCAAGCTGAAAATGTACCACAGGCCACCAGCAACCGCAGCTTTGTGGGAGAAAAGACACCCCTACATGAGCACGAAGGAAAATGCTTTCCTGCTCCTTGCACTCTGACCGTCCACCAGTCTCCTTGTCATCCGTTACTTACCAACGAGGAGGGAATGCTGAGACAGTCGGGTGGCCCACAGCCATTTCTAGAAAGCCTTACAGGAGGCTAGCGTCCAGGACCATTAACGGTTTCTCTCTGGACAAGTGCTGCCCGATCCACTGAGCACATCTGGCATCTTGTGAACTTAACATTACCAGCACGATTTTTAAAATGATTCCTCCAGTAATGTGTATTTATCTCCATCCTCCACTGCCAGATAGAACCACACAGTGACAGCGTTGTCACTGTGTTGGTCTGTAATCAAATACAGTCCTCAGATGGTTTAGACTTAATCCTACAGCTTCACAGAAACGTTTTAAAGATTAGTTTTATTTGTCACATGTACATTGAAACATACGGTGAAATGCATTCTTTGTGTCAACAACCACAGGTATGAATACGTCCTAGGGGCAGACTGCAAGTGTCGCCTACAGAACGCACCACTGATTAACCCTTACTAATCTATGCGGCTTTGGGATGGGGCAGGAAATGGGAGCACCCAGAGAAAACCCCAGCGGTCACGGGGAGAACAAACTCTGAACCCAGAGCCCTGACTGCTGGTGCAGTAAAGTGTTATGTAACCGCTATGCTACTGTGCCGCCCACTGTTGTGAAACTGACAAGGAAACCAACCGCTTTAAATCATTCTAGATTGATTTAACAATTTGAGTTTAGTTGCCCACACTGGTGCTGTAACCTGACCACTACACTTTCAGAACCCTTCGCTGTTGAATTTAAAACCGGCGACCCGGTAACTTCTGGTGCCGTCAAGAAGGCGACTCGTGAGAGCATCTCTGATAGAAACATCAAATACTCCTGTCTCAAAGCTGACTTATACTTGTGCATACGGGCTACGCCGCAGTGTACCCCATAACCCTGATGTTCACTTCTGCATCGCTCTACGCTGTAGTGAGCGTGCGCTGGTGTGCGGCAAAACGCTAGTTGGCGGTGGGGTTTCTATGCCTCTGTGTTGTTTCTTCGCGAGAGACATGGATGAGGAAATGCATTTCAAACACTTTCGCATGTCGGCAGGTAGATCTGACGATTTGGTTAATCTACTTCATATTGGTATACGCATAGCCTACAAACATGGTGGAGAAGAAGCAACCGGAAATGTGTAGGAGGAAATGCGATGCAACCAAGCAGACCAATCACAGTTGTTGCGGTCTGCGTTGTCATGATGCATGAGTAACTTTTCTAGCGAGGTGCACGTCACCCTACTGCGTAGGGTACGCGACACGGCGTAGATGCGATGCACAAATATAAATCAGCCATCAGTCTGCTGCAGATGAGAAACAACACGTTTAAGGTCTGTACAGTTAGTAACATCGTTTAATATCTCGAGGATCTACTCAAGACCCAACCTATCGATGCAGTTACAAATAAGGCACAACATATTTCATTAGGAGTTTGACATATGTCACCAGATGCTTGCAAATTGCCACAGATGCGCCGTGGCTGCATCACCACTTGGGAGTGGGGGCTACAGATGCTGCAGAGAATTGTAAACTCAGTCAGCTCCATCATGGGCACTAGCCTCCATAGCATTCCGGACATCTTCAAGGAGCAATGCCTCAGAAAGGCGGCTTCCACCGTCAAGGACCTTCACACCCAGAGGTTCAGGAACAACTTCTCCCGCTCTGCCGTCAGATTTCTGAATGGCATTGAACCCACGGACAATACCTCACTACTTGTTTTATTTTTACTTTTGCACTACCCATTTAACTATTTTATAAATATTTACTATAATTCAGTTTTATCTATTATGTTTTGCATAATACGGCTGCTGCTAGGTTTACAAAATTCACGACACATGCCGGTGATATCAAACCAAAATCTGATTTTGGACTGCTGTACACAAAATGGCCACTGCACCCCCTACACTTTAAGAAGTCCACTGTTAGCGGTGAGGCAGTTGGTGCAGCTGACATTGTTAAAGATGTCGTAGGAAGTGTTTACTCCCCCCCCTCACAGTGGCCCAGCTAACAGAGCTGCAGCCTTACAATTCCTGCCTTCTGGGTTCCATCCTGACCCCAGGTGCTGCAGGGTCTCTCTGTGACCAGGTGGGCTTCCTCCCACTCCCCAAGGGCTTGCAGGTTAATAGGTTTTACAAGACAAGCTGCTGGAGCAACTCAGCAGGACAGGTAACAACTGTAGAGGGAACTGGACAGTCGATTTTTCGGGTCGAGACCCTTCATCTGGATGCAGCTTATGAGACTTGGCACTTGCAGTCCCTTGTGGCTCCATGTTAGTAGGTTAATTACCTGCTGTGAACTGGCCCTGCATGTGAATGACTGTCTGGACAGAAGCGAAGGAGAACGTGGAGAGAATAAAATGGTTCTAGTTTAGCATTCCTCCAAGAAGACCACACCCTTGTCATTGAGTTTGGAGGCTTACGTGCCTCAACGACCCAGAGAGCTGTGTCGGCTGGAGTCAGGGCTTTATGATTTGGCTCTTGTTGGGGTCACACACACCAAACAAGTCAAAGGGTAGAGGCCAGACTAAGAGTGGTCCACCAGTCCTCCAGGTTCAGGGGTTCAGCTCATGGCTAACAACCCTTACTGGTCATTAAAAAATTGTACTTGACACAGCATTGAAGAATCCTTCTACACAGACAGACGGAGGACCTTCATTGGTGCCCTACACGCCCGCCAGCAATGGAAAAGGTAATTTAGCATTAGTGCCAATGGGTGAATGATAGGCGTAGAGAAACTGGGTTGAACGTCACTATACCCCTACAGTGTCCCGGCAGGGAGGTGGAGCAGACTGCTCAGGGTACTGACACTCACGCTATCTGGAGAGCCCGCGTCCCCAGTACTCGGGCTCTCTCGTACTTCGTCATGTAGGAGGTGGTGATCCTTTTCTGGTTGGCCTGCTGCCCGTCTGCCGCGGGGAGAATCTCCACGTTTTCACGGTCTTCCTGTAAAACAGTTTTTGGAAGGTGGGAGATCAGATCAAATGGAAGATTACATCATTCATTTTCACTTGGTCTCAACCCCTCCCTTTGTTCTCTTCACTCTTCCCCCCCCCCCCATCCCCCCACTTCTTTACAAGCTTAGACTCAAAGTGGAGAAACAGGCCCTTTGGCCTATCTTGTACATATTACCTTGGCTTTCTGCTTAGTCCCACTAACTTGCACCTGGACCACAGTCCTCCACACCCCTCATACACGTACCTATCTAAACTTCTCTTAAACGTTGCAACTGAACCAACATCCACCACTTCTGCTTGAAGCTAGTTCCACTCTCTCAGTGAAGAAAATCCCCCCTCGGGTTCCACTTAAATGCTTCACCTTTCACCCTTAACCTCCAGTTTGCTGATAAAAGGGGAGATCTATTAGAGTTTACTAAATTATGAGGCATAGAAGGAGATAGACAGCTGGTATCCCTTTCTCAATGTTGAAATGTCTAATACCAGACGTCATGCGCTTAAGGAAAAAGATTCAAAGGAGATTGTGTGAGGCAAAGTTTTATTTTTTTATATATAGAATGGTGAGTGCCTGTACAATGTGCTGCCAATGGTGGAGGCAGAGACCTGGGCAAATAGAAGGGATTAGTTTAATTAGAGATCAATAATTTAATTAGTTCAACACAACATTATTAGGCAATATTTCATTAGGAGTTTGAGATTTGGTACGTCTCCCAAAACATACAAAAATTTCTACAGACGTACTGTGGAGAGCATTCTAACTGGCTGCATCACCGTCTGGTATGGGGGGGGGGGGGGTGGAGGGTGTTACACAGGATCGAAGTAAGCAGCAGAGTGTTGTAAACATAGCCAGCTCCATCATGGGCACTAGCTTCCGTAGCATCTAGGACATGTCGAGGAGCCATGCCTCACAAAGGTGCTGTCCATCATTATGAACGCCCACCACCCAGGACGTGCCCTCTTCTCATTGGTATCATCAGGGAGGAGGTACAGAGACCTGAAAGCACACACTCAACAATTCAGAAACAGGTTCTTCCCCAAGGCTGAGTTGCTAGCTCGATGCTCAAATCAGCAAGGTAGGAAAGTGTGTAAGGAGCTGGCCGGATTTGAACCTGAGACCATTGGCCTCGAAGTCCAGTGCTATGGTACTACACCACTGACGGGCTATATATTTATTCTTAATAGTATTTTTTTCTCTATTATTATGTATTGCATTGTACTGCTCCCGCAAAGTTAACAACCTTCACAACATATGCTGGTGATATTAAGCCTGATTCTAATCATGGGCCAAAGGGCTTGCTCTTGTGTAAAACTGTTTTACTTTTTTTAGAAAGGTAATCAAACTGAAACATTAACTGTGCTTTTCCCTTGCCACATACCACATGTCCTGCCAAGAACTTTCAACCTTACTTTATGTTGGTCAGAACAGTGGGAAGATCACTGCCACCCTCCTTCAAGACAGACCTGACAATCGCTGCCATTTACCAGGAGGTCCATATCACGTAGCTGAAGGCTATTCTGCCCCACAAGTCTATGCTAGCTCTCTGAGCAACCCCACATCTCTCATACTTTCCTGTATCCAATGCTCTCTCACATATGACATGACCAATAGCCAGTCCTGCTCCAGCCACACTGCTGTCACAGACAAGGGAGCTCATTAACGGCTTTCCTTCCTCAAGAGGCTAAACAAATTCAGTACGTGCCCAAAGACTCTTATCAATTTTTATCGAAGCACCATAGAAACTACTTGGCATACATGTAGCAGCTCTGTATGGTGACTGTTCTGCATGTGCCTGCAAGAAACTGCAGAGTGGTGGACACAGTTCAGTACAAGAACCACAAGGGCCTCCCTTCTATGGACTGTCTATATGACTCGCTGCCTCAGTAAAGCAGCCAGCGTAATCGAAGATTCTACCTACCCCAGACATTCTTTCTTCTCCCCTCCTCCTATCGGGCAGAAGATAAAAAAGTCTGAAAGCACATACCACAAGGCTCGAGGACAGTCCTATTCCATTGATACCAGACTCTGGAGCGGACCTCTTCTACAAGATGGACTCTTGCCCTTACAATTTATCTCATTATGATCTTCCACTTTATCATTTACCTCCATTGTACATTATCTGTAGCTCATAGAGTCGTAGAAAAATGCAGCACAGAAACATACCCTTTGGGCCATCTAGTCCATGCTGAAATATTTAAACTGCCTGCTCTCATCGACCTGCACCGGGACCACAGCCCTCCATACCCCTCCCATCCAAACTTCGCTTCAATGTTGAAATTGAGCTCACATGCACCATTTGTGCTGGCAGCTCGCTCCACACTCTCACCATGCGTTGAGTGAGGAGGTTTCCCCTCATATTGCCGTTAAACTTTTCACCTTTTACCCTTGACCCATGATCTCTGGTTGTAGTCTCACACAACCCCGGTGGAAAAAGCCTGCTTGTGTTTACCCAGTCTATACCCCCTCCTTTTGTTATTACTTCAATTTTTTTGCACTATACTTCAATTGTTTTACCCTATTCTAGCTAAATGTACTGTGTAATGACTGTATGAGCAGTGTACAGGACAAGCTCTTCACTTTATCTTGGCACATGTGACAATAATAATCCAATTCCAATACATATCCATCAATTTCACTGCAAATTCTGAAGTGGGATGAGCCCATAACCTTCGGATTGAAGAAGGGAGTTTGCCACTGGCCCCGGTCATTCAGATGGAGAGAACCATCTAGTCACTCACCTCCTCCACGTTGTCCAAATCATCCATCGCTTCATCTTCATCTGCATCATCGAAATCATCTCCATCAAAACTGGAATTGGAGAAAGTGGATCAACGTCAGCTTCGAGGAAAGGTCATTGACCTGGAGCATTCATTCCCTGTTTCCCACTCCACAAGATGCTGTTTGACCTGCTGACTGTCCGGCAGTTTAGGGAAGATTTGGAGGGGTAAGGGGCCAAATGCAGGTAAATGGTATTAGGTCAGGTCAGTATGGACTTGCCGGACTTGTTTACACCCTGCATAAACTGACGCATTTTCTGCATTTATTTCAGATTGCTAATGTCTGTATTTTTTTTATTCATTTATTGAGATACACCACAGAATAGGCCCTTCTGGCTCTCCCAGCCATGCCGTCCAGCAATCCCCCGATTTACGGGACATTAACCTGCAGGCTGGTAGGTCTTTGGACTGTGGGAGGAAACTGGAGCACCCGGAGGAATCCCACAGGGAGAATGTACGAACTCTTTACAGTCCGTGGCGGGAATTGAACCCACTGTGAAGTGTTGTGCTGTGCTGCCCACTTTTGCTTACAACTGCATCCTAGCATGTGATTTACCCAGACTAGGCCGGTGGTCTGGGCCTCAAGACAATCTTAAGTCATACAGCAACACAGTGTGTATACAGCCCGTTTGACCCAACTAGTCCACAGTGTCCACCCATTTAGTCCCAATTTCCTGCATTCCACCCATATCCCTCTTAGTTTCAACCTTCCCTGTACCTACCTAAATGCTTCTTAAATGATAAAATTATACTACTGTACCTGTCTCAACCATTCCTCGAGCAGCTCATTCCAGATACTCCAGGTTAAAAAAAAACAAGCTGCTCAAGTCCTTTTTAAATCTTCCCCTTCTTGCCCTAAATCGATACCCATAGTTTTGAACTCCTCTATCCTGGGGAAAAGACAGTTACCATCCATCCCTCTCCTAACGTACACTCATAGAACAGTACAGCAGAGAAAGAGGCTCTCTGGCCAATCAAGTCCATGCCGAGCCATTTTAAGCTTCCTACTCCCATCGACTGCACCACAGC
This sequence comes from Hemitrygon akajei, assembly GCF_048418815.1. NCBI lineage: Eukaryota > Metazoa > Chordata > Chondrichthyes > Myliobatiformes > Dasyatidae > Hemitrygon > Hemitrygon akajei. Next base: position 9,332,640 of record NC_133154.1, read on the forward strand.
CCTCCAGGCACCTATCTAAACTTCTCTTAAACATTGAAATCGAGCTCGCATGCACCACTTATGCTGGCAGCTCATTCAACACGGCCCTCTGAGTGAAGAGGTTTCTCCTCTTGTTTTCCTTAAACTTTTCTTAAACCCATGAACCCCTCAACCTCAGCGGAAAAAGCCCGCTTGCATTTACCCTCCCTATACCCTTCATAATTTTCTATACCTCTATCAAATCTTCCCTTAATTTTCCATGTTCCAAGGAATAAAGTCTTATCCTTATAACTCGGGTCCTCCAGGCCCAGCAGCATCCTGTAATTTTTCTCTGTTCTCTTTCAACCTTATTTACATCTTTCCTGTAGGTAAGTAACCAAAACTGCACACGATACTCTAAATTAGGCCTCACCAATGTCTTGCACAACTTCTATGCTGAATAAAACTGAGCAACTCTGGCTCCCTGAACCAGAGAACCTACCCCAACTCTACGTCTCAACCCACCAGCTGTATCCGGTCTTCTGGCCAGACTTGCCCCAGTGCCCTGGACCCAATAAGAAGGGCTTTAGGACGGAGAGAAGAGCAGAAAGGGTGCAATTACTCTGCTTGTGCTGGTAATTAGGTCGTAATGCAAGGCCTCCCGCCCGCAATGCAACGACTGAACCCGGGGCCTGCGGCTCGTTCTCCACCAACTGTGGGAGCCCGGCTGCCGCTCCAGCCCCACCACCAACGGTTCGCGATCAGCGGCGTCCCGGAGCCACGGGGTTGGCGGAATTCTCTCCCTCCACCCGTTCCCCTCTCGCTCACTCACTTATCCTCGTTATCCGACATGATTGCACCGACCTCCGCTCCTTCGACCACCACCGGGGACTACAGCACTGCTTCCGGGTCAGAGGTTCCAGGCCCCGTCTGTGACGTCACCTCGCTAGGCAACGAGCTGCGCTGCGCCACGTTCTCCACCGTCTTCGCCCAGAAGTTTTACCCACACGAACAGTCATTATTTCAACTGTTTTATTCAATATTTATTACACATACCACAATAAAAATGCCCTTGCTTTTCAATAAACCAAAATTACCGAAACAACTCAACCCTTTCCTTGGGCCATGATGTCCCACAGACGCCTGGCCGAGAGGAGCCTGCAGATGTTTGACATGCCACAGGGACTCAGAGGGCGAGAGCAAGTGTTTTAAGTTTTGGATGGAGACCCTGCACCCATTCCTCTTCGCCCAAAGATGCTTCCCGACCCCGCAGGGAGGTCCCCACCACAACCATCTGCCCCTGGACTAGAGAAACAGCTCACCCTGCTGATGGAGCTTATGCGGCATCAGTGCAACGAGAGGAATAGTCATCGCTTCATGATTCTGAAGCAGGGCTCAGACTAAATCTGGATCGTCTTTCCACACACACACACATTTTTGGCTTGAGCCTCCAAACAAGGTTCTCCAACCGCTCATAACTCGCTTCTACTTCCTACCCACATTCACATGAGGACTGGTCTGCTAAATTTAACCTAGTAGTTGGATGCTGAAGCAGACTCAGTTACTACCACAGGTGCTATCTGACCCACTATTGCCAGTGGGTTCTGCCAAGAGTCCACATCATTTTGGCCCATAAGACATAGGAGCAGAATTAGCTCATTGGACCCAAGTCTGCTCACCATTGCATCATGACTGATTTATAATCCGTTTCCTGGGATCTTGCTAACTAAGCCTTCTCTTGTCCCATTCCTACCCTGACTATTCCTCTTCTAGTACATTGTCCTCCCATCTGCATCTGATGCTCTCCACCAATTTGATTTTCACTTTGATTTAGACCCGACGCAGACTGGGAGACGATTTTGCTGAACACCTACGTTCTGTCCGCCAGAGAAAGCAGGATCCCCCAGTGGCCACACATTTTAATTCCACGTCCCATTCTGATATGTCTATCCATGGCCTCCTCTACTGTCAAGATGAAGCCACACTCAGGTTGGAGGAAAACCACCTTATATTCCATCTGGGCAGCCTCCAACCTGATGGCATGAACATTGATTTCTCTAACTTCCATTAATGCCCCTCTTTCCCCTTCTTATCCCATCCCTTATTTATTTATTCATTTTTCCCCTTTTCCCTCTCTCTGTCCCTCTCACAATCACTCCTTGCCTGCTCTCCATCTCCCTCTGGTGCTCCCCTCCCCCTTTCTTTCTCCCTAGGCCTCCCGTCCCACGATCCTTTCCCTTCTCCAGCTGTGTATACCTTTTGCCAATCAACCTTCCAGCTCTTAGCTTCATCCCTCCCCCTCCTGTCTTCTTCTATCATTTCGGATCTCCCCCTCCCCCTCCCAATTTCTTACTATCTCTTCTTTCAGTTAGTCCTGATGAAGAGCCTCAGCCCAAAACATCAACTGTACTTCTTCCTATAGATGCTGCCTGGCCTGCTGCGTTCCACCAGTGTTTTGTTGTTTTCACTAATTTAGGTTCACACTGGCTCATCTTCACAATGGATGTCCACCTACATCTCCACTATATACTTGGATGCCTAATGGCCCTTCTTTCACAAATAGATGCCCATCTATGCTTGTCCACCATTGTTGATAGAGACGTTAACCACAGCTGTTCTATGTTCTTCAACTACTCTCACTCTCTCTGCCACCTAAAGGATAGGGTACCCCATAGCTTCATCTTTCATTTCATCAGCTTCCATGTTCAACAGATCGTCCTCTGTAACTTCTGTTAATTTTGTTGAGACCATACATCAAAAAGAAAGCAAAATAGTTGAGATAGTGCTCAAGAACCATTCATGGCTAGAGTTTTTTCTGTAAAGTGGTCATAAGGAAAAAAAATTAACATGGTGTACAAGATGCAAACATGAGGAAATCTGTAGATGCTGGAAATTCAAGCCACACAAAATGCTGGTGGAACACAGCAGGCTAGGCAGCATTTATAGGAAGACGTACAGTCGACGTTTCGGGCCGAGACCCTTCGTCAGGACTACATGTCAGTGCACAAGATATATTTTTTTAATTAACACCAAATTGGGCACACACACTCAAAAAGGTTTGCCATTCCTGTATTAGACTTTTTAACCCTGGTGAAAAAGACACTAGCTATCTGCTGCATCCATGCCACCCCTAATCTTTTAAACCTCAGCCTCCATTCCAAAGAAAGCAACCCAAGTATATCCAACTTTCCTTATGCCTTTATGTACATGCCCTCTAACCCAGACAGCATCCCGGTAAACTTGTGGAATGGGAAGGAACTCAATTGAATGGAATAGTCTAGTGTAGCTTAGAGTTTTACACAGCTGCAACATAACTTCTCAACTCTTGAACTCAATTCCTTCTCATTGCGCCTTCCCATACAATTGCAGGAGATGCAACAATGGTCCCTACTCTTTCACTTATTCCCGATTTGAGACCACAGTATTCCTCCACTGAAACTTTTTCCAACTAAGTGTACTACATTTGACGCCTACAATGTGATGGTCATAGAATCAGTGATACGTAACACAGAAAAGGACCCTTTGGCCCATCAAATCTGTACCAAGATACAGGGGTCAATTTACAGAGGCCAATTAACCTCGAGACATGGGAGGACACTGGAGTACCTGGAGGAAATCCATGCAGATTCCATACAGACAAAATCTGAAGTCAGGATTGAACCCAGGATTCTACCACTATGAAGCTGGGTTACCACCAGTTCTTGATGACGCAGAAATCAAATTCAGATTGGGTGACTGGTTTTTGGGGGGACACCTCCCTTCAGTCCATATGAACGACCCCGAGTTTCCACCCACGTCATTTTAATTCTACATCCCATTCTTACATTGGCCTCTTTCGCTATTCCAGTGAAGCCAGATAGAACTCAGGGAAACAATCCCATCTTACAACCAGGCATGTTCTGACACTTACAACTTGCTAAATTTGTAAGTTAACCTGCTTTTCCCTGTTGGGTCAGAACCAGCCACTTTAAAAGACCAACCACCTGTAATATTTAATTTGCAGATATCATCTCATGTGTCATTATGAGGACCCAATTCACATACATAAGAACAGATGTTTAGCAACTGGCAAGATGGATTTGCCAATGTTATGGGGCTATGGGCACTTTGTTTTGCAAGGAATCTATTCGTAGCTGCACGTCTGACTTCTGAAACATTGACTGGTTGCATCATCTAAACTGATCCTTTGCAAATAACAAGCCTTCACCATCCTCTTGCCTACTACAACTACCACCATCACATTCCCTTTATTCTGTCCACCCCTCCCCATTCTCTAACATACCGGATTTCCATCTTTTTGGTGTTGAAATAAAACATGTAACCAAAACGCCAACTGATTTCCCTCCCACAGATACTGCCTGAATTATTGGGCTTGTCCAGTAGTTGACTATTTTTTGTTTTCCAAACATTTTGTGGCGCAAAGTTTCAAGTCCTATCGTTCGACCACATATTTTGTGTTTCTACAATCCATCCCATCATATTCCTGCTCTTTGCATTTTTGGCCTTTTTTGCCCCTCTTCTCACCCCTCCCACAACCGACAGCCATGCCTTGAAGGCACTGAAACATGTTGGAGAAATTCTAGTTGGACTATTGGCTACTGATTTGAAAATACCCTCTTGAATCCTTGCACCATTAGTCCTCCCCTGAAAGGTTTTTCTTTAACCAAGCTTTTGGTCCCCTTCGCAATCATCAATTTTGAAGGAACCAGTTTCTGTATATAGCTTCTGCATAATGACCTACCAAGCCTAAGACTTCACACGTTGACTGTACATCTCCCAGCTGTCATTCCCTGGGAAAAGAACTGACTGAAGGCAGGGTAGAATGCTAAAAGCAAGGATGTCATGATGAGGCTTTATAAGGCATTGGTGTGGCCTCATTTGGGAGTATTGTGAGCAATTTTGGGCCTCTTATCTAAGAAAGGATGTGCTGACATCGGAGAGCGTTCAAAGGAGGTTCATGAAAATGATTCCAGGATTGAAAGGCATATCATATGAATGCTTGATGGCTCTGGGCCGGTATTCATTGGAATTCAGAAGAATAGGGTGGGGGGAGGCCTTGATATAATGGATGTGGAGAGGATGTTTCCTATGGTGGAGGAGTCCAAGACCAGGGGACACTGCGTCAGAATAGCTAGAGCAGTTAGTCTGCGGAATTCATTGCCACAGGCAGCTGTGGAGGCCAAGTTATTGGGTATAATTAAGACGGAGGTTGATAGCTTCTTAATTTGTCAGGCATGAGGGGATATGGGGAGGAAGGAAGGAAGGAGATTTGGGCTGAGAGGGAAATAGATTAGCCAGGATGAAATGGTGAAGCAGATTCGATGGGCCAAAAGGCTTAACTCTGCTACTGTGTGTTCAGTCTGAATGTAATTTAGGTGTTAAATTCCCCATATAGCACCAATTGAAGTTACATATGGTAGTCATTATCATTGCCAATTCAACAATGATTGAATTAGTTTTATTAGTTCTAACGTCCAAGGTGTTTAATTAAACATCTGCATATTCAGTTAAATTTCATATACTCAGCAGGTTAATTATCTTTAATTGAATACTCATCTTGTCTGGTTTCCTATAACAATTTGCATCTTTACAACCATAGGCTTGTAGGGTGTTCCGTTAAAATCCTGGACAGAGTACAGAATTGAGAAGGATGTAATACTCTATCATCTTAACACAGCTGTACTCTTTAGAACCTAAATAGACCTATTTACCAATGAAGCTTCACACTAATTATGGATTCAACTTGTTTTAATGATGATTCAGATTTGTTCCCAACCTCACCTTACTCCTGTAAACCATTGGATGCAGACGTACGGAATACCACTTGCCATCACATAAGTTCCTTTCAAATACGTCATGCATGTCCGATTCAATTGTAGAAAGCTGGCTATGTGCACTTCTCTGCAGTACAGAGGTTGTTTTTGACCACTACCAGACTGCCCAACTGCTGAGAGCAGGACAATACAAGGGAAAGACTGGGAAACTATAAAAAAAAGTTGTATTTAAAGAAATTCATGCTCCATAATTTTTTGACCTATTAAAGCTCAATTAATGTGACTGCTGTATCTGAAATATTAAGGCCTGTTGGTCAATAGTTGCATGACCTATTTGGGAGATCTCAGACAAATGGCATTTATCAGTTCCAGATGCACATGGGGTCTGCAGAGCACAGTACCAACACTCAGATGGCACCTGCCAGTGGCCACCTTTCTGCATGCGGTGATGCTCAACATTGCACCCGACACCAATCCTGATCTTCATCTAGCAGCATTCCTCTCCTCACCTCATCTTTTATCCAGAAGGGGTCACCACAGATAGATTCAGCCCTCCCTCCATCCCAATGACTCTGAAGTCAATTGCACTGGCAATAACCATGCACATTTGATCATGCCTGTCTCACTTTCATAGAGTATTCCCAATGCTGCCAACAATGGAAGAATTGAGGGCGCAATAACTAAAGAAAGATTCACCCATCCAACTAAATATTAGGTATGCCAAATTTAGCTCATGGACACTTTTTAATAAGAGGCTTCTCCAATTCCTATAGCACCACCCACACATCATACCACTAGTTACCCAAGATTAGCTTTGAGGGCAGATATCTTAGGAGTTCTCCAACACAAAGATTTTTTGCTGCAAATCAAACAGTGATTCCTTTCCAAGTTTCAATAACTAATGTATAGAGGACTTGAAGGAAAAGCTTTCCCCAATGGTTCTGGCAACAGGATCCTGAAGAACCCGCAAATCCCAGAAACACTAATTGTCAAAGTTCATTGTTGCATGCAATGTAGGTGAAAGAAAGCACAGCCAGACACCAAATTTAATGCTTAGCAGCCAAACACAACATGTTTATTCTCTTTTTTTCTCAAGAAAAATTATGTAGTCCACTGAAGCAACTGTGTTGCACAATTACAATCACATCCTCAAAACAAACCACGGATAAAAGCAAATTTCAAAATTCTTTATATATATACCTATTAGAACAACTTTGTTTCAGTTTCAATGAAATGACTTTTTTTAATATTTTGCTCTGAAATATAAAAAAATTCACCCTTATTATTCCAGCGATGGGGTTACAGTACCAGCTATGGCCAGATCAAGAAATGGAAACTCTTCAGCTTATTTGTACAAACTACATAGAGCAACACAATTTGTTAATGAACCAGTGATTTTATTTTTTCTCTCTTAATAAGTACCTATCCTGGTTACAGAATGCATAGTTCAGATTTTCATTTTCTAATTAAAAGGCAATGGCACCCACTAATGGGATGATTACTCCACACCCCCCTCCCACCCTAACGACCCATCCCTCTCCCAACATGGTAAAAAGTCAGTATCCCTTTAAACAAATTTTTGCAGGCCATTTTTATTTAAATGATGAAATACATTCATTTTTTGATGTGTGTCAGTCCTGCCTCTCTCACTTCTGTTAAAATTTATTTATACATTACAGTGTTGTCACCAGTATTGCAGTAAACCGTAATGTACTCTTGGCCACTCAAAGTATTGTGAAATTCTAAAGTTCTCCTTTCCCAAACATAACACTCTCCCTGGTTACAACCCAAGCTGTATAATACTGGGGTGAAGTGCGTTACTGCCAGTTACTAATCAGTGCTGATAAGAGAGGGGAACAATTTTAAGTGATGAATTAAAACAGCATCACAGAATGTATTGGCTTAAGTACTAGTTTTTTTTTCTCTATAGTGTATTGGCACCATTACGCTAAGTAATTCTAGTGACAACACTGCATTCTCAACACAAACACACGTGCGCATGCACGCGCGCACGCACACACACACACACACACACACACACACACACACACACCATATCCCTACGGAAATCACTCTGCTACCGAACCCACCTTCAACTCAGAGTAAAGATGGTTTGGATGATGATTTTGTTTTTGGATGAGGCCAACCAACCACTCACTCTGTCAGATGGGGATGGTGTGTTTACAGAGGAGAAAATGGCATCAAATTTCTCTTCCCACTCCCTCCCCAATCTCAAAATAAAATGGATTATCCAGTTACCTATGGCAACCCTCAAAAAGAATTGAAAGCTTCTTTCCAAACCCTAGCAGGTGAGCCAAGTCTGCAAGTGTTAAACCCACTGCCACCCTGTCTGGGGAGCCAGGCATCCCACTGCATGTGCTACGGGGTTGCCATGCCAATATTTAACAATGTAAGAAGCGACAGTCCGATAGCACCAATACTGAACTGGTACCGGGGCAGGCACAGTAGGAAATCAGATATCCGAATACCAAACCACCTAGTTATCCCCACCACCTAGTTCCATATATATTTTTCTTCAAAACCTATCAAAATACGCACATGCTTAATGTATGACATATCAGCAAAATCTTCTGCAAATGTTCTAAATTGTTCATTATATAACATTAGGATTCATTTATAAAAAAAATTGAGAAATCCTTGGAACCACGGAATTTAAGATTTTTATATATTTATTTATATATATATGTGTATATATATATATATATATAATTCACAGTACTATCAGAATAAGTTTTTTTTAAATCTCTTCCTTCTTGGTTGCCGAAATCTACACTAGTCGAGTGATAATTGTAAAGGTTTATGTACAGGTCACTTATCTGCAACTGAAAAATAGTTTCAACTTCTCCTGAGCAGTTCTGATATGCTGCCTCCTTACTGCACTTTTGTGTCACTGACTGCTGCACCAGTAACCAACTTAGACAGGAATCCTGGGCATGACCACTCTATACTTTCACTGAAAAGGGAGGGTGCCTAACACTCTCCATCACACTGTCAGATGATTAGTTACCCAGTTTACATGGCACTGCATTGTCCACTGATACCCTGTAAACTCCAACTAAGACAAAGTGTTTATTTTCATTAAATTTTGTCATGGTGCAACAAAATAATAGACATCACTATCTGAGCCACAGCAATTGAATCAGGCAAGTGTAAACAGTGTAATTCAATCTCTTCCCCACCCCACTTCATGAAGGATTGTTAATGCCTCTTTGTACAACGTAGAGCAATGCAATGGGTAATCCAAGATGTACCCCATTTTGTGTACAATGCAAAATTTAATGGAGATGAAGGGAGTGGGGCACAGGGCAGCAACTGGTCTAAAAACTAATGTGGGAATAAAAAGGTATTTGATGAAAGGAAGGTATAATAAAGAAAGTACTGGGAGTGTATTACCACATCCTGGAAAGAGTGCAACAGATGGAGAAGATAAAGGCCCTTGCCATGCATGAATCTTAGGTCAAATTACATGCTATTCCAACAAACTTAATCCCTCGATTAAACTGAATTAATAAGGATTCAATCCCCTCCCCCCTGTAACCCCAATATCAAACCATGACGCAAAATGACCTCATTACCTTTGTTTGGTGTTGTGATAATGAAGTTAAACTCACAGGACAGGTTATTTACAAAAGGCAGTTACCAATAGTTGTATCTCTTCCCCAGACTGTGATCCAACTTACCCAGAGAGAAAGACAAATATCAGCAAAGGAAAAGCACAGTTTAAACAGCCACAGAAGGGTGTAGAAAAAGGTGAGAAACAAGCTGCATGCCACATGCAATTCCAGAAAGAATTCTTTACAAGTAGGAGCCACTTCTCTACCCTATCAATGCCATAAATACAAATTCCTTAATATAGACTAAATTCATTGTGCAACATTCACTGTTGGATTGATGAAATCCAAAGCTTTTTGATACTGTTTTCTTAAAGGAAAGTTCCAAAGCACTGCAGATAGTTTTCCCCTATAAAACCGTGAGTTTTATTCAGTTAGACCCTAAGACACTGATTACTGCAACCACACGTGTTGGGAAGGGGAGATGGAGGACCCCAAAGGCAATTGTTAAGTAACAAAATTTTGACAATTTTCCATGCACAAAATTATTCAGACCATAATCCATCACCCTGCCCACAACACCTTCCCCCTCCCCACAAAAAGGAGAGAGCAAACAATAAACACACCCTGCAATATCACTGGAATAGATCATGCCCTGGATCATATATTAACTGTATGGTAATATTCATTCAATATACCAACACCTCTGTCACATGTATTGACTTCCTTTAAAAATAAGACATTCTTTCAAAAAAGTCAGAAATTTTGATCACTGAATTTTTTTTTAAAGTCAAAGTGCGATATCCTTCACAAATCTAAACGTCCAACTTGAGAAACACAGCAAAGCGGCACTGTTCCATTAGAAAGATGTGGCACCCAATTCCCCATAAAACCCCATTCAGCCTAACGTGGCAAAGTCTAAATCTCCCTCCCCACCCCTACCACCCCACTAGTCCCCACATAAAACTTAAAATTTATAGTTATGATTAACACCATCACCCCATTACAGCTGTGCATACAGATGAACTGTGCAATCAAACTAATAGCAGCACAATGCGCCCCCTACTCATGCAGGTCTTAGGAAGAGGGAAAAGCAGAATGCCAGCAATGCAATCCATATCTAAATGGGAAGCCCGCCAGTTGCTTCCACATTCCAGTCAGCTCAACCCGAGCAAAGTAACCAAAGACAATGAGTGAATTATCACCAACTTTGAAGAGAATTTTGAGAGCAATTTTCTGAAGAGATTGTACTAAGTTACCTATTTCTTTTAAGCCCTCATCCTCCACTAACAAATGTGAGAAATAGGTTCCACCTGATGCTGATGCTGTGACCCAACCACTTATAGCCAATAAATCTGACTGGTAATAAAAACACTAATTACATTTTAACAAAAACTTTGCATGAAGATTAAACCTTCCTGGCTTATGAGAGGACAAAGACAAGGAATGAAGACACTGAATGCCCTATGAAAGGACTCAGTCATGACTAAGTTGATCCAGTTCAATGTGTGCAGAGTTCAGAGATGGCTGGTGAAATAGGAATCAATGTTCCTCTAAGTCAGTCAATGACATGTGCTGGGATCATTGGAGAGCTAAGTGATTAAATGGCAAGCTTAAACTTGGATTTGAGCATCTTTTCAAACATTTCTCAGGGACTGCAGTGGATTAGCAACAGACTGCTCAGTGATCTTCAGATTTCAGTCATCCCTTGCAGAAGTAGTAATTAGGGTCCTGGGGTGCTTCTGATCAAATTATCTAGAAGTGGAGACTGATAGATCTAACAGGGCACCAGCTTTCACTCTACACCCCCAGCCCACCAAAACAGACCCAAGGAATGCTGATAGGATGTAGGCGACATCAATCATAGGCTCAAAACCAGATGAAAAAGAAAATATACAGGATCTTCTGAGAAACTAATTTTACAAGTTGTAATGGAGATAGCTGAGTGTTTAAAGTGCCATTGCTTTCTGCCAAAGTTGATTATCTCTTACTCTCACAAGCAGCGCCCTAACAAGATAAATTTTGCATCTTTTTCCCACCTGTTCCCAAGAGCTGTACGTAAGAAGTTCTTGTACATTAACTGCATATCTGAGAAAACCAACTGACTAGAAACTCAACTTGATGCTCATTATGTAAAACAGCTGGATATTGAAGAATAATTATTCTTCACAGGCCGATGAACAGGAAACATAATTTGCAAACGCACGCCCCCTTATTTTACAGACAGCTAGTAACTGGCATTTCCAGGGTTAAGGTACAACTAACAAATTAATATCTTAACAGAGGGGTGAAATTTCTGCACCCCCACACACATCACAAAACAAGACAATTAAGCAATTCAGCGGGGGCTGGATTATAAGAGTAACCAGCAGAATAGCCAAGGAATGATAAGAACCTATGATAAACAGACAATGCTGCACCCTAGCAGCAGACTCAACTCTTTAGTCATTACCTGAAAGAGAGATTCAGGATAATACATTTTAGACACCATCTGAAAACTATAATTTAAGGTGCTGGGGGCTCTGTACTTGCTACAATTTCTATTTGGCCTTACAGGCTTCAGTCATTGCCACTATAATAAATTGACATTTGTATGGCTCCCATGGGCAATGTACAAGTAGGACTCTGGCATGTGTGTGCTTTTAAGCAGTGTTTTTATTTTGTTTTGAAGCAGTGTTTTAAAATACTCAGTTCATCGGCAAATCTTGCTTCTCATGGGTCTATTGCTGAACATACATCTGTGATTCACTTCAGTGCAAATGCATCTACAAAGTGGCAAGTTGTGTAGGGTGGGGTGGGGGATGTTCAAGTGCTTCTACCCCAACACCCAACATGAGAAAGGTAGGTGTGTACTTACTGAATAATCAGCTTAGCAATTATCAGGGACTTAGACATTCATTCAGAAATAATCATACCATCAACAATCAAAACCAGAATTTGTTCCAGAAATGACAAGGAAAATCATTGCAACATGCTTCAAATCACTTAGGGGCAACTTCCTGGAAATTATTCTGTGAAAGATGATATTTCAGGATTATTATTGTGGAGTGTGTGACTAAGCAATAGATTTGCTGCAGGATATACCCATGTTTGTAACACTTCAACATTTCAATAATGGGCAACTATGAGGTGGGGTAGGGGTTTTGCAATCTTGGAAACTGAAGCTAGATTGATTTCAGTTGCAGCATTTGATGTCATCCAGATTTTGGAGATCAGGATGCTATTTTAGTGTGAAGTACCAATGCTCAGCTGCAAACTGAGCAATACTCAAAGCTGCTGTTCAACATTAAAACACACCACTTACTACAGCAGTAATATAGCAAATCTAACCCCTTTCACTGAGCTCCCAAAGTTCCCACCTTTCTGAAGCATTACAGTACAAAGAATGGATCCGAAACAGTTTAAATAATTGCTAGTTCTTAACCAGGGCCCCTGAACATCATGCAAAAAGGAACAAGCCAGGATGGTGAACAGAATAGGGAGAGTAGGAAACAAATTGTGCTTATCTTTTATCAATAATTCCCCGCAATTTCATCTAACAATAACTCTTGCTGTTTGAGATTAATTATGGCCCTTTCTAGCCACCCACCCCCCTACACATAGCAAGATCAATCAGAACAGGGAAGCACAGTGAACATACAGCATGTTAAACACTAACCCAGTATAACTGTTCCCAAACTCACTATAGATCCACTAATGGCTTCCTTAAGGATTTGGACAAGACAGCAGTAGATACTAGGCAACTCAGTTGCCGCATGTACTTGAGTAGAAGGTTCCATCTATAGGGTGGCCATTTTGCAATGGGTCTTTGTACATTGAGAAGGGACTTTGGGTAAACCTCTACCCTCCACCCTAGCCTTTCTTTATCTTGATCTTCTCCTGGATGAGAAGAGTTGCTCTTGCAGTCAAACTGAGTGTGATTTAAATTGTGTATGCATATTATTTCTAACTGAAATTCTCCAGAAGGACTGCTCTATGACCACTATGAGGTATCACTATTTAAGTTGAATTCTCATAATTAGATAGGTTTGGAACTGGTGCAACAAAGATTTAAAAATCTAAATCTCATCAAAGTCAAACATCAGCTTTTTTTTTTATTCCCTCTTAAAAATAAACAACATTTCGGGAACTGGCTTTTCCCCTAAAAATTCCTGAGAACTTTCTTTAAATTTTAGGAGGAAGTAAAATAATTGAAGCAAAACAAAAAGAAAATGCAAACTAAAATAAAAACAACACTGTCAAATGCTCCCAGAGTTTTTCATCTAAAAATACGAAACACATATTTTTGGTCTTTTGTTATCCTGTTTTGGTGGAAGAACGGTTCAATGTTTTTTTTTCTCTGATTTCAGACTTTACAATGCCTTGGAAAAATTTGTAGGACTGTGCCAACAATATTTGAAAATATTTTTAAAAATCTGTTATTAGAACAGTTCATATAAATCAGTCTCAGAGTCCACATTCTCAAAAGGGAAATGTGGATTAAGTGCGATGGAGTACCAGTAACATCACCCTCTATCCACCTTAGTTTGGACTAGCTCCTGTGAATGTTACCGCAGTCAGTGGAGTAAAAAATATTCTGCAGCCTTTGGTGACTATAACAATATCCAGAATCTCCACTAATGAACAGAGCATAGGTGGCTAGATTAGATAGTGTCCGGTAATTTTGTACAGTATCCCCGTTCTTCCAGACCCAAAGGTCAGCAGACTATTCAATCAAACTAGACATTTTTTTTTGTTTTAAAAATGTAAGATTCTTCAAAATAATTCAACAATTCGACACAGCCCTAAAGATCATGTAAACAGGACAAGGCCAAACACTTGGACACCTCCCTAACATTCAGAATTTTTTATCACTCCACAAGGTGCTGGAAGATGAGCAAGCACACAGGAGTGAGGTGTATGTGGGTGGGTGTGCATATGAGCTAGAACTGGGGAGGAGGGGCGGGAGAAGCATGGTAAATGCAAAGTGACAATATGTCTGAATGAATGGGGAAAGGTAAGGGGTTTCTACAGATTGGACTGATTGAATCAGAAACTGGATTAAATTAACTTTTAATTACAGTCACTTTTAATCACTGAGCTGACGTGACATGGGTGTGCCTCCAAACCCATGAAGACTTTCAAAGAATGAATGGTGCCTTCCCTTTCCCCTCCATCATTTGTTATTACCATGCAGACCCTTCTCCCTCACACCCATTCTACAATGCTTTACTTTGTCTATAAGAAAAAAAATAACACTACAGCCAACCACGAGGGCAATTAAAAAACAGAAAAAAGGTGCAATACTTATAACAACATTAACAACATTTTTATATAGTTTCCTTAACAAGTAAATGCTTTTCTCGCTCAATTTACCCAAAGGGGCTTAAACATGAAGGGAAGGAAATAAAGGAAAGCACACACTGCTTTTAAACTATTAAAGAACATTCATACGTAAACGTTTATAACTTTTATATAGTGATCGACCAGTGAACAAAGGTACTGTTCCTCCTCTCTGCTTTCGGCATTTATCTACCATTAATTGGGACCCAGTACCAGCCTGTACAGCAGCAAGACTGAAATAGTCTGCTGCCTGTTGAAGGTTTGTGTGTGTGTGTATATTATGTGTGCGTGTGTGTTTGTATTTTTTAAGGATGCGTGCCAGTCTCCAGCACAACTGTACTCAATACATTTGATTAAATTATTTGAATTCAGAGTGAGCGAAATCTGTAATAACTGTCACTAATGGAAACTTGGACAGGAGATGAACACAAACCCATTCATAATACACGCCTGATGTAACATTTTAAAGAAATACACTTTCAGTATCCTTAAATTAAAGTTTAAATTGGACTTTTTGTTCGATGATGTGGTCACACACCAGGTCCGTTTAGGACCTTAGCTGTGATCCCTTAATGTACGTGCATCATTGTGCTGCATACGCATGCAGACATGCTCAATGTTTGGTGTAAACAAGAAAAAAATGCTGAAGTTATTCCTACACAGTCTGATGTAACTTTAAACCTAGATTTACAGCAATGTTTGTTTGCATACTTCAGGGTCAGCAAGTACACAGAATGTCTTGCTGTTACAGATGGACTGTAATTTCAAAGAAATAACCTGTATGGTGTAGGGAAAGGAAAGCGAGCTGCACACAGCAAGGATTATTATAGCCATAAGCAGGGTTGTCCCCAGAGCTCGGTCCTATTCCAAAATCCCTGTGCAGTTACAGAGAAGCTCTTGTTAAGAGTGGAGTTGCTGGGGACTGTGGGATGTAAACAGCTGGCTGTAAACCAGTTTTGCAGACTTGTGCCGATGAGGCTTTGTGAGTGGCGACAAGCCATTTTGTGGAAGTGTCAATTTACAGGCAGTACAGGTGAACGTAGGAAGGCTCAAGCCAGCCAAGCCAATTGGAAAGCTACATTTCTGCTCAAAGATTAAAAAAAACATAAAACATATACAAAGGAGGGAGGACTATATTAAAGGAGATTTTTTAATTAAATTACGGCAACACCTTCATTGGATTAGCTAAGTGTTTTGAATACCTCAAGAGGGAGAGGGCAGGGAAATGAATGACCCGCCAGGAACCCCCTGGTTTAAAAATATGATAAAGCTTGGTACAGTACACAATGCAAGTCCCCCCCCCAACACTTTGAAACTGAGTGCAACATGTAAATTTAACTTGAAAACCTCTACACTAAGTTTTCTAACCTACATTGGTTTTAAGTGCTTATGTCATTTGAGTGTAGCATTCAGAGGGCAGCTCAGCCCAGAGAGAGAGAGAGAGAGAGAGAGAAAAGGAAATAAAAAGACTACTGCGGTACTAAACAGTGGCACAGGATAAACTATTGACAGCACACAACGTCAGCAATACGATGACGACATGACACCATAAACAGGATATCTTGATCAGCACATTTTAGTGGCGGTCAAGATATTGCTGTGCTATCACTAAATGAATTACAATTTTCTACAGAAAAATACAGTAACCAAATCTTAAATAGAGCGCAAAATAAGCAGCATGGTAGCGTAGGGCTGGGAACATCTCAATTATAAACCAAAATTAATTAAGACAACCTTTGGTTGGACAAGGGAGGCAACAGGCAAAATTGGAGTGAAACATCATCTCCTTGGATTAACTAACTTTGTGGAAATTGATAATCAAAATTATGCTCAGAACCTTAATCAAACAGAGGCATCTCTGATCCTAATATCACTTTCAGGAGATGGAGGTTAATGCTGTTGAGATGCCATCTTCCCCCCCCCCACTCCTTAAGATTATGCTATGCCATTGACTTAACAGCCCTTTGCAACCTTGCCCAAGCAACCATTATCCATCCTTGACCCTAGACAATGAGTGTGAGCTAGGTATTCAACCACAGAGGTATTACTGCTAAGTTCAACTCTGACCCCACCTCAAAGCCACACCTACAAAGGGTTGGTTGACAGTCATCACAAACAAAAACTGTGACTTCGCTTCCAACCCTCACGTACAGTGGTGGCCATGGGGTCACGGAGATCAATTTAAAGCCCTAGCACAGCAGGCTCTGTGGCCGAGACAGGCTAATTCAGCACTGACCAGAAATCAAATGGAACCTCTCTGGTCTGTGTGATTTAGTAGTGGTCCTGGTGGTGTATTTAGTAGTCAGGGGAGCAGTTTAAGAGTCTGTGCTGAATTCCAACCCCACACCTTCCCACAATGCAAGTTTGACAATGGTAACTGCCATGTCCCAGCCGTAAAGGACTGGCACATACAGCACTGGTACGGGTGCATAGTAATAGCCAGTAACTTGTACATCTAATAAATGACTGCTAGGCTCAATGCCCGCCCTGGTCAATCACTAGCATTAATACGTGAGGTTCTGCCACGTCTCCGCTATTGCATGTCAGAGGACGGAAACGTGCCCAGTGCAAAAAAAAAATTTAAAAGCCTGCTTTTGAGTTTTCAGTAAATATCCTGTTGCAACAACTTCTCAATACGGAGGGGGGAGAAAAAGATCATGTAAGGAAAAACTATACTACCTTTTTAAAAAAAACTTATTTATTGTGTGATGGTAAAGTGTACTTCACATTTTTAATGTTGGCGTTCATGATTCAAGTATTTTGAAGTGTGATATGTTTTTTTTTGTTGTTTTTATTTTTTTATTTTTTTTTGATTAAAAAAAAGTAGCCGAAAATTAGGAGGGAGGTGTCTATGTGCACAAAAGAGACTGTGGATGACCCCCTTAATTTGTTTCACTTTTTTCTTTTTTTTCTCCTTTTTTTTTCTTTAAACTTGTCTTGAAACTTATTGCAGTTTGAAAATAAAACACATTAGTGCTGCTGTTCAAAAAAGTTCACGAGGTCACAGGTCAAAGGTTGAAAGCTTAAAAGTTCAAATTGAATCAGCCCCTCCACCCAGGAGGTCGCCAGGTAGCAGGGGTGCTGGACTGCCCATTCGGTGCGAATCGTCGGAATTCGGGGCCCCCCACAGGCTCGCTGTGTAGCTTGGGGTTGCCCAAAGCGAGGCTCCCACCAAGTTCCCACTACCCCTGCCCACTCCTCCGGCACTGTTCCACTGTCCCAGGCTGGCCCGACCTCCGAACGTATGCAGGCTGCTTCCGACTGGATCCATCTGACTCTGTCCTGTCTCCAACGTCTGCCAGCCTGGGGAAGGTGTTGACAACTGACCTTGTGCAAAATAGCGGTTGACTTCCTCTTCACTGACAAACTCAGCAAGGATGGTAGTGTTCCCCAACACACACCTGCAGAATTAAAGGAAAAGACAACTGGTTTGCAAGGGAAGGACACAAAAAAGGTGCTCAGAAATGTAATGTAAATGTAAATAGTTTTAATGGTGAACAAATGGCATTTTCATTTATTCTTTTGATTTCTCTCCGTTAACTTTCTAACTTACTTCCATGAAAGTAGGATTACTTCAACCAGCAGCACTTTAGTAATCAGTGTAAACACAAACCAAAGAGCTAACTGATCCTTTAGAAAGAAATAGAATTTGTCAAACTCATCCCAGGTTGCAGCAAGGTTAAGCTTAATGAACACACTGATGACTAGAGACTCAATTTTCCCAAGTCAACCACTGCTATATTTTCGATCCTGCATACAATTCAAATTGATTACCACCCAAATAAAGCTGGCCAGTGCTGTAGTGGTATCGGCAACGGACTTCAAGGCGAGTGGCCCGGGTTCGAATCTGGCCGGCACCTCGCACTTTCCATTTATGCTGGGTTGAGTATCAAGCTAGCAACTCGGCCTCGTAAAAAACAGACAAAAAAAAAGCTAAAGAAACAGCAAGGTTGCCACCTGATGCACCACAAGGCACAGAAAGCAACAACGACAACCTTACCCAAAACAGAACAGCAACAATGCAAGCCTTATAAAGCAAGAGGAAAAATGTACCAGAAATGCTCAGTGGATTTTTCAGCATGTGCAATAAGCTGTGAACTTTGATGGAATGCACTTGATCATGGTTTTAGTCTGCTCTTTCTCTTTCAGATACTAAGTCTTCTGTTTGAATTTCCAGTATATTCTCCTTTCATTTTGGTTTCCCACTACTGGCAGCTACTAAGCTCCAGCAGAAAGAGCTCTTTTCTCATTGCAGGCGAAGGTTCACTTGCTGCTTTGCCAATTTGAATTGTGCGTTTCTGTATACATTTGCCTCTGTCATCAAAATTCTAAACAGAATGCAATGCTGAACTGAGAAGCTGGTGTCAATGACTTCTGAATAGATTGTTCTCACCTCCCCATCTAGAGAACAATTTAGTTGGCGGGGGGGGAAAACAGGCACAGGATAATCCTATTACTTCAAAGCCAGATACTTACATGTGCAGCGCAGTCTGGGCCTTGGCAGCCTCTTGCTTGGTACTGTACCGGACCAATGCGGTGCCGTGTGTCAGGTTCAGATGGAATGTTATCAGCGGGCCATGCTGCATGCAGATTGTTCGGAGAGTGGAGCCATCAATCTGAGGGAAGCAATGTTAACCTACTTAAGTGAAAACTGCATTTTCTATTTCTACTACTTTTCTAACAGGAGAACAGGGCCTTCATCCAATGTTAAATCTTTGTCACCCATCTAAGTGATGTCTTTTATACTTGAGCCTACAGCTAACGTTTTTCCAATAGAGCAGCTTAAAGATGGAGCTCAATCCCAAAACTGTTCATTCTTTCCCGACCCAACAACTTCCGGAATCATCTGCTATGCCAACATAAGCTGTGATCTCGTACCCGGCCCTGCCAAAGCCTTTATTCCACATGGCCCAAAAGCTATCCACTTAGAGAAAGAAAACACAGCCCAGATTAATCGCATCAACCAAAGAGCAAAGCTTCCAATGCTCAGGAGCAATGCCTATCACTTTTTGGAACTGACAAAAAGCACTAAATTTCGATGGCACTGGACAGGAACTGGCAAGGATTGACTGGGAGAAGCCGTTAGCAAATAAACAGACATATGGCAAGTGTGAGGCTTCGAGAAGTGAGATAGAGAGAGGTTGGAGGCAAAATAGTAAGATTAGGGAAGATAGTGAGGCTCTGGTCAGGAAAAAGGAGGCAATTGGAGCTGGGATCAAGGAAATTCCATGAGATGTATGATAGATACAGGAGTTCTGCTTAAGAAGAAAATCAGGAGGACAAAAAAAAGGGACAAGATATTTTTGGCAGATAAAGAAGAATCCTAAAAGACTCTGTTGGTATATTAAAAGCAAAATGGAATGGGTCACTTAAGATTCACAAGAATGCTGCTGGGTGGGCCCCGAGTTAAGAGAGTGGAGAAGCATGTCTGCTTTCCCTAGAGCAAAGGAGGTTAAGGAGTAGCCTTTGAGGTTTATAAAGACATAGATAAGGTGGGTGGTCACATCCTTTCTCCCCAGGGTAGGGAGTAACCTAAAGGGAATAGGCTTAAGATAAAGTGGAGAATGATTTCTACAGATGTACCATTGAGAGGATTCTAATTGGCTGCATCACCATCTGGTATGGGAGGGGGTGGGGGCTATTGCATAGGATTGAATTAAGCTGCAAAGAGTTGTAAATTTAGCTTCATCGTGCACACTAGCCTCTGTAGTATCTTTAAGGAGCGATGCCCCAAAGGCGGCGTCCATCACTAAGGACTCCCATCACCTAGGACATGCCTTGTTCTCTTTGCTACCATCAGGAAGGATGTACAGGAGCCTAAAAGCACAGATTCAACAATTCAGGAACAGATTCTTCCCCTCTGCCATCCGATTTCTGAATGGACATTGAACTCATGAACACTACCTCACTACTATTTCATTTTTGTACTACTTATTTAACTATATATATTTACTGTAATTCACATTTTCCTCTTACCTATTGCATCATACTGCTGCTGCAAAAGTAACAAATTTCACAACATATGCCAGTGTTATTAAAAACTGATTCTGATTTAAAGGGGACTTGAGTGTCAAGTTTTTAAATATAGAGTATGTGGTAGAGACAGGCACAAGAACAACTCTTGAAAGATATTTGGATAGGCACATGGCTCACGTAGGCACCTTAGCAAGGACTATTTGGACTGAAGGGCCCATTTCAGTGCCGTATGACTGCCTCCCTGCATTAAAATTTGGTTTCATCTTTTACTCCTCAAGTCAATTAATCAGTAGAACAGATATATCCCACTAGCTCTCCATAAAAATCACTGGTAGGAGGATTACTAAGGCAATTAATGTCTTGAATTCAAATTCAATTATTTTTTCAGATTATCTCAGTATTAATGCATTCCATAATTCATAAGAAAAAGAAATTGCTGAACATACTCAAAAGATCAAGAAACATCCATGGAAAAATAGTTAACTTTTCAGGACAAAAACCATTCATCAGAACAGGTTTCACAAATCCTCTGTCTTTTTTCATACTCAGCAGGTCTAGCAGTATATATTTTTTATTGGATTTGTAAATCTTTGTGGCATGTTTGCTTTAGACATTGATATCCAAACCTTTGGTGTTAATCACTGGACTGAGTTCCACTACCCTTGCTGGAAAATATCAGGCTGCCCAGTAGACAATGACAAACAATTTCTAATGGTCAGACATTGAACACTAGGCTCTGCAATTTAGTGCCCTCAATTTAGAGCTTCAGGAAATCCTGGACTCTTCCTTTTCTCTAAGATTCCCTCAACCATCAGGCTCTTGAATAAACCAAAAACTACACTCACTTGCCCTATCATTGAGATGTTCCTTCAACCAATGATCTCACTTTAAGGACCCTTTATCTCATATTCGCTTTGTTTATTGCTATTTATTTATATTTGCATTTGTAGTTTGTTGTCTTCTGCACTCTGGTTGATCTTTCACTGATCCTGTTATAGTTACTATTTTATAGATTTGCTGAGTATGCCCACAAGAAAATCTATCTCAGGGTTGTATATGGTGACATATATGAACACTAATAATAAAATTTATTTTGGACTTTTGCTTCTGTCTCTGGCTCCTTTGTGTCAGCCTGATCTCCCACTCTGTCTCACTTAGTTTCCTCCTCCAGTTTTTCAATTTCAATCCATCTCTATGCAATGTATAGGATATCAACTACAGTTCTACATGTTATAATGGATATTCAATGAAAAGTGAAAAATAAAAAGTTTACAACAGGGATACCTCTTTTATGGAATCATGGAATAATACAGCAGTTTCTAAAACCCATGAATTGGCAGTTCAGGAAAATTTACTTGCTGACTTACAAAAAGTGACGGACACCAAGAAACTTGTATGCAATGCCTGGTGACAGTCAGTAGCTACTATGGCTTAACTAACATGCTAGAGAAAACATTATAGATGCACCAGGAAGCAGAGCCAGCTCTGTGACATTGATAAATCTACTTTCATTACCTGTGGAGTGAGATTATGAAGAACGAGCCAAGAGCTGACCCGACCAGATCCACCCGAATTGCCATCACTCCAGTTCGAACCTAAAGAGAGAGAAGCAGATGAGGTGCATTTTTCTTGAAAATAAAGAATGTTTTTAATTTACAATAGACAGGCAGCCCAATTAATATTTATGAAGAAACAGAAGGGAACTGCCAAATTTCATTAACACTGGGAGCTAGTACAGAATGAAATTGAAGTCAGTCAGGACACAGTAATTAGTTACTGACAGGTTTGGAGGGACAAACTCAGGCATCCCTACACAAGTTTACAATACTTTGCAGCCAATGAATACTTGTTAAATGCAGACTCATAACATTCAGATGTCTCAGATCACAGAACATTTGAAACAAGGATACCACACACTCCTTCAAGGCTGTTCCACCATTCAATTCGATTTAAGAAAGTCTGATAATGCAGTTACTGTGAGTAATCTGAGAAGTACAAGCATGGCTAAATCCCATAAACAGCAGCATCATCTACCTGACTAGGAAATCAGTCTGTTCACTCACTTCCACTTGAGGATTCAATAACCTTGACTCAACATCTGCTCTGAAGGCCACCACATCTGATAATACAATGTTTAGTCACACTGCACAGTAACAAGTCCTTTGACCCAGCATGAGCATGCGTCCATCAAGTATCCATCTATACCAATACCATTTATTAGCAATTAGTCCATTGCCCCTTACACCATGGCAATTTAAATGCTCATCAGATAAAGAGATTAGCTTTACTTGTCACCTGTACATTGAAACATACAGTGGATTGCATCATTTTCAGCAATGAAAACACAGTCCGAAGATGAGCTGGGAGCAGCCCACAAGTTTTGCCACGTTTCTACCAACAACATTATAGCATGCCTATACATCTAACCCTAACCTACACGTCTTTTTAGACTGTAGGATCACCTGGAGGAAACCCATGCGGTCATGGGGAGACGTACAAACTCCTTACAGACAGTGGCAGAAATTGAACCCTGATCCGTTCACTGGCACCGCAAAGCATGACAATAACAATGCCATCCCAAGTCTTGTGGGAGCATCTGGCCCACCAGATTGCAGCCACCCTTTTGACGATTCCTTAACCTGCTTCCTTTGCTTTCAGAAATCTGTCTCCCACAATTTTGTACAATTCTATCAGGTTCTTCCTCAGCCTCCTTGGCTCCAAGGAAAACAAACTCATCTCTCCAAACTCTCCTCACAACCAAGGCAACATTGTGATACATTTCCTCTGTATCCTCGCCTTTATAATCATGACCTATCTGTAACGATGGCAACTAGAACTGCACACAATTCTCCAGCTGTAGCTTTGCAAACATTTTATTGAACTGTATCAGAACTTTCTTGCTCTTGTATTCTAATGAAGACCAGCATCTCATATGCTTTCTTCACCACCTGATCTATCTTTAGAGATCTATGGCCATACACTAGTGCTTGTCCCATCTGTTACCTCCCAAAATGTATCATCTTGAACTTGTTGTGATTAAATTGCAAATGCTATTGCTCCACCCAATTTACAACATAATCAATATGTTCTCCATCACTGCATAATAGATCAGTCTAGATTATGCATGCAGGTCATCATTCCTCCAGGGTAATTTTGTAGCCAGAGTTGAGCTGTGAACAGAGTTCACTGACTCGTGGCCTGGGATTTCCTTACATTGATTATGCAAGCACACCGAAAACAGTAATTTAAACCCAGAAGAATGAACTTTATAACATAGAATAACTTTGAATTGGAGTGACAGAACCAAAGATGAGGGAAAAACAAGCAAGGTACGCACTAAGGGCATATCGTGACTCCTGCATGCCCCATCCTCTGCTGAATCGAGGTGCTCCGCTACCCCATGGAGATGAAGGAGGTTTCTGATTGGTCAGTCCTGGTGGCGGCCGTGTTGGCGGGTTAGTGTTTTTAGATGACATCTGATTTTTCCACATCCTAGGATGTCCAATTGGATCTGGAGACCACGTAGACTTGAAGTCACTGAACTTGGCTGGAACAATAATGCGATGAGGATGCTGTTAACACACAACTAAAGGAGCAGTACAATTGGAACAGAACCCCCACACCAGAAAATGACACAATATATTTAAAATCATAAAAAGATTCATGTAAAAGTCTAAAGCTAAAAGAAAATCTTATTTTTAGCACATGTATATTCCCTACTTATATTTTAGCAAATATCAAAAAAATCAGTCCCATAACTTATTCACTTTGCAATTGTGTATTACAAAAACAGTGAAATGAGATCAGAATTAAATCATGCACTTGAACAGGAATGCTAGTTTGTACAAGGAAACTAAGGCAATAGATTCTGGGACTGGAATATAATAAAGAATAAAGAAAAGAACTACAGTGTTACGGACAAACATGAGAATTGAAATTAAAGCTCTTGCCTAATCTAACAATTTAATGTTGTATTGCCTCTTCAAATTTACAACAGAAAACAATGGACTTTAATGTACAGATAAATCTGCTTAATTACAATGCACAGTAAACTTCACATTATTTACATATGGCTCACAAATGATACAAATCCGCCATTACAACAGTTAATATATATCCATAGAAGGGTACAGGGAGTTTAAGTGAATGGTTCAATGTAATACTCCTAACCTGAAGTGCTCTGTACGGTGCTGTAGGAGCTGTTTGAGGCACTATAGGACCAGGCACCGGGTGAAGGCAGCGAGGTGTTCAGGGAGGAACTGGACCCTGTGGATAAAAGAGCATAGTTAAAAATTAGGGAGAACTCACTTCAAAAATGAACAATTTGAGCTTAATTGTTACCACATTAATGCCCTTTCACAATAGCATTGTTATGATCACCACACACAAAATGCTGGTGGAACGCAGCAGGCCAGGCAGCATCTACAGGACGTACAGTCGATGTTTCGGGCTGAAACCCTTCGTCAGGACTAACTGAAAGAAGAAATAGTAAGAGATATGAAAGTGGGAGGGGGAGGGGGAGATCCGAAATGATAGAAGACAACAGGAGGGGGAGGGATGAAGCTAAGAGCTGGAAAGTTGATTGGTAAAAGGGATACACAGCTGGAGAAGGGAAAGGATCATGGGACGGGAGGCCTAAAGAGAAAGAAAGGGGGGGGGGGGGGGGAGCACCAGAGGGAGATGGAGAGCAGGCAAGGAGTGATTGTGAAAGGGAGAGAGAAAAAAGAAAACAGGAAAAATAAACAAATTAGGGATGGGGTAAGAACCACCAACCTGATGGCATGAACATTGATTTCTCTAATTTCCATTAATGCCCCCTCCCCTTCTTACCCCATCTCTTATTTATTATTTCCCCTTTTTTTCCTTTTCTCTCTCTCTGCCCCTCTCACTATCACTCCTTGCCTGCTCTCCATCTCCCTCTGGTGCTCCCCCCCCCCCCCCTTTCTTTCTCTTTAGGCCTCCCGTCCCATGATCCTTTCCCTTCTCCAGCTGTGTATCCCTTTTGCCAATCCACTTTCCAGCTCTTAGCTTCATCCCTCCCCCTCCTGTCTTCTCCTATCATTTCAGATTTCCCCCTCCCCCTCTTAAATCTCTTACTATCTCTTCTTTCCATTAGTCCTGACGAAGGGTCTCAGCCCGAAATGTCAACTGCACTTCCTCCTATAGATGCTGCCTGGACTGCTGCGTTCCAGCAGCATCTTGTGTATGTTGCTTGAACTTCCAGAATCTGCAGATTTCCTCATGTTTGCATTATGATCACCACTGTGGGCAAACCTACAGACCCTGCAATGCCCAAGAGTGTCCACCTCATTTCTTGGTGTTCTGCACATTCTATCCCAGTAGAATAGGCACTCGGGTCTCTCAGAATTAATATAAAGGAACATTTTTAAAAAACTATGATAAACAGTAAGCTCCCTTATACCTGTGCTCCTGTCCCTGAGAAGTTGGTGTTCCGAGTCCGGGGATGGGGGTGCTGCAGAGCTGTTTATCATGCTCGCTGGGGTCGCATACGGGTCTGATTCGGGGTCAATGTTTTGGAAACCCTTCCATGGTTCCCCAGGGCGGAACTCTGAAAATTAAAGCAGAGGAAGAGAATGCATCAATTAATTTTATTACCACGTACATGAGACACAAAATGTCATTAAAACAGAGCACATAATGACGGTCATTTAACACGATGTTTCAAAGTAGGACTGAGGGAGTAACGTATTGACCAGGGTGTCAAATTTTCTGGTGAACTTTAAAAGATATCCGAAGAAATACATTTCGCTTCACAGTCACACATGGACTGATGCAGCCACTCATTCATTTCATATTTATTTGTGGAATTTCCAAAAGGAAAATGATTGCTGCTATTATGGGATATGTCAGCACAGTGGACTAGTAAAAGTCTCAAACAGAAATCCAAAGACATGAGTTCAAATCTCACCACTGGATGGTTTTGTGGAATTCAAATTCAGTTACTTAAATCAATCTGGATTTAAAAAGCATACTTCGGTAATGGAGGACACAAAACTAATCCACATGGTTCTCGAATGGCTTTCAGGGAAGGAAGCATGCAAGCCCCATCTGGTCTGTATGCAACTCCACAATCAAAGCAATGGATAAGCCCTTTGAAACTACCTTGCAAGTTACTTTAAATAATGCTGGCCTTGTCACTAGTGACATTCCAGGAATAAATAATCAGGATAAACTGTTACTCCACTTCCAAGTAACTGACTGCATGTATAGGAACATTCCTGACAAATTAAATACTTTTGTACTTAGTTCCAGAAATCAGAAGTTTGCTTCAAAAATCAGAATTGATACTACAGCAGAACTACTGATAACTTTTACTACTGGAACAAGGTACCCTGAGACACTTATGTAAAGTATACTTCACTTTTCTGAGGAGACTCATCCCCGAGGTTTCCATGGACATCCTTGATGTTTCCTAATGACCACTCATTGTTGATCAGTACTAATAACTAGTTCACTGTAAGTTTGACAGAATATAACCTTTTGCAGATTGTGTTTCACTTAAAAAGGACTGAGGGACACGACAGGCACTGAACCCAGGTCATGGTCCACCACTGTTTACTCTTCAAATGATGATACAATTCTTTGCTAAAAGCCATAAATTAGTACCAAGAGCTTAAATTCCTGTTTTATAGATTAGCCAATCCCACTGATTCAAACTGAAGCTGTTTTACCACATAGAGACCACATTTAATGGGTCTCGTATTACTTAAAAAAAATGTTTACATATTATATCAGACCTGGAGGCCAACTGGATCCGCTGGAACCATTTGAGAGCTTAGGGGTGGACCAGTTATCACTCGCAGGGCCAGAATGGCTGGCCAAGGAATCACCTGCTATCATTTCATAATAGGGCAAACTATCTCGAGGCTTCACCGGTGGCGCCATGCTGCTCGAAATAGCACCTGCAAAACAACATAAAATTACAAAACTAGAAATGCATAATTCAGCTGATTAATCAGCAAAAAAACCTCAAAAACAAATTAATTCTGTATGCCTTGTATTCAAACCACTCAAGGGAATGTATGTATACAAGAAAAACTGAACATGCCCCCCAGTTAACCAGCACTGGATAATGAGATGTACTTTACAGTGCTGACAGACAGTTGAGTATTACCAGGGATCAGGGTCATCCAAGCTGGCTCCTAGTTTCAGGTCAAAGGTATAGTCTCACCCAACTGAATTTCAAAACTTAACAAGCAAAAAATATCAGATGAACCACTTTTACAACCAACTCTCTAACACACTTTCCAATAAAAAAAAAATCTGAACTTAGAGCTACGTACAACTTGAATCCTAAAGGTAACTGTTTCCATGAGGAGTGCTCTGGATATAGCACAAATTCTCAACTACCAAAGCAGTCTATCGATGTAACTCACCACTCAATGTCATTTTAAGTATTATATCTTGATAAGAGTGGAGGCAAATAAAAATCTAATTCATACAGCTGCCAATTTTACCCCACCCAGACTTTTCATCTTAGAATTGTTTCCTCATTTCCTTAGGAGTAGTGCTACAAGTTAATAGGCATCTTTATTTTTCTTTGTATCTCAAGACTTTTCATATGAAAAGTATCAAGAATTTAACATGTCAAAACTAACTTGTGAAATTTTATTAACTAGCAAGCTATTATAGATTCCTTAACCCAACATCAATTTGAAATCATATTCTCTGAACTATTGCTATTGTTCAACAATGAAGGCTCACTTTACATTAATTCAACCTAATGCCAACTGGGGAAGACAGCTCCAATCTAGCATTTTCAAACTGAGCAGCATTTAACTTGGGCTCCAACTCTCTATAGTTTATTACATATGGGTGTTTCATTGCACTTATGTCTAAACTGTGCCTAAATTGTTTGTAACCAGCAGGTGAAATTGATTGAAAGGCAAAGTACAAACATTCATGGTTGAAAAGAGAAGGCATCAAAAATAACCGTGATTAAGTGACACAGATATTGGCTTTAAAAGGTTGTAAGCTGCAGGAGAAAAAGATAGATAGATACTTTATTCATCCCCATGGGGAAATTCAACATTTTTTCCAGTGTCCCATACACTTATTGTAGCAAAACTAATTACATATAATACTTAACTCAGTATAAATATATATAAAAGCAAACAGAATAACCAGTAATGAGTTCAATACACCAAACATAATGTCTGCACATTTACCATTTTTCATGGGATTGTGATCTGGTGGTGGAGTGGCAGGAGAGAGACCATCCATAGTCGTCCACTGCTTGAGCCGTGATTGCTGCGACTGAGGTTCTTTCATTCCTACAATACTGTTGACATCTAACTGGTTTACGTTCATGTTTGAGCCCATGCCTGAAATGTGAAAGATATTTTATTGCTGAGGACTTCAAAACCATAACACTAACACTTAGGGCCTCATATCTTTAAAAAAAATGTGCCAGCAATGAAGAGGATCAAGAGGAGGTTTATGTGAATAGTTCCGGAAATGAAATGAATGGAGTACTTGATGGCTCTGAGCCTGTACTAGCTGCAGTTTAAAAGAATAAGGGAAGATCTCACCAAAATCTACCAAATGGTGTTATCGTGAAGAGGATGTTTTCGATAAAGGGAGATTCTAGGGTCAGAGGGAAGAACTTCAGAATAGAAGGATGTCCCTTTAGAACAGTGATAAGATAAGGGGGAACTTATTTAGCCAGTAGGTGCTGAATCTGTGGAATTCACTGCCACAGATAGCTGTAGAGATCGCCATTGGGTGTGTTTCAAGTGGTTTTTGATAGGTTTTTGATTAGTGAGGGTCTCTATGGGGAGAAGACAGGATGATGAGTTTTAGAAGAAAAATAAACCAGCCATAATCAAGAGCAAATTCAATGGGTCGAATGGCCTAATTCTGCTCCCATGTCTTATGGTCTTTTAAGCTTTGTAAAAGTTTAAGAAAATGTTTAAAACAGCAGCAAAATTACAAAACACCCCGATGAAGGAACTCACCCATTGGGTAGCCTGGCTGAATCTGTCCTTTGGTCTGGAAGTCTGGAAGGCCAGAGGGAAGAGAACTAGGCACATTATCCAGATGTTGCTTGGGCATGCCAGGGTGTGATGGAGAATGCTTCATCCCTGGGGTGCTGTTGTGTCGATGCTGCTGTTGTTGTTGCTGTTGCTGCTGCAGGGCATTCACAATACGAACAAGCTATAGGAAAAATACGAGTTAAATGTCTCAGGTCTTCCTTTATTCATTCCCTCTATCCAGTCAGCTCCTCCACCTCAGCCAGAATGCCAGTATACAAGCTTCAAAATAATCTGCTGGAGGAATTCAGCACATCAGTCAGCATATGCTGGAGGAAGGGAATTGTTTGAAACTCTGCATCAGGACTCAGGTCATCTGGACTATGGACCAGGAAACAGATGCTGTTCAGCCTGCTAGGTTCCTCCAGCAGGTTGTTTGTTTCTCCAGATTCCAGCATTTACAGTCTCTCATAAATCCTGGACTCCCCTCAAAGTACAACACACACAGAATGCTGGTGGAACACAGCAGGCCAGGCAGCATCAGGACGAAGGGTCTCGGCCCGAAACGTCAACAGCGCTTCTCCTTATAGATGCTGCCTGGCCTGCTGTGTTCCACCAGCATTCTGTGTGTGCTGTTGTTTGAATTTCCAGCATCTGCAGATTTCCTCATGTTTCCCCTCAAAGTACTGTGTTTTGACACATCAGACAATGCTTAAGAAAGCAAATGCTGGGTTACCAGATACAATCCATGAAAATGTCAAAGGGGATGAAATTCTGTAATTGCATTTACTTCTTCTGGGTAGTAAAGCATACAAGACCCTTGTAGGATCTGCCTTACCAGGACAGGACTCATGGCTTCTTCATTAACAATCCACATACAAACTTCTTACAGGTAGCGTGCGAATTAAATTCCAAACTCCAAAACCCCGAGCTGAGAAAGTGTTGTGCTAAAAGCTATCACGGCATCTGAACACAAAGTGGGCTCAACTGAGGGGAACTGGGGTGATTCCATCACATTGCAGTTAAAGAGCAGATGATGAAATGTAATCTTCTGCCTGAGGCTAAGAATCCTGTCAATAGCATTCTCTAATTCCACACTGGACCTTCCTTATGCTAGTCCCACAGAATATCATGTCCAAGTGCAACTGAAATCAATGCACTTGCCTGGCCTTCTTGTGCTATGCATTTGCTCTCGTTGCTTCAGAGTATATGACTAGGAACAGAACTCGAAATGCTTGGTGAATCTTCACCATATAACTATGTAGTGTTATATGCTGGCTTGAGCTGTCTATCAAATAGTCTGAATCTCTCTCTACTGTCCCCGTTCCACCACTGGCACTTAGAGCACCAATGAAGGTCCCCAATCTCTGGTGGTACTCAGGTGTTCCTTCATTGTGTCAGTACCTCGGTTTTTGCTACTGTCAGTCAGGCACGTCTCGGGTGGAGACTCAGAAATACTGTTGCACTCAGGTGTAGAAGGATTCTTCATTGCCATTTCTGCAGTAATTTTATTTTACCAGTCAAGTTTTATAGTCCGGAATTGAACTCTCAAATGTGGAGGACTGGTGGACCACTCCTAGTCTGGCTTCTACCCTTTGACCTGTTTGGCATGGGTGTCTTGGTCTGTTTACCAAGACTTAAAGCATAAAGCCCTGACTCCAACCGATATAGCTCTCCAGGTCTCTGAGGCACATAAGCCTCCAAAACACAAGGTTGTGATCCTCTCGGAGGAAATTAGTCTGTATTTTCAGCAACTCCTGTTTTTAATTTAAGATTTCCATGTCTGCAGTTTTTAGTTTCATGAAGGCTGATATGGACTTCTACCCAAGTCACAACGCTGCTGCCCTGACTCACGTGAACCTGTGCAGCAGATGCAACATTCAGCTTTCTCTGGATGCACCGAATCAAACCCTTACTTCATCAGCCATCCCTGCACCAATTTATGTTGCAAGGTAAATGGACATACAACCTGCTTGAGTGGGGATGTTATTTGACAGAAATCTGGCAGAAGGATAATTTTGTAATTTATCAATTTCTGTTATTACTTAAATCTTATTTGGCTTGGTACGTGACATACTATTGAACTAATAGTACAGTCACCCATATCAAACAGGTAAAAGGGATTTTGCTACAGCACAGATTAGCCTCAAGAAAGCATACAAAATCTGTGCAGTTTCACCACCAAAACTATAAACTGTGATAGGAGAATTACAACTTAATTT
This sequence comes from Hemitrygon akajei, assembly GCF_048418815.1. Classification (NCBI taxonomy): domain Eukaryota; kingdom Metazoa; phylum Chordata; class Chondrichthyes; order Myliobatiformes; family Dasyatidae; genus Hemitrygon; species Hemitrygon akajei. Next base: position 9,364,457 of record NC_133154.1, read on the forward strand.
GCAGAAATGCCCCAGTCTTGAGTGTCCTTTGTGTTTGGATGGTGTACCACTCCTGGCTTAATTGTTAGCAAAAAGGATAATAAATAACAGAAAGGCATCTCGGGTGAGAAACATTTGCCTCTCAAACCTGCACTGCCCTTCAATAACATTCCGAATATTCTTCAGCGCCACATTCCTGCACTAACCACACCACTTTTATCTCTTTAATTCTGAAATTTCTGTATCTGTATTGAATATTCAGCAACCAATTTTCCACAAACTTGCTAGGTGCAGACTGCCTACATTCAGGGTGGTGAAATTTCTGGCCTGGATGATTGAACACTTCCTTTGAAACCTTTATCACTGATTCTACACTGTTGTATTTTTCTCTTTGTATCACCTCAATGTACTTACATATAAAATTATCTGTCTGGATAGCATGCAAAGTTCTTTGCTGTATCTCAATAGATGTGACAATAATATACCACTTATTCTGGTTCTAGACACTCCTTAACAGGGGAAATATCATCTCCAGATCTATCCTGTAAAGCTCCCGAAAAAAAATAAAAATATTCCCCAACACTGTGGGAAAGAATTTTTAAAAGAGAATTTGCAATAGATTCCCCATCTATATCACATACTTGCTGTTCTTGTTGTTGTCGGACGGCGGCAGACAGCTTTCGTTGGTTTTGCAGCACTTGCTGCTGCTGCTGTTGTTGTTGAAGCAACAGCTGGTAAGCCTGTGTGGGGAGAAGTCACAGTGAACCACAGACAGGAAATCATAATGAAAGGGAAGACCAGATTCTTGCTCCTCTTTAACTTTGTCTTACAACAGAGCAGAGCAATGAGGGATAGATTTAATAGTTCTTTAGATCTGTCATTTCTCTCTAAGCATTGAGTACTGTGCATTCTTTCAGATGCCACCCATTAACACATGCAGGTCTTTGGAGTTCTAATGAAATAAACCTATAATTGCAAAGAACAAACATCAAAATGACAGTGAACCACAAAGTCACACTTAAAAGTTGTGGCAGCAATGCTCTTCAGCACCAAGTTTTCTATGTAAATGATAGTCTGACCAGAGAAGCTACAGCCATTAAAGAGCACATCGTGCCATAGTACTAATACACTTGGGCTTCTTTTTGAAAGAATTGGTACTCACCAACTGTGGGAGCTGAGGAAGTTGGCTGAGCATAGCTATTTGTTGAGGGGTTAGCTGAGGACCGAGGCCAAACAGGGCTGGGTTCAGGGCACCATTTGGAGTGGCATGCTTCAACATAGGGGCAGGAACCTGCAAACAAGCCAAAAAATCTATTCAGCATTTAATAAATGAAACAACATAAATATCACCTAACAAAACTAAAAAACTACATTTATCAATTTAACTTTGCTAATATCCTCTACAATTAAGGTCAAGCAGCAAAGATGACAGCAGTGCATCAGACGTCCAGTACCTCTGCATAGGAAAGTTGATACTAAGAGCATACCAGTGCTAGAAAATGATTCAGTTCTCACAATGGGCACCCACTGATAAACATCCAAATGCCAAAAAGTGCAAAAGCTAGAAACTCGAAATAAAAACAGAATGCTCAGTATATCAGATGGCATCTCTGGAGAAAAAAAAAATTGAAGCTAATGTTTCAAAACAACGATTTTCCATTGATCTGAAACGTTAGGCGGTTCTCTCTCCATGGATATGATAACTTCCAGCATTTTTTTTTAAATTTCAGTCTTCAAACATCCAATGTTTAGCCTAGACTTTGTGCATGATTCAAAACCAAGAACTGATCAATTACTCTCAAAATCCAGACTCTCCAATCACAATGCACCCCACTCTCTCCAAATTAAGGTACAGTGAGGATAAAGGGGAGGGAGTTGAAGTGGACTCCATGTTACATACCTGAGGAGGGGGCAGGAACTGCGGAGGCACTTGAGCCCGAAGGTTAGGCTGGGATGAATTCATGGACGGCACCTGAGGCGTGTGTACACCTCTGGATTGTGCTGTGCTACTGCCAAATAAACCATGATTGCCATTCTGTGTGTGTTAAAGACAGAGAGACAGGGAGAGAGTTAAGAAGAATGTTAAATCAATTAGATTTCCTTGCACTGAATACCCTTATACAGTGTAACTTGGAAGCCTATTCCAGCCAGGAGGAAAATCACCACAGGAAATACAAAAACATTCACACATGCCCAGTGTAAAGGATAGCAATTCTATGCAATCCCCATAGTTCAGATTAGTTTATTGTCACAAACACCAGGACAGAAAGAAGTTCCTTGCTTGCGTGAAGTTATGCAACATTCCATTTAACATGTAGGAAATAGCAGCAAAAGAAACTGTTACAGAAGTCCAAATGGATTAGCACTTTCCCTTAGGGCTTTGTTACTTTCCCCATGTGTGCTTGCCCAGCTCCCTCCTACATGTCACAAGAGAGTCAGCTTCAAAACCCACCTGGAGTCTGGTGGTGTTGTTCTTTTCTCTGCAGGAAAGCCACACTGGAACCATAGCTATCGTTTAAAACTGATTGGTTCATAACATTGGATTAATACTCACCATAGCAAATATCTCCCACAACAATTAACATCACCACCACCATTCAACTCCTTCCACCCAACCCATTCTATCCCCCGATTCTTATTTGAATGTACTGTTACAAATAGCATTTCTGATTTAAAATGGGGGAGGGTTCATGCGGTCAGGATATGGATTACACACTAAATTCATAACCGAAGTGCTGCAGCAGAATAGTTTGCTGTAACTTAGGGTCTTGCCTGATTTAACAGTAAGAGAACATTGTACACAAGCGATTTACGGGAGGGATCAAGGAAGGGAATTTAGGTATCAGGACTGAACTCTGTTAAGAACTAACAGATCACAACCACTCAGGAGGTCCTAAATCTCTCTGCCTAAGCTCAGGCATGTCAGAGTCCAGCTCCCTTGTGGATAGAAAGTGGAGTATGATGGGCACATTTGTTGATGAATGGTGACGTTTCCCAATTTAGCACAAACCATCCCAAAAATCTGATAGAAAAAGACCCAAGAAAAAAAAAAATCAAGCCATACAAGAAAAATGAATCAATATGAACCTTTCTTGGGAGTGCATGGGCAAGCCCCAATAAATGATCAGAAAGCATTTCATTGCACAACACAATCATAACAAATGACATTTTACAACAGATCAAGCAATGTTTTAATAAAATAAATACATTTTTCCCCACTATAGTCCTCATCCCAATTAAGGCAATTTTGAAATCGTTGGGTACTGTTTTTCTGTGCACTTTCAATGCTACTGTGGTACCAAAAAAATGCAACTGATTGAATGGAGGACAAGGAAAATGAAAAACAGAAAGAAATAAGTATGAAGAGGTCTGCCTAAAAGCATTGGGGGGAATGGGGCAAGGCTTACATTTGCTCCTTATAGAACACCTATTGATAACCTTGATGCGGAGGACTCAGCTTGTGATAGGAAAGTGTAGGCAGAGAAAGAACTAAGATTTGCTCACTTAGATTGCATAGTATCATGACATCCCGTCACAAGACACATTCAGAAAGAGCCCTTACGTGTCTAGCGTTTAGGTTTTGCATGTTAAAACCAGAGCCGATGCAGCCGAGGTTGGCGGTGGGTAGAGCAGTGCCCGAGGGAGACAGCTTGCAACTCGGAGGAGGGGAGAAGGGCGAGTTAGGTGCCTCGTCAGACAGGCACCCATCTTGATTGGAGAAAGGCAAAGTCAGCTGAAAGAAGGTTAGCCAATCAACATGCAGTTGGTATTAAGGATGAGGAGGGGGAAAGAAAGGGGTAGAGGGTAGGGGTAAGAAACAGACAAGGAAACAGCACAAAAATGATTTGTGGGTAGAGCGGGAAGAAGAAACAAAAATAAGACAGCAGTTAGGCCTCACGCACACAGTAAGACAAAATTAGTGCCATAATCAAAACTTTCACATAAAAACCCTCATCACACACAAGGAACAACTTAGCTTTCTACAGCAACACAGCAATCCTTCTACTGCAGGATATATTTTCTCTTGTCTAATCTAACAATCCAAGAACCCACCATCTGTTAATACTTATGCAACAAACTCACTTGTCCATTTAGAATTGCATTTATGTGATCAATGCTGGCTTACACTCTTTCTACTCTGACTTACCACATTATAATCAGACGAGAAGTAAATAGTTGGAAAAACATCATGGGCACAGCAGCTTCTACTGATCTGCAGTACTTACACCACAGAATTCTGCTCTCTGTACTCATACTTTGGCAGAATAAGATAGGGAAAGGGGCTCACAAAAGCAACAGCAGCTCCCAAATTTGGTTAGCACAATGCTTTATAGTACAGGTGACTTGGGCTCCATTTCTGCCACTGCCTGTAAGGAATTTGTACCGCGTGGGTTTCCTCCGGGTGCTTCAGTTTCCTCCCACAGTCCACAGATGTGCCAGTTGGTAGGTTAATTTGTCATTGTAAATTGTCCCGTGATTAGGCTCAGATTAAATCGAGGGTTTGCTGGGTGGTGTGGTTTGAAGGGCCAGAAGGGGCTATTCTGTGCTGTATTTCAATAATAAATTAAATCAATATGCTGAACAATTAGTGCACTCCACTTGCATTATGCAGAGAAATAGAAAATACCTTGCTCAGAACAAAGCAGACCATAAATTTAATTCTAACAAGGAACTAGAGGGGTAAAGGAGGAGTTGATCAATTCAAAATATATTCTATGAAAATCCCAGTATTTGTGCAAAAAATTTAAATTCTAGATTTAAATTAAAAGCAAGTTTAGTACAAACTAATGATGAGCTTCAACTTTTTGATAAACAACTACCTTAAATGCAAACGATACAGAGGAGAAAAATAATGTTCCCTTGTGGCTTCACTCAGTAGTTGACCGCTCGACTAATTTAAAGGGGCAGTGTGTTAAGTACTATTCTGGGATTTAAGCGATAACCTGTACTAACAATAATATTCGGCTGGGGTGCTTCCATTCCGACGTAGTGGGTCTAAGAAGCTCACACAGAACTATTTGAACACCCTTATCACTTGATTAATATCCTTTCTTTAATTTCAAAGAAATAAAGTTACAAGCTAAAAATCTGATGACCCAGATATTTCCAGAGCTTTGTTTATAGTTAATTTGCTTCTCCCTTTCACATACCATCTAATTTCTTCTGCATTTCACTGACTGATCATTTACTTCCCCCCATCCTTCTCTCACTTGCCAGTTATGATGGAAAGTCTTCAATGCAAAATATCAATTATCTCTCTCCAATGAAGTCATCTAATCTATTTCCGACATCTACGATCTATACATGGCAAAGTGATAGGACATCTTCCAATGTCTTTTGATGTACTATATTGTTTAACAAGATTGTTCCCCTCTCTGATATTAGAGCTGTGCTCAGAATTAAAAATTAAAGTGAAAATTAAAACCTGACATAACTACACCCAATCCAAATCTGGCCTGAGGATTTTATTCCACACCCAACCTAGAGATGCAGGCAGAAAATTGCATTACCACAAATGATGCAGTCAGATGATACCTACACACACTGAAGACAGTCTAAGTCCCTCATGCACCTCCTGCCAATCTCCACTCTCACTTCCCCACAACCTCCCTAATTATCCCGTCACTGAATGACATTGCCTGTCTGTGACACCAAGGCAAATTTGAGGCTAACAGTGGAAAAGCCACTCCTGATCCTGGGCAATATCCCAGCCCAAACTCATTGTGCATCACACTGTGCCACTGATACTGAAAATAATCTTTAGAACCTTTTTTTGTTGCCTGGCTGAGTAATACCTTATACAGTTGTCACAGCCAAACATGTAGTAAAATTCATTTGGATAAAGTACAACCTGAATGGCCTGGCACAAGACAGTCTAATCCCTAATGTTTTGAAGAACACAACCAGGTTCGACCCAAAGCACAATCTGATTTCATTAGAACAACACACACAAAATGCTGGAAGAAGTCAGTAGGCCAGGGAGCATTTATGAAAAAGAGTAAACAGTTGACATTTACTCTTTTCCATAGATGCTACACAGCCTACTAAGTTCCTCCAGCATTTTATGTGCATGCTTTGGATTTCCAGCATCTGCAGATTTTCTCGAGTTTCAGATCTCATTAGATTTGGATTAGCAGAAAAATGTGTTTAAGATATCTATGGAAGAATTGAGAAGTTTATATAAATGTATATATTCTCCACTAGTGTTGGTCTCAACAGGGATGCATGGGGTGTCCAGGAATGCATGGATTCCTGGGGATGCATGGGGTGTCCCCTTGACCACCTCTAGTCAAGGGGCTGCTTGTGTCCAATCTGGGGCAGCTCACTCATCTTTGTTCCTCACTTGCGACTCCAACTAGCTGTTTGCATACAACAGTGGCTACACCACAATACACTGTTTTGACATGTGGGTTAAAGCAGGTGAGGGTAGCCATTGTGCCTCATACCCTTTTGGTCTAGGAATATGCCGGTCCTAGCCTGCAAAATCAGCTCCTGCAGACTGGGCAGATGAGATATTCAATGAGATCTGATGGCCAGGAAGGCACTTCGGCAACGCTCCGTGGAGAGCAAAGAACATGATGAGACACAGATGAAGTTACGGTCATCCATTGCAACCAAAGACAACCCCATTTAATGACTATTAGTGTCACTCAACCCAGACTTCCAAGGTCAAGAGTGGAACTGCCCCAGTGCAACAACTTTTCCACGGAGACTCTCCTGCACAGGTTTCCTATCATCAGGTAACACGGACAATCACCACAGTTCTCACCTTCTCAAAGTAGGGTCCACTGTCTGTGGTGGGCGAATCTTTGGAATTTGATGGCCGGAATCCCGATCTATCCTTCCTCATCATTCCATTGTAATCCATGTTCATTCCTCTTTTGTCAGATTCCAGCTTTTTGTCTGGTAGACCACCTAGAATAAATGTAAAAAATGCAAAAGCTTAACTATGGAGACATCCCCAATTAATCTGCACCCCACCTGACCCCAAAAGGGACATAATTAATTATTCAACAGTATATAGTTATTGAGAACACCATTACCAAGACCAGAAAAATCAAAGACTCCATTCACATTCTATACTTATTTCATAAAGATACTTAGGAGGTAGGCCATACAGATTTCCCAAATCTGCTCCAATAATCAGCATCCATGTTCACTTTTCATCTCCTTCAAATCCCTTGATGCCCAGAAATCTATTAGTTCCAACCTGAATATACTTAATATTTCAACATTCATAACTCTTGGAAGTAAAATGTTTCAAAGGTTTATAAGCCCTCTGAATTTTTTTTAAAATCTGCCCAAAATTAGCAGCTATTTTGAGCCCATTTTCCTAGCTGTAGATTTCTACCAAGGAAATGGCTACCCAGCACCTACACCATTAGAATCTAGCACAGCTAAATATCAATAAATCTTTGCATTCCTAAATGGTCATATTTGTACATTATCATTACACATAGAATAGCCACCCATAAAGTATTTTTCCTAATGAAAGTAAGCAATCTCACCTTGAACTCCCCATCATTTTCTTGCCTTTGTGCTCAACCCATCTACATCCTTCTGTAAACTTTTTGTGACCTCCTCACAGGTCACATCTTGATCTACCTTATTAATAAAGCCTGACAAGAACTGGAATGCAGTGTCCTAAGGCTTTGGCATTTATGATTTGGCTTTCTCTCAATGGATAACTGGCCAGTAAAACCCCTCTTGAAAGCCAGCCAGACTGCGGAAGACTAACTTATTCATAAATATTGATGAAGTTGTGGACTCTTTTCATTTGATGTTTTCTACACAAAGGAAAAGCCAAGTTATTGAGACCGAAAAATCAAAACAAAAACTTCAGATGCAGAAAATCTGAAATATATACCAAAGATGCTTGAAAAGCTCAGCAGGTCAGGCAGATTCTGTGGAAAGAGAATTATACGAGGAAGGGCACCAGACTTGGTGCTGTTTGACTTCCTGAGTCTTTCCAGCATCTTCTGTTTTGAACTGAACTGCAACTGGTTTGAAATGCACCCAAATAATATCTATCATTCAGGATAGAAGGCAGTAAGATTGCAATCATCAACTTTCAACCCTAGCACTATCACTTGAATATTGGTTGATCAGAGTACAATTTAGCACAAGTACTAGATTTGCAATCTTTGCTCTGCCTGAAATAGCCTATATGCTGTTTAACACTCACCAACAGTTAAGTCCATTTTGTTACCAACACTGTCTTCGGAAGACTCCCTCTGCAAGTAAAGGAAGGATACCATGAATACAAATAAAACATTCAAATGTTAAAGCCAATTTCCTCTTGCCCCTTATTGCTAGATTTCTTTTGACCAAGCCACACCTCAAAAACCACAGGAAGGATTAATGCCTGACAATCTATGTTCAGCACATTCCTATTTGATCATAACTCAGCAAAAGAGGAAAACATTTACATAATTATTAAGGGATAAATTGGATCTCTGGCTGAAAAGACTATCATTAACAGGTGTTTTAAAATACTTTCAAGAGTTTTTAAATAACAAGGTTTTCCTGTTAAAATCCAACCATTTCCAATTTAAAATCCTTATTTATAGCACAGGCATACAGAGATCAAAAAGTTTATTATTTTCTCCATATACTAATAATATGCACATACAATAAAACAGCAATCTGAACACAGCTCTGAATCAAATAATAAGCAGACTAAAACATTGTATTAGTAACTAAGCAAAAATGTTATAGACTTGCCTCTTCTGCTTGCACACCTCCTTTTGGACATTGTATTCCAAGTATACAATAAATAGAACCCTCTGCTAAAACATTCCTACTTAGTATCTCCATGGAAATTTAAGGTCCTCTATATATAGTTTGCTCTTATTACTAGAAACAACATTGGTAGTGTAACAATTAGCAAAATGCTGTTACAGCTCGGGGTGCTCCAGTGTTCAGAGTTTAATTCTGGCGCTGTTCTGTAGTGGAATGTGTGGGTTTTCCCTAGGTGCTCCAGTCTGAAAGTCATATTGGACACTGTAAACTGCCCTGTAATTAGGTTAGGGTTAATCGGGGTTGTGGGGTTGCTGGGGTCAATGGGTCAGAAGGGGCTACTCTGTATCGTTAAGTAAATAAATAAATAACCCAAGTAAGTGCCTCCAATCAAACATCAGGATTGATATGTGCAGCTGTAATCTCTAGTTTCATATAGATAACCACAAAACATACAAATAACCCCAATCTTTTTAAAGACTATTAAGCAATAAATAAATGCTGGCTGTAACCCAATATTGTCATTTTATGCTACATAACTCCTGAATACCGCTGGCTTATGTGGTTTTAAGACAGAGTATGGCAGTAAACTTTAGTGCTAAAGTTCAGAAATTATATATCTCTTGCGAGGGACTTGAATCAATTAAGTATGAACCAATGCAAGATTTCACACTCTCTGAACTTGATGCCATTTTCACTGCGAAACTGCAGATCATGTAATGGTCAGTTGTCACTGGGATTAGTTGCGTAATTTGCAACATTAAGCCTGACCAAGCCTCATTACACTAAGCCTCTTGTGACATAGAGGCTATGTTGGCTGTAGTATAAAAAAATAACAAAATGAGTTATACAAATCTTACTGGAACATTTTATTCTTGTATTTAGTCCACTTGAACTGTTAAAAGCACCCAGTTGCATAATTATTCATCCTTTCTATATAGATTTATGCGTCAGCAAGACCTAGTATGTTACATTTTGTGTTATATGACTCCAAGTTAAAGTTGCAGATCTAAAGGCAATACTGGTGGTGGCAGGAACTGCTGGTGAAATTTGAGGTAAAAAAAATTAAGGGCAACACACAGGAAATTAATTGCACATCAAAGCTTGTGGTTCTTTACTGCTGTATATTTTGCACTGAAAAAAATTTGCAAGGAGAATAAATATGCAACTAGAGTACTGATATTTTCATTTGGTTCTGAACGGCACAACAACGTACAACAATCATTAGTCTATTTTTTTGTCACACAACTACTTTTTTGACATGAAGCTTACAGTGCTAAGACTAGTCAGCAATAGGCTTAATGTGGTAAATTTAACTGGCAAAGCAGGTACATCAGGGCTTCAGCATATTCAGTAAAGCTGCTCTTACCAGTAATCCCATTTTGGAAAACTGTGAAGAGAGAGGGTTTATCCATGTGTCATTGTTCCCACCTTTCATGGAGCTCTAGAGGAAAAGAAGAAAAATAGTAAAATCAGTTGAGTCAAAATCATTAAGCTGTCCTTTTTATTTTGACTTTGATTCTACGAATTTTCTGTATTTTCTAAGCTTTCTTTTCCAAATTTTTGTTGTTGAAATGGTCTTTTATTATACCATTCAACTGATTTAAATCTTTTTGAACTAACTACAATGCTACTTCTCCACCTATCCCCAGGATTGCATAGGTACCCTGAAAGTTTAAGTCTTGTCTAATTTCAGGGACTAAGTCACAAAAAGGATTACTTCACAATTTGTTTTTTTCCTCTCTAACCTCATTTCCTTTTTGCAGAAAAAGCCACCTAAAACTTGCAAAAAGAAATGCATTTCAGTGAAACTACAGGGCAGAAATTTTATCATGGATGATATAGGTACATTTAAACCAATGCAGCTTATCACTGCATTTTAAGAAAAAAAAATTGTCATGCAGCGTACAGGATTTACATTTTTACCCTAATGAACCAAAAAGTTACTACAGACTACCACATCATTATCACTAGAAGCTAATTTTACACAGCAGGGAGAGGGTGAGCCAAAAAAATACTTCAGTCAGAATACCTGTTGGATGCAGTGTTAAACCATACACCTTTATAAACAACATAACTGAACACCATCAACCCTGGAATTTGGCTGCATGAGCAGAACATAGAAGCAGAGAGTAATCTTTGTACCACTACACACTCAAATTTGTTAATTTGTACTGGTTTCCCAAATCAATTGCTCAACTTTTAAAAAGCTCAGCTTTATATTCAATTCCCTCCATGCTCTTACCCTCACCTACATCCACAACCTTCTCCAGCCCAAGACCTTGTAATTTTGACCCAACTGTCTTGAACTGAATTGCTCCATAAATGACTGTCATGCTTCAGCATCTAGGCTCTGGGCTCTGTAATTCATCCCAAAGCCATCCAGTCCCATTTTAACTTCACAGTTAACTAATATTTTGGTGACAATCTTCTAATGTGGTTTAGCATCAGTTTCTTAAAGGGCTCTTGTGAAAAACTTTGGGCATTTTGTGCTATATAATGACAATGTTATTGTTGCACCTTCATTTCAACAACCACGTCCTCCCAGCTGTTTCCATATCATCTGAAAGCTCTGATGTCTTGTACTTTTCTCTCCTCTAAGTCATTAATATAGATAGTAAATAATCAAGGATGAACAGCCAATTCTTGGTGCACTCCATTAGTTACATCCTCCTAGCCCAAAAAAGACTCATCCTCCTGTGTAATGATCAGTTTTCATCACAAGCTAACAGACAATGCTCTCGTCTTGTGCAACAGCCTTTTATGTGGCACTTTGACAAAAACCTTCTGGAAGTAAGCAGTCATAGCTGCAGCAAAGCCATCAATACTGGAGTCCACAGAAAAGAAAGACAATCTTTGTGGAACATACAATATTAGAGAGCATTGAATTGGATAGGTCTAGTGGGAAACAGACTCGTAAATGTATCTCATCCTTTGTTCATATTTCCTGTTGACCATATCACTTTAGAACTGCTATTTCATCGCAATACAGGCAACACCCATGATACAGCCATTTGGATTACAGAAATTCACCTCAAAAGAGCTCACAAACACTACCCAAAATAACGAGATATGGAATGAAATTCACTCACTGAATTGACGTGAAAAAGAAAATAAGGCAACTCTGGATTTTTCAACTCTTGTTTCTCGACACAGGCACAAATGACAAGGCCAGGCCATGTGTTAGAAACGGACAGTTTTCTAAGAATGCAAACCCTATTGTAGAGATCATCTGCAATCAACCTTTTCTAACTGGAAACAAATAATAATCAATTTAGTACCAGCTTGCGCGAAATACATGCGAACTGTTGGGCGATGCAGCCCAGAAATGTTACAAGGAAAACTGCAAGGAGCAGGCACTCTCATTGCCAGATCAGCAACTGTTCAGCTCATCATTTTGAGTTGTATGTGTCCAGGAGTCACTGCAATCCTCCTCTCTACTTATCAATTTAAACAAAACTCTGCACAAGCTGTACTGTGATCCAAATTACGTAAGTTTTAGCAGCACAGATATGAATCAGAAACAGTGAATTAGAATAAAGATGATACACAATTTCTGCACAAAACAGAAAATGATCTGACAACTTAAATGAGTTTAGTTTCTGCAATGATTTTGAAAACTGGAAAAGCTTCATTACCATAAAATTACCACAAAAGATCCAAACCCTTCAAAAAGCCAAACATGCTTTGTGCTATTGCAAATATTCACCCCACCAAGTTTATAACTCATCAGGAAAACATGCATGACAATCTCACAAGTGCATTTATATAATTTAAGAAACAATGAATTAAACTCAAGCATATGCTTTCAACAGCATAACCCTGTACAACAGAATTATCTTAGCTAGAAATGCATCAGAAAACATGTCTAATTTTTATTCTCAAAGAAAGGGAATGCTATTACTCACTGTTGTTTTCCATTACTTACAATTCCATCTTCATACAAAATTTTAACTATGCACTATCTAGGAAATTGCATAATCTCATTGTGTGCATCTAAACATACTTTGGTTCGTTAAATCATTTCCCACCCTAATTGTGAGTGTTGCCTAGCTGCTGCGACCACAAAAAGGGGAAAATAAACTCGTTACTCTGAAAACCTGAAATACAACAGGGAGGTTCTCTGTTACGTTACTCAAGTTACATTATCTAATATCTCCTTACTTCAAACTTTTTGCAGATGACAGCAAACCTGATGTATTCCCAAAACTTCCCAACTCTCAAACAATTGCTAGATTTCCTTTTCATTTGATAACATACTAATGCCATCAATTATTGATGCTAAATCTCATAGACATTACCTATTTGTTTACATGCCTCAAACTAAAAAGTAGATCAAAATGGCACAATAAGAAACAACATGCAAAACAAGAGGTTGCCTCAGCTTCTGTCTCCAAGTGGACTGAAATTAGGCTCCCAAAACTGTGGCAATATTTTAGATATCCAAAAGATTCTGCAGATACTGGAAATCAGCAAGTCAGCAACATCTATAGAGAGGGATAAAGAGTTGACGTTTCTAGCCAAAACCCTTCATCAGGCCTGGAAAAGAAAGTGGAAAAGGCCAGAATAACGTGAGGGTAGGGGAAGGAGCACAGGGTAGTAGGTGGTAGGTGTAACCAGGTGAGGGAAGTGAGAAACTGGGAAGTGATAGGTAGAAAAAGGTAAAGGGCTGAAGGAGTGATCTGTTAGGAGTGGGACGTAGGAAAAAGTTAAGAAGGGTCATCAGAGGGTGGTAATTCGCAAGTGAGAAGAGAAAGGATGAACCAGAAAGAGGAATTTAAAAAAAAGAGGGAGAAGGAGTGACAGAGTCTATTGACTGCATCACAGCTTGTTATGAAAACACCAATGTAGTGGACACAGCCCAGTCCATCATGGGTAAAGCCTCCTCCCACCCCCACCATTGAGCACAGGAAAGCAGCATCCATCACAGGAACCATCACCACTCAGGACAAACTCTTATGTTCTTTTCTTGCTGCTGCCATCAGGAAGGTGGTACAGGAGCCTCAGGACTCACACCACCAGATCCAGGAACAGTTATTACCCCTCAACCATCAGGCTCCTGATAACTTCACTTGCTCTATCACTGAACTGTTCCCAGAACCTATGGACTCACTTTCAATGACTCTTCACCTCATGTTCTTGATACTTATTGCATGCTTATTTATTATTACTTCTTTCTTTTTGTATTTTCAGTTTGTTGTTTTTTTTTTATACACACTAGTTGTCTGCACTGTTGGTGTGTCTTTCTTTGATTATTATGGTTATTAGATTTATTGAGAATGCTCACAATAAAATGAATTTCAGGGTTGTACATGGTGACACATATGTACTTTGATGATAAATTTATTTTGAACTTTGAATTACCAGAAGTTAGAAAAAACGTCATACCATCAGGTTGGAGGCTACCCAGAGGGAATTTGAGGTTTTGCTTCTCCAACCTGAGAGTGGTCTCAATACAGTGTTTTACAATTGGATTATCACCACGATTTTTTTCCCTTCATACCTTGTGCATTTTCTTCCCACTTGCGGGCCAGTTAGAGGAGTTGTAGGGTGAACTACTCTCCTGAGTTCCAGTACTGTTCCACAAGCCCATTGGCCCATCATCATCTTCCTCCCAGCTTGGGGGACGAGTATTTGCCACAGCAGGTCGATCACCACCTCCCCATCCATCCTGCATCGATTTTGAACCTGAAAAGATACATTTGACATTTTAAAACTCAAAATTTAAAGCAATTTTTAAATTAATTTACAAACAAAAATCACTGGACATGGTCACTCAACCATCAAAGTTGATAAATAACTGAATCAGAAAGGTCCCCTATCAGCATGTATCAGGTGTACAAGGCAAGTGCAAGAAATAAGACACAGGAGCAGAATTTCGCCAGTCTATCGAATCTGTTCTGCTATTCAACACTGGCTGATTTGTTAACCCTCTCAAGCCCATTCTCCTGCCTTCTCCCAGTAACCTTTGACGCCCTTATTAATCAAGAACCCATCAACCTCAGCTTTAAATATACCCAATGACTTGGCCTCCACAGCTGTTTGCGGCAGTCTGGATAAAGAAATTCCTCCTCATCTCTATTCTAAAAGGATGCCCTTGCATTCTGAGGTTGTGCCCTGTGGTCCTAGATTCCCCCGCTATTGGTAACATCCTCTTTATGCCCATTCTACTAAGGTTTAGTTAATTATTTTATTTTATTTAGATAAAGGATGGAAGACCCTTCTGGCACACGAACCTACACCACCCAGCATCTGAGAGGAAACCCACGCATTCCACTGGGAGGATATACAAATTCCTTACTGATGGCAGAATTGAACTTCGAAGACCCCCCACCCCCACATTGTTCTAAACTCTACTGAGTACAGGCCCAGATCAACTGCTTGAAATAATGCTAACAAAATTAGAATGAAAAGATAAAATTATGCTCAGCTAAAAATTTAAAAAAATAGTCACACAAAACATTGGGATTATTCCTAAAAGTCGAATTGGCTTTTAAATATGATAACTTAAACACTTTATGTTCATTGTTTCAACTGATGAAATAAACAGCAGGTGATCAGAAATTCCAAGACTCAGTGATTTAACCAAGTTTCTCGATCTTATGAAAGCTAAGTACTGGTACAGTATTGAATCGGACACTTTGTTGAGAAAGATTAAGCAACAGACAGGAAAACTGCGTCACAGTATGAAACTAATCTCCAGTGATTCAAGAATCTTCCAAATTATAAATATGTAGCCTGCTGTCAAGCTGTGTTTGCAAGTGTCTAATCTATAAGAGGCAAATGCCTTTCATTGCAATTTTAGAGTAAAACTCCCAAGTTTTACTGAATTTTAAAGTTTTCGTATTTTTCACCAAGTCATTGCTCTACTTGTGCGTTTTTCTGCACGTGGTGCACACTTGCAACGGCTCTAAACTCTATTTATTCTGTTCTGTAATATTCAGTGATATAATAGGCATTCAATTCATATCTTACACACTCAATTTTATACTCTAACAGGTGCGTGTCAGCAGTGGGATAATCTCGATACTGTTGCATTAGTCATACAACTTCGTAATGAGTCAGTGGACTGAATGCAGCACTTGAGAAATCTTTCCTTATCAAAGAAGCACAAGATTCTGAGAATCCTAGCAATCTTCTGGTGAGAGGTTTGCTGAAGTGACTTTTTTTAAGGTAGGTTTGGAGATGAAGCATTATTTTTGGCCTTATAGACATGCATTTAACCAATGCTCTTCCAGGTGAGCAGAACCCAACCAGCAATGCAGTGGCATCAGCACTGGACTTTGAGATGAGTGGTCCTGGGCTCGAAGTAAGCTGGCTTCTTGCATGTTTTTTATCCGTGCAGGGTTGAGCCTCAAGCTAGCAACTTAGTTTTGTAAAAAAAAAACAGACAAAAATGCTAAAGCAACAAGGTTACCGCCTGATGCACCAGAGGCATGGCAAGGAATAACACAACATTTCAGTTGAGCAGATTGAAGCTACAGCTGTGGGGCATGGCAGCCAGAAACTAGATTTGCTTCTCATATTCAATAACTAAAACACAGTTTAAGATTTGCATATCATTTAGTTCAATGAAACCAATGCTCTTGAATGCTGACAAATTAAGTTGCTGGAATTTTAATATTTATATCAACCTCCAATCCTTAACAACTTCTGCTGAATTTACTACGTCTGTCTTACTGTGTGCTGCCATTCCGATATGGCATTCTCCTTCAAGATCCAGCTTTCTCTTAGCCAACATTACCCTCATCCAGAGCCCTCAGCTAGGAATTTGTACTGACATTCTTCCTTCTCTCCAATATGTCCTTCCCTGAATACCAACAACCATCTGTTAATCCTCCCACTCTAGCTCCCTTCAGTCAGCATTGCTCCGCTCTGTGGCATTCACTCTGTAGTGGAGCAAAGGGAAGGATTAGTTTAAGTGGGACTGAAAAAGGCTTCACTTTGAGCCTTTCAGAGTCATTGAGGCATTATAAAAGTCTGAAAACTCTTTAAGAATATGGAAAAGAAAAAAGTACCATAATGTCCGACATTAATAAGGAGTACAGATGTTGACTGAATTCAATACACTGGATCTTATTACAATACCTTCAAACCCAAAACGGGATTTTAAAAAATGGTATGGCAATGGGTGGAATCAAACAGTCTCATTTTCCATTTCACTTTATAAAGGGTTACCCTGCTTGTTGCCTCACAACTGCATTGCAGAGAGCTGATCTTTTTAGGAAAGCAAAGTTGAGTATTCCATGGAACCGCGAACAATACACCAGAAAAATAAATTCAGCTTGCAATGGTCACCATTGTTAAAGCAAATACCGCAGGCAAGCACGTGCTACATGAAAGATAGGATCTTTCCATTTAGCCAAGGCAGTCAAATTCAAAGGTTCTCTGTATATTTTAAGCTTAAAAATGTGAGCATTGCTGCAGGGAATGTCAGCTTACCACAACTAAAAGCTAACCATGTTAATAACATTTCTATTATTTTGAAAAACATTCCACTGACCAGCAAGAAGGCATCAGTAATACTTCCTACTGTGTTTTGTTGAAACCCACAAAGTAAGCAGCTGACTCAGATTTAAACACAAATTTTCCAATTATGGTTAGCTCATTTCATTAAAATCACAACTCAGATTCAAAAAACAGGATCTCTGCTGTTGTCTGGTATGATGAGATAGAAAGCTAAAACATGCATATGGAATTCAGAGATTAATTCTTCCCCCAGCAAAGAGGTACAACTCATAGGACACAAAGAAGCCTGTGTGCGCATACACTGCAACTCGGACTTCCTGGCATCAATCTGCACCTGCTGCCAACTTTTCCTGCAGTTGTAATTTAGAGGGTTATGGTAGAGTCAGAATAAAGTAGTTACACAGAAAAGGGCGACAATTATATGTAAAGTTTCTTAGAACACAGCACAGATCACAAGCACAAACATTACACAACTCATGCTATGAAACTAGGGGAGATCTCCCTGTGATGTGGCATTACCAAATTTTCTAATTTGTATTAAGAATGGGGGAAAAAATGTCCAGTTTACAAAGTGACTGATGCAAATTAAGATGGTTTTGATGCATTAAAATATTTGTGAACTAAAAGTGACGACCTAAACCCTATAAATCATTTTCCATATACCTTACAGAATAGTGCAAAGCACATCGGAGCAATTAACTGCTTTTGAATCATTACCACTACTATAATACAGGTAATGACAACCGATATACTGAGTTATGCATCTTTTATTTTTTTTTTGTACTTATTGTGTGTGTGTGTATGAATATATATATATATATATATATATATATATATATATATATACACACACACACACACACACACACACACACTCAAGAGTTTTGTTTTCTCTATATTTATCATGCATTTTATTGTACTGCTGCTGTAAAGTTAAATTTTGCAACATATGCTGGTGATATTAAACCTGATTCTGAAAGCACCCCCAAACATCAAATGATAATTGGCCAAGCTGTAATGCTAACGCTGCACAAAGGTTGTGTATTGCAAGAACACTGGGGACAAATAGCTTCCCATCTCTTGAAAATCTTGCCTTGAGATCTTTTACACAAGTAAGCAGGTGAGGCCTTAGTTAACGGTCTTCTAAGAAAGGCAGAACTACCTCAGTGCTGTAAAATGTTGGCCCTTTGCACTCCAGTCTAGATGAACTGGCGCCCACTTTCACGGGACCCAAAATTGACTCTGTCTACTTGGCCGTAGCCAAAATAATTTACAGAAAGACAGACCCCATAATTGACTAACATTTCACTGCAGCAATAAAGCTGGCACGCAAATACTTTTTTTAAAAAAAGACAGTAATGCACTCCAGTCTTAGCTCACAAAACACAACCATTCCAAAAAAAGTAAATCATTTTTGTCTTAGAGTGCACTGTCCTTCTCTAAACTTCTATTTAAAATAGAGCATCATGGAGACCAGATTATGATGGCAGTTTTTTCGTCCTGCTGGCCCAAGGGTTATGCCAATATGAAATTCCCAAGTCTGGAATTTCCCCAGTCAACAAGGTTTAGTTGCACATGGATCAGCCCAGAATCCGAGAATTCGCTGTAATAGTGAGCTCTGAACCCAAAATTTTGAAGTCCATACAAATAATAAAGATTTTAATTAGAACTGTCATTTACCATCTCAGTACATTATCATTTCTCAAGATTTATATTATCAGATAATGATGTTTGGAACTTAACTCTACAAAGATAAGGAATATTAAATCCTAACATTCAATGGAAGAGCATTCTGTTTGGTCCCTATTTTAAACTTGATATATAGTTCGCTGGAAGCTCTACGCCTCACTGTTCACCTTGCTATGTGTTCAAGCCTAGACACCAAGTACTAGCATTCACAGGCAAAGGCAAACAAGACTTTTATCTCTGCACAAAGGCAATTCCCCCAGATAAGGATCAACTTAGAAACATTAACCTAATCATTTCCCAGTCAAAATAACATGATTCATCTGTAAAACTTAATGCTGCAATTTAAGACTCAGTTTATCCACCAGAACAAGTGACTTAGCTCCTCTTTTTGTTGCAAAAGCAAAGTATAATAAAAATGCAAAGAACAGGTATAGGTGACATAGCCCCTAAGGCCTCACTACTCGTCCACTTACTCGTAAGACTCATAACTCTCAAAGAAACATCCTCATCTCTAAATTCTAAATTAATTATCCTGGGATATTCACTCTATTGCTAGACGCTCTAGCCACAGGAAAACAATTTCTTAGCATCACCCTGTCAATACCCCTCATCACATTGAACGTCTCAATGGAATCACCTCATACTCTACAAAACTACTCCAGTAACTCTAGATCAATCATTCCTCATTTAACACATTTAACAACTCCTCCAGAGGAATCAGGTGAAACAATGCTGCACTGACTCAAAGTTTAACCTTTATTAGGATGGCCATGAATGTAGAGAGTATATTAAATGCCCCCCAATTGCAGAAAGTGATGTGCCACATAACATCTGATACAAATTAACAACTTTCAACATTTGGATGCAAAAAGTGAAAGAATATATAAGTAATATCCTACCAGAACTTGATGTGGAACCACGTCCTGTAACTGCATTTGATGCATTCTGCTCACGAGGCAACGGCCCACTTCCAGAGCTCTCATTTTGAGAGTTTTTGTCCCACAGATTCACATTCTTATAGTTGTAGCTGTTGGGATCACCCCAGGCTGAGGTGCCGTCATCAATCTCCATCTTTCGGGAGATGGACTGAGGTGAAGGCTCTTCCCATCCAGTAGGTTCTTCCTCCTTTGGCAAAGTTGGGATGGTTGCAGGTGGGACAGCAGAAGAAGGCATGGGCACAGGCGCTGAGCCCCAACCTGGTGCTGACTGTCGGTTACTATTGGAGGCAGTGCCCCAAGAACCAGACACATCCTGCTGTTTGCTCCAGTTAGAAGTGGTTGCTTTGGATGGCTCACCCCATCCCTGGTGTCTTGGGGGGTCCTCCCACCCACCTCTTTGATTAGGATTGGAACTACTACCACCTCCCCAAGATCCTACATCACCACGGCCACTCTCACCCCATCTCGGGTTTGAACTGTCCCAGCCGCCTGATTTTGGTTGTTCAGCTGGTTGCCCACTTCCATCACCCCAGCCATTATTGGCCGGCCATCCTTGAGTCTGTTGCTGTCTTGCTCCCCAACCTGGTTCCTTGATTCTAGGCCCATCATTCCAAGATGGTGCTTTTTCTTCTGTTGTTCCACCTCCCCAACCTTGACTGCTCTTTGGGTCCAC
Source organism: Hemitrygon akajei (assembly GCF_048418815.1). Lineage (NCBI taxonomy): Eukaryota > Metazoa > Chordata > Chondrichthyes > Myliobatiformes > Dasyatidae > Hemitrygon > Hemitrygon akajei. The sequence continues at coordinate 9,384,944 of NC_133154.1, forward strand.
CCATCCACTTGGAGTCTTTGAATCCTTCCACTCGATGTTTGAAGACTGCGGAGCATCTCCCCACCCAGAGGTGCAGTGACTGGTTTGACTGGGCCCTTCGCCCCAGCCCCCTGAGTTAGAGCTCTGAGTGGCAGTGCTCTCCCACCCTTCAGTTCCTTTGTCTGTGCGCCTCTCATTCCTGGGTGACTCCTGGACATCCCAAATTGTGTTCTGCTTTATCTGAGTTTGGCCCCACCCAGTATTTGACAGCACTCTTGGGTCTAGATCAGCCCTGTTCATTACAGTTTGTAATACTTCCTCTTGGTCAGGATGATCAGCCTTGTTTGAGCGCCGTCCTCCTGGGTGGTTGTCAGAGCCCCCCTTTTTGTTGTTGCTTCGACTACCAGAGTCACTCCCAGTGGAACTAGAGGCTTTTGCCCAGTTGGAAATTTGGGCATTCTCTCCTTGGTTTTCTGGGAGGGGATTTACCCTGTGATTGTCCCATCCGCCTGTGCCACAATTCTGTTCATTAGCAGAGCCAACCCAATCTCCTTCTGACTGATTATCAGTCCCTGGCTGTTGACCCCACAAACCCTGAGCACTACCAGATGCTGTTCTGTTCCCTTTACCCCAGTTTTTTGCTTTGTTGGGGTCTTGTGTCTCAGGGTCCCAGGATCCACCATTATTGTCCCACGATTCAGTTCTTGATCTATTCACAAGTAATTGTTTCACACCAGAGCCATTCTTTGCTGCATCATCACCACTGCGTCCATTATTGCCATCAGCTCCTGTACCATTTTGTCCAGAAATGGAATCAGTTCCAGAAGACCCCCAAACTGTATTCCAAGTACCCCCAGCTGCCCGTCCCTCCATAGTTCCTCTAATACTGCCTTCGGATGAGGCTTCAGTGCTCACAGATTGATTCAAAACCAAGGGGTTTCCCAAACCCATTCCTAAGGGCATATTCCAGGTCCCATTCCCTGTTGTTTCAGACACTCCCTTATTTTGTAAAGGGTTCCCGGTGCTCTGTGAGCTTGCATTCAAAGAGTTAGTGTCGCCATTATTTGGTCCATCAGTGTTAAGAGCTTGAAATTGAGGCTGTTCTCCAACAGAAGCATTCCATGTAACACCCGCATTTTCCGTTTTAGACTGTTTTGCCCAGGCGCTTGTAGAAGTACCATCCTGATCCCTAGGGCTTTGACCTACTGCACTAAGTTGTGCACTGGAGCTCGAAATGTCCGTCTCCAAAGTCCCTTTTCCAGAAGTGCCCTCCTGGCCCAATACTGGCCAGGCCGATGGGTTGATGTTTGGGTTCAAGGTCAACCCAAGGCCAGCTCCATCGGGGCTGCTCAAGTTTTTCCAATTGTTAAGTCCGTCTTTGCTCTCCGAAGAGATGGAAGATGCGTGACTGGGTTTAGGCACAAGGCCCATGTTCCAGGCCCCCATTTTACATTCATTCTTTCCGCCCCCAGCAGCGAACTGGTTTGCAGCTCCTTTGCAACTCCTGGCAGCGCCACTTCCAGGTGGCTGGCTCTTCTCAGAGCCAAGGTTTGAGGCACCTTCGTTATCTATGTGTTCCGAAGCCGACTCAGAGTCTCTGCCTGTGATGCAAGGCCAAGCCTCCATATCAGACCCGTCTACGATTAACTTATCCCAGCCGTGGTTGAGGTCAGTGCTGGATGATCCAGAACCCCAAGGAGAATTTGCATAATTTGAACCAGCACCCCCAGGGTTTGTGTCTACAAAAGAAAACAAAACATGTAACTACCACCTGAAATATCAAATGAGAAAAATGTAAATATCTAATTGAATTAAGTGTTTCAAAATTATTATCAACATAATTGACACTGACAAAATATACTTCCAGGATAATTAAAAAGCAGGGAACAAAGATAAAAAAGGCCATCGACCAACACCAACCAAAAATTAATGTTTTAGTCTTTGAAAAGAAAACAGAAGGAAAAATTAACAACGAGAGCTTTCACATCCGAGTTGAATACAATAAATTCAAGAAACCTGAAACCATCTTGAAGCATGCTAAAAAAAAAAGTGAATAATCGAGAATAAATCTTGGTTGCCAAGAACCATCGTGAGACAAATACCCATTAAATTTTAAGCATTATCAAGGGGTATGGCCAACTGAACTCTGATCCAACTGCGAATGTCCAGAACATTGATTCCATTAACAAATCTTTGATATCTTGCTATATCAAATGAAGAAATGTGGCCACAGCAATCATAAAATTTGATTCCTGTTCCCTCAGTAAAGGCTAGGGCATGAATATTTGAATTTAGTTATAATCAATTTGTCCAATTGGGTTCTCAAAGACTCTAGATCAGATCTGGTCACATCATTTAAATGAGGTTAACCAGTGTAAAATGGTGTTTGCTATATTTCTGTCAAAGTGAATAAAGATCTACAAAACCCAATTTAACAAACAGAAATGATAAATGGGGAAATATAATACTTGCCCAACTTGTTTTTTTAAAATTGCAATTCTTAGAATAGAGAAGCTAGAGAAGAGTAGTGTCATGAAGAGTACTGAACTAAACAGGCTACATAATTCAGATAAGATATTTAGCTTATGGAAAATGAGCTGATCCCAGCTCTCCCCATTTCTGGGATGAAGGAAGAACCAGTAGATGTAGTGTCTCAGCAGCCAGACAACTTGCTGCTTGTTCCATTCAGGAGCAGCAGTGTTAGATGGTTCCTCTCTTCCCCGATGTCTTGTCAGAAGATCCAACCAAGCTCTTTGATTGGGTCCAACGGGTTTCTCAGTCTTGATTACAATTTAATTTGCTTCCCCGTATTACTAACTATTCAGTGGCTTTGATGAAGTTTCATGCTGGCAACCAAATTAAGTAGCACATCAATTGTCCATTGTAATGAACTGTTTAAAAGATAGACAACTGAGAAAATATCAATGATTCCCTGGCCCTTGAAAACGAACACAGAGAACCACCCCAGGAGAGGAGAATACTTAACAGTGGTAGCAGCATGCTTCACACTGTTATGGATGAGCTACTATGACTTTGATTTTTAATACTTTCCATCGGCAGGCAGTAAGCATCAAGGCTGGTCTATACTCATAGTCTGTCCTGTGTTAGTGATAAATATCCTGGTTTCTATCCAGTGCTTCCATAAATTGGTACTAAAATCAGAAATTGTTCAGAGTGAAGAAGGAACTTGTGTATTGTGCCAATGGCATTCACACAGGGACTATACTCTGCTTTGTGGCATGACCTTGTCTCAGAAGAGTATCAAGTCCCCTGATGGGCATTAGCTGGTATTAAACAAAGTTTTACAGTGCAACTCATGCAAAATCAGTGAAGCAACAACCTGGATGAGAAATCCAAGGTTCACCATTTTCTCAGTGCCATCATTGCTTTTGCATTTTCCCATAAAACCTCAGAAGCTGAAAACTGCATCTACTTACCCACTGGTGTACTGCCGTGCTGCAGTGGACCGTTGGGTTGTGCAGTGCCAGGGTTTGATCCTGGCAACCCAGGAGGCCCCGCCCCACCTCCAAGAAGTCCACAGGAAGGCGGAGGGGGCTGACCACGTTTTAGTAACACTTTGTGCTCTTGCTGGCGAAATCGAGGAGGCACCTCACGGGGCAGATAGCGGGCGGCGTTCTGTGGCTGGCCGTTGGTGGCCACCGCCCTTTTGGCATTGTTACCACCGTTGCCGGCTGGTGTTGGAACACTGCCAACTGAGGTGGCAGTTGGAGGCTGGCTTAGGCTTGGCTTCGTCGCTTCGGGCACTAGGGGAAAAAGTGGTTAGAGAACAATTAGCCAGCAGAAACTCAGGTATATCCAAATACAGAATGCAAGGTTCCACTGATGTTTATAATATCTTTCAGCAATTACTTCATACGCACTTAAGTTTATAGAGAACACATTAATGCAAGGCAAATTTGTTGAATACTAAATACAAAATACTAATTTGTTTTTTGAAGTTCAGAGGAAAATAATTTCAGAAATTGCTAACTGAGAAGAGACTTACATGAGTTATATGCACAAATAATTTATGGAATAGAGCCAGAAAGATGAAAATGGGATCCATCTGAGACTAACAGTACAAGTCCAGTTATCAACAGGCCTTACATGGAGGAAAGCCTATAAGTGATTTCCTCACACCTCTCCATACCCCACAGGACTGCAGAATGTGTGTTTAAATCTGGAGTGCTGATATCACCCAAGCAGTAAGGCAGAGAAACAAATAGATCTATGATGCCTCCAAGTAGTCAAATATCTCCAGCTTCTATTTCTGTTGCAGCCAGACATTTCCAAAGATTTCCACCAATTCCCTCTATCTCCAAGCTCTTCTTTGTAGTTTCAGCAGAGAATTAGCCACAAGCTTACCAAACAACGAAGTAGCCCTAAAGGATTAAATATCCTACTCCTAACCTGTTCCATTTTCTCTCTCATTACCAAAAGTAGCTGGAGATCAGCTCCTCAGCCTTTAATTATTACTACCCATAATCAGCCTCAAGGAGCTCTGTAACATCAGCACAAAGATTATTCTTTATCCAATGTCTTTGTTTCTCCTTTTCTGCCATCAAGACCTGTATTCCAGAGGATGCCCAAATGGAAACAAGGACCATTAAATGAGATGAAGTACCTGAATGGTGGAAAAATACCAGAGGGAAAAAAATCTATTGGGGTTCCCCACCCTTTACATGCCATGGACTAATACCATTACGCAAAGGTTCTGTGAACCCCAGGTTGGGATCCCCTGAACTTGAAGAGAAATTTATGAGGTTAAAATATTTGACTTTGAACCAGACAATTGCATTAAGGACAGGAAATTGGAAAGAAAACTTGAATTCCCTCATATAGCAACAGTTACATAAGGATATCTAAATAGAGCCACTGGATTTTAGGTTCTACAGAACTCACAAGGAGGAAAAGGATTACAGAATACAGCTTTAAGCAGAAACTACCATGTAACAGCGATGTCTCTTCTCGCTGCTGCCATTAGAAAGGTGGCACAGGAGCTTCAAAACATAAAACTACCAGGTTCAGGAACAGTTATTTCTCCTCAACCATCAGGCTCTTGAAACAGTGGGGATAACTTAATACATCCCATCAATAAACTGTTCCCACAACCTATGGATTCGTTTTTCAAGGACTATTTATCTCATGTTCTTGATATTGCTTTTTTTGTCTTTTGTATTTGCAGTTTGCTGTCTTTTGCACACGGGTGTAAAAAAAGACACTTTTGTAAAAAAGACCCCTGGTGTTTGTCTACCCTAATGGGTACAGTATTTCATTGATTATATTATGGTTCTTGGATTTATTATGTCTGCAAGAAAATGAATCTCAGGGTTATATATGGTGACATGAATGTACTTTGATTAATAGATTTACTCTGAAGTTTGTATCAGGGTAGGAATCACAAATAAAAATCTATAAAAGGTTCCCAACACGGATGAAAGAAAACATAGAAGTTCTACAGGAAAAGTGGAGCAAAAAAATTCCAACTAAGAGGCTTGTATTATAGAGCCCTTCAGATGAAGGAACTTCAGTACAGTTCTGGTTATCTTTCAGATTTCCAGCAGTCACAAAGGGATGGGGTGTTATGGATCGCTCTGTTTTTCAATTAATTGAAGATGTGTGTGCTCTGCCAGAACTGCATCAAGGCATTTTATGATAAAGCAGTATCAAGATTTGAAAAACATTTTTGTTCTTGCAAAGACTTTGCCCACACTGCCATGAGACTCAGATGCAAAAAACATTCAAATCCATTACATAGAATACAGAGCATAATGCAGACTTGCACAACACCATTTAGTCCATCAGGTCTGACTTGCCATTTAACCTACTGTATCTTTCCTCGCTTGCCTTAATCCTTTTGCTTGAAGTAACATCTTTTAAATGAGTCAGTCTTTATGGCCTTTTGAGACAGTACACTCTACTCTAGCACCTCACTTTGCACAATGCTGCTTTGTCTGGAATAGCTTTGAACCAGCTTGTCTCAAATGCTAAGGAACATTCACTTACATTAGATTTCCCTTTTGAGGAAAGGGAGTGTTTCCTTCCTGCTCTGCCTCTAGAGGCACTGTTTGCTTTGAACAAACATCACTTCCTATTCATAAGCTGTTTTTTTTTCCACATTTCCTGTGCGGGTTAATTCAGATTTCAACATGAAGCAGTAGAAGGACATCCGTCTCCATCCACTCTTTATTTGCCCTTGAAAAAGCAACAGCTTTTCAAAGTGCTTTCTCATTAAAAACTGAAGAAACTTCCAGCTCAAGTGAATTTTGAAAATTTTGGAATTTTTAACTCCAGTCCTAGCTTTGTGTGCAACACAGCGAGGGCAATAGAGTGAAAAGATAACTCATCTTCAAAGGCATCGCTGCGGATTGGAGACAGGTCTGAACAGCTTATGTTACAATGTCAGTTTCTGACCCCAACAACTTCAATCAACCAAGCCCTGGAGGTCAGGTCAGAATGTGGCACATCAATTGCATCTTCACGATGATCACGTGGCTCACCTTTCAACAGAAGCTACCACAGAACCTTTTTGCACAGCTCTCACTCGCTACACCAGACGGTAGTGATAAACCACCATTGGACAATAGTTTGAATGAGATGCTGAGACAGAATGGAGAAGCCCTGAGGCAGTGTCAATCCAAACTGGACCAGACAGTCATCTGGATAAGTGGGAGTAACTGGGGAGGGTAGCATTGGAGAAGCAGCAACAATATATTTCAGAACACAGATGGACACAGTGCAGCAAAGCATCATTCCAGGAAACTGAGCCAAGAACCTATCGACAACTCAGAATTAGACAGCTGTAAATTCAGGGCTAGCACCTTGGGCTACTGCTGATTCTAGCACACCTGCAGTGGAGCATGGCAGGAAGCCAGCTGAGCATCCAGCAGATGTAGCTACTTCCTCAGGACACTCTAAAGACACATTCCAGGATATCAGAAGTTACCAGAAGCAGAACCAGTAGAGTTGACCCAGAGTCAATAGGAGCTTACCCCTGCCAACTCTCATTGACTGTGATCATAATCCCGAAAACAAGGATGAAATCCTAACTCCTAAAGTGGCACCCGATTGTTCACATCTTAATGATATAGCTGACAATATCACCCCTATGTGACTCTTCTGTTGAAATTCTCCTGTTGCCTGGCACAGACACCAACCATACACATAAGGTATGTGAACAGCACAACAGTCAGCACAGTGCACCTTTTGTCCAATAACTGGACAAGGGTTCAGTCACAGTGAGTAAAATCTGCCTCGATGGTACTCATCAGCCCACTGTCAGTGCATTTAAGACTAATATCCTGGAGAATGGGCATCAAAGTCATTTTAAACTCTGTGAGAGTAGTATCTATTTGGAAGAGAAGATTTAGGAATAGCCAATGACAGCCTTTGCAGTGTGGCACACCTTAAGAGCAACCAAATCGGGCAAAGATCAGAATCCTCCTTGTTGTTCAAAGGCAGGTGAATGTAGAGGATGTGCAATGCATCACAAAGCAGGAACCTTTCCTAATCCAAAGTTACCTTCATGAACTCTGTCACTTTATTGACTCTGAGGGACTACAGCAAGTTGGAGGACATATTAAGAAAGCACAACTCACTTCAGAGATACCTGACACAATCATTATTCTGGGTCAGTGCCATGTCACCAACCTGCTCATCCAACATGACCGCAAGCAAATATGTCATCAAGGACATTTTGAAGCAAAAATATTTAAGGATTGCAGTAAGACTGTTCCAAGACTGGTCTTTGAGGCTGTCCATTCTTTTGCCAAATACTTCATGAAATGATCATTTGACTTTTAATTTCAGTAGTTAAGTTTGGCACCTGACACCACAGATGTCAGACAGAAAGTGTTCTGCTCTGGAGGCGCTGTTTGTTTTGTCCACAGTTTGTTTTGCACAAACAATCACTTCTTGTTCGTAAGCTTTTTAAAAAAATATAAACTATTTCTTGCACAGTTAATTTGGATTTCCACTTGGAACAAACACGGTGGAAAGACATCCATCTCCAGTCACTTTTTATTTGCTCTTGAAACAGCAATGCCTGTGAGTCTTAAGTTTTCTTAATATTGGTAAACATTTAGCAGATCTACTTCGAAGTACTTTGTTTATTGTTCATTGCTATTAAGCTATCATTATGCCATGATTTCGTTCTAGACCATGGCATAGCCATAGGACATTGGGTGTGTGTATTATCTTGTTTAATGCTGATCGTGAAAATAATTGATAATATTAGTATATTCAGCCATGCGATGATTCTATATTGAATCTAATATGTGTTTTACTTAATTTTCTGCAGTTTAACTAAAGTTTTCTCATTGAGAACCCTGAAGTAAGTTTCCGGCTCAGGTGATTTTTGAGAATGTGTTTAACTCCCTGCATAGAGAGTTAAACACAATGCATTGTGAGGGCATTAGACTTCCTATCTTGTTAAATTCCTTCATCACATTCAACATCTTGGAAAACTATCAGAAATATGCAAATTATAAACGTAATTCTTCCCAAATATTTTCTTTGAAATAGAGGGCTATTTGCAACGTTTTCCCAGCTTCCCTAAAGTGGTAATTGTTGTTTTGCAAAATGTTAAAATAGAAGGCACCTAAATAAATTGCTGGAAGCTCCAATAAGCCGAAACCATGGATAATGAAACATTACACAGTACGGATCAGAACACCAAGGTTTCAACTCTCTTGATCCTGATACAAGTAATCTAAGGTAGCACATGGTTTAGGGATCTTACTAGTCAGGGTCCCACTATATATCTAGGCAGTAGTGATCTATAGAGATGGAGAATCTACTAACTTAAGCTGGACTCTTTAATGCACCTGAGGAATACATATTCAAAAAATTAAAGCAGAAAGAGGATGTCTTCCAAAATAGAAAAGACTGACACCACACTTGTATGACACTCATGGAAAACAGCCATGTCACTGAGCTACTGGAAGCTGAATGTCTCCCAGTTACAGGCGTATTTGAGAGCACTGAAAAAATATATTTCTTTGTGAAGAACTTTGCAATGGTTTTCACCAGTGGTATGATCTTGCCAAGTATTACTCACCACTTGTGGGCTCTGAAGCTTTTACTGTATCAAAGCCAAAACACTCTTGCAGGATCTTGCAGTAATAGTAATGTTGGAGTGAGTTTTCTTAAAAGGTATCTCATAGATACAACCCAGAGCAAAAGTATACTGAAGACAGTAAATGGACAAGCAACCTTTCCAAACAGCTTCAGTTGAGAAGAGTACAGCTATAGCTTCCACTCATACAGCATCAATATTATTTGAAGTTTCAGCTCCTAGAGCAAACTTAGTTTTTTTTTATTTAATATGCATTTCTGAATGGGTAAAACCCAGTAATCCAAGTTGGTTGATTCAGGCAACAAATAAATCACAAAATAAACTTTTGAGTTTTAGTGCAAGCAATTTTCCAACCTTCAGTGAGATTTATAGTCTTAGAAACATACTATCACAGACACTTAAATCTATATGAACCAAGCTGGAAAATAGAAAGGAAGGAGAAAAGCAAGTCACAGGTGAGCTTAAATCACACAGTAATCCTGAATCGTTTATTCATCCTAGAGTATAGATATTGCTGAATGAATTATTTTTGCTTGTGATCATCTGTGTGTGTGCAGATCTACATGAAGTGAACACAATAAGAATAAATTCTTTGAATTTTGCTTTCAAAACAAGAAATTTCTCACCTTTGGTTTTTTGTTCTGTAACCTGAAACACAGAAAAAGAAGTGTTGGTCAGTTCAAAGTCATGAATTCACACCATCAGCAAGATCCTGCTTCCAAATTACCAGTATCTAACAGGCTACCTATATTGCTATTACTATTGAGGCTTACATACATCTTCAATCAGCCTCCAAGGGATAGTGCTGAGCAGCAACAAAAGTCATAAAATATCATACGGTAGCCATCATAATACAATACTCCTAAAAACAGTTACTAGAAATAAAACAAGTTACCATTTCCTGAGTACTCACAATTTATGTTCGTGATAGAATTAGAAAACATGGTTACCTGCTCAACAGGGTAGAACAGTAATTTTAAATTAACTGTAATGGAACAGAACTTTATTCAATAGAGAGTGCTTCTGACCTCATTTTAAGGAGTTGCCATTCCAACATTCAGACAATGTATAATACCAGCTACTGGCAGGGTCAACACCAATGATGTCACTGGGTTTGATTTAGTGCATTGCTAAACTTGAGGGCCAGTTGCACAATCCCGATGTTTGGCAAGAGTGCTCTCACTAAAGTAGATGAGAGGTGGAAGTGGCTATTGTAGAAAGCACATACAAGTCCACGTGAATCCAATGGAATGGTAAATATAGTCTAATGAAAGGTCATCAGCTCCAAGTGGTTCTTTCAACCAATGCTGACCGATTCACTGAGGAATTCTAGCATTTTTTCAAAAATTTCTAGCACCAAGAATTTTGGTTTAAGTTGCTGCTAATTTTTAGTTCTACGCAAATAAACTTCATTTGGACTGCAGAAATCTGGTAATTATATTTAATTTAAACTTAACGTTTTTTTCATCCTCAGGGGTTTCCCACAACCTGGCTCTCAGTCATTATTAATTCAGCTAAAATATTCTATTTAAGCACACAATCACTTGAATCTGATCATATTAACAAATTATGAAAGTCCAGATTTACTTACCTAAATGCCCAGATCCAATAAAACCCAAGATATTTTTAAACCTTGCTGTGTTGTGCCCGAGGCTCTTTCAGCAAAAATTTTATCTTTTACTTTTACACAAACAGATCTTGGTTCACAACTTAACCACATTCAGTTGCTACAACTAAACACCTGTTGTCAAAGTCAATCACTGAACTGGAGCAGGTAACGACATCAAATCTATTTGCCTAAAATGAACTCTTAAGGAAAACGAAAAACAAAACTACCAAAGATTAACACAGACATCTGAATCACTTAACGCTGCATGTATTTATGCAGCAAGAAGCATCAAGAATTATTGTTTGTAAGGGTTTATTTTAAGCTGGTATTACTTAACCCTACCACTATACGCATGCCCGAAACAAAAAAAGGGCATTTTCTAAACAACAGAAAAGGTGTAGCATAAATTCACAATGATGCTAACACAGGACAATAGGTTCCAATTATGTAGACAACTTGTTGAATAATCATAAAGATAAGAGGGATCTGGATTGAGCCTAAAATCAAATGGTGCGGATAACAGTCTTTTGAATTGGTTGTTGAGAATGCGATAACTAAAGGCAATCAATAAAAATTAACTATACTAAAGAAACATGCATTATCAGTTAAGCAGAGTCATTTTGCATAACAAGAAGGGGAATTAGTTGAGAGTTATTGTAGCAGGTCAAAGTGAAATATTCTTTAATAAAAGTGTTCAGCAACAGGCACATTCAAGTCAAACGGTGGATGAACAACCTAATTTTCTATCCAGATTTGGTCTGTAAGATAGCTTGCACTAAACATCACCATTAAAAAGCAATGTTTGGGTATACTCCTGGTGATGGGGAGAATAACAGAGATTCCAATAGGCTATACGTGGACAAGAATAATAATCATCAATAAGTTATGAATGGAAAATTATCTACCGCAGGGATGGCCAACCTATGGCGCATGCGCCAACAGTGGCACATTGGATGATCAGAAGTGGCGCACTGCACCCCAGTGATAATAATAAAAAAGTAAGCCTACTCATGCAAAAAGTATTAACCAAAAACCGATTTGTAGAAAAATCTATAATAGGAATTCAAGTAGCTTAGAGCTAGAAATGTGTTTTACTGAAAATAAATCTAAAACTTAATTATTTTTTTAGCAATTTTATTATTTCGTGCACATCTTTTGGCCAATGGTCTTCTTTCACATTAATCTGTTTTCAATTTAAAAAATGTTCAATGAGTCAAACTAGGAAAGGAGGACTTTTGTTCTGCAGTCGTTCCATAACTGTTCAATACACGTTTGGTACTTGTCTCATCCTGAGGCACCAAGCACCTGCACCAGCGGTGCATCGCAAGTTTTTGCCAGTCAGTTTACAATTGACACTTGTGTGCTACGGAGTTGTGCTTTGTTCATCCTTTGTGAACATTTGCAGTTCTGTACTTTTTCGAAAACTAAGCCTTGCTTTTACATGCAGTTACCCATCACAGTGCAAAAGAAAAGCAGAAAGTGATAGTAAGTGCAAATTCAATGAACAGAGGGAAAATGTGTTCTTACTTATAGCGGGTCCGTCAGGAAAACCATTGAGCATTGTTTGTGAAAACACTTTCTCACATAATAGAAGACATGATCTTAATAGACACTATAAAACACAACATCAGACTGAAATCAAAGGAAGACTGAAGCTAGTGCTTGGGTCTGAGTTACGGAAAGAATATGTGATTAAGAAAAAGGAAGAAATCAAAAGAAGACAAAATATATTTGTTAAAAGTCTCATTAAGTAACATTTATCTTGTTTTTATATTACATCAATATATCATGCAAAAATGCTAAATATGTCTATATTAACATTTTTACGAGAATTGAATGGGTGTACAAGAGTTGTACATCAAGAGTAGCGCATCTGAATTCGTGCGTGAAAAAAATGACACGTAGAATGTAAAAGGTTGGCCACCCCTGATCTACTGTCTGCTCATTCAGATGGAAGTAGAATGGCGCAGCATGATCTCAACCTGCTCAGGAACACAAGATCATTGTCATTTCGGAAAAAGAATGAAATCCCAAGACTGTCAAAACAAATATAAAGCTCCAGGGGTCAAAAATAATACATACTTTATTTAGTCACCACCTGTGCATCTGTGTTACATGAATTTAACTCTATTTTATTGCATGGTCAACTTTCTGCAGAATGGAAGGCTTGCTAATGATCTAACACAGCAACTACAACTTAACTTTAGGGGCCAGAGCTATATATTAGCTGCACTCAAATATGCAACAGTCCAGAATTCAGAATTTATTAGATTTAGGGTTTTTTTTAAAAGTATCTCACTAAATTATAATTGACCAAATTGGCAGCTTCTAATTGCTTCGCTTTCACCTCAATTATCCCTTTTAGATCACTCTTCATAATGTTTTAAGCTTCCAAAATGTGCAATTGACTGAAATCATGCAAGAGGCCATTAATTTAACAATGCTATAATATGTAACAAAATCTGACACAAGATGTACAAGATCTCATCAACAAATTCAACATAAACCTGCTTTAAATGGCCTTTGCTTAACAAAAACACATGGAAAATGTAATTAGAAGCTCACTGGATTCAGCCAATAAATGTTGGGTTGCAGGAGTTAACTGCTAACCTTGAATTGTTGGAGATAAATTTAAATAGTTAACACCCAACACCATGTACCCTCCACCTCCTCCACACCCAAAAGCTTTTGTAGAGTTCATGATAATGTATAATGTATAATTGACAAATCAAGCTAGCCTTGTTACAGTGGGAACCTTCGATGCTCAAACTAACTACTGCTATCATTAATACTGTTTTGTTATGTGACAATAGAGAGAGAAACAAAGAAAACTGGTGGTTATATTCCACTAAGCTTTCAGAACGAGGTTATTTCATAGCTGTATATTTGTTTGCCAAGGAACATAATGCAAGTATCTAACACATTGACATCTGCTGAGAAGGCTGCTTACAGAGAAATGAAAATTGTGTAAACTCCAGATCTAAGAGCAGTATAAAATCTTGCCTTTGTTACAAGTTTCTCTTCTACTGCAGAAATGGAAGATCCTGATCCCAGCACCTTGCTTTGGTGAAAAAAATACTAGAATGGTGTTGGGATGATTGCTTTCAGCTATGTGGAGACAAAGAAGCTGGGATTCTTCCACTTGCAACAAATATCAGAAGAGTTTCAAAAGTGCAAGCTCATAATGGAATGGGCAAAAAGAAAGTGTTTCCATCAGAGTCACAGTAACCGACAATGGGAACAAGCCTTTCGGCCCAATTGGTCCATGCTGACCATACCAAACTCCCTGAGAGTCCCGGCTGCCAGTACTAAGCCCGTTACCCTCCAAGCCCTCCTCTGCATGGTAACTATCCAAATTCCTCAAAAACAATTATTGTCGACCTTATTCGAAGCCACTGGGAGCTTAGAAAATTCTATAATGTCACACCTTATTCTCCTGTGCTCCAGGGAATAAAGATCCTGAGTGGCCAACCTCTAACCATAACTCAGTCCCTCTAGCGAGGCAGCAATCTCATTAATCTCTTCTGCACCATCTCCAGCTTGACTATCTTTTCTATAACCGAATACAATACTTCAAATGTGGCCACACTATTGACTTATATAACTGGTCGCCTCACTACAGGAAGGATGTGGAAGCCATAGAAAGGATGCAGAGGAGATTTACAAGGATGTTGCCTGGATTGGGGAACATGCCTTATGAGAAAAGGTTGAGTGAACTTGGCCTTTTCTCCTTGGAGCGACGGAGGATGAGAGGTGACTTGATAGAGGTGTACCAGATGATGAGAGGCATTGATCAGATGATCAGAGGCTTTTTCCCAGGGCTGAAATGGTTGCCACAAGAGGACACACGTTTAAGGTGCTGGGGAGAAGGTACAGAGGAGATGTCAGGGGTAAGTTTTTTACTCAGAGTGGTGAGTATCTGGAATGGGCTGCCGGCAACAGCGGTGGAGGCAGACACAAAAGGGCCTTTTAAGAGGGTTTTAGATAGGTACATGGAGCTTAGTAAAATAGATGGCTATAGGTAAGCCTAGTAATTTCTAAGGTAGGGATGTTCGGCACAACTTTGTGGACCGAAGGGCCTGTATTGTGCTGTAGGTTTTCTATGTATCTATGTAACTGCAACATAGTGTACCTACTCCTCGGCTTGATGAAGGCTAGCGTGCTAGACAACTTTATCACCGCTTTGAGTACTTGCCCGGCCACTCTCAACAAACTGTGCAATTGGTCTTGTCACTTGGCCAGTGCATTGCCATTCATTCCAGTCTTATCATGGCTTTACTATCCCAAACTGCAACACCTCACTCTTGTCCAAGTTGTAATCTATATGCCATTCCTCAGCCCAGCTCCCTAACTCATCAAGATATCTCTGTAATTCATTGTAACCTGCTTCACTATTAAAAAGAGTGCACCCCACCTCCCCATGTATAATCAGCAAACTTGACTATCGTGCTAGCGGTGTATTCCAGCTATTAGAGGCAGGTCACAGACAGGACCATGGCATGCTACACTGAATCCTAGGTACAACCTAACCTCCTTCATGGTCAAATTCTGGTCTGCATGAACTGAAATAAGGGGAGGGGAAATTTTGAGCACAAATCTACGAGTTACACATCTAACTAAAGTCAAAAGGAAATTCAGAAAAAAATACTAAAATACCATATTTTTCAAAAACATTGCAGTTAGTGACAGTGAGTGATCAGCCCAGGTGAGGACTGGTCCCTGCTTTTTAATGTTGGGCAAGTTTACCTTGTTTGGCATCAACTGGATATCCAATGCCTACTTCAAATTGTCAGCATCGCCTCCCCAGTATTTTCAATGGTTTTGTTAATGCAACGGGCATCCAAGTGAACTGGGTACTGAAGATAGATTCTTGATCAGTCAGGGCTTGAAGGGATATGGGGAGAAAGCAAGAGGTTGGGGCTAAGAGGGAAAACAGATCAACCATGATGAAATGGCAGAGCAGACTCAAGGGCCAAATTGCCCAATTCTGCTCCTATATCTTATGGTCTTAACACCTGTTCCTTTCTAAAGATGCTGTGATTGAATTTGTTTCAGATACAGACTGTCCTGTACAAACAATACTGGACAGTTGGCAACCCAATTTTGCAAATGTGTCTACAGGATACAACAAGAATGGTATTATTTGTAAAGTGAGATTTTAAGAACTATCAGTCTTGTTTTTCTTCTTTCTGCTGGTCATGCCCAACACCACACACAGTTTATTTAACAGTGTAAACATTACTCAAATGAGTTGACAGTCTGAATGACACACACTTTTATTGATGCTGCTTGTGGAAGCATGATTACACCTCTGTGGGCCATATTACTCCAAAAGCTGTGTTTCACATAAAAGCTGGAAGAGTTGAGCAATGGCAACTTTCACCCTATGAAGAACACAGCAAACAGCTGATCCTAACTCTACTCATCTGTGCTGGAAAGCATGTACAAGTGTTGAGTAAAGAGCCTTTGGAGATGGTATTCCAAATACTATGCTTCTTTCTGCCATGTTTTCATGAGCAAACTTAGCAGTAACCTGGGATTTAACCTAGGCTCTAACTGAACAAAAATCAGCAGTTTTTCTAGGGGCAAATGAACAAGATTACAAGATCATAAGATATATGTGCAGAATTAGGCCATCGTGTCTGCTCTGCCATTTATCATGGCTGATCCAGTTTTCCTCTCAGCCCAAATTTCCTGCCTTCTCCATATATTCTTTTATGCCCTGACCAATCAAGCATTTATCAACCTCTGCTTTAAATATACAAAAAGACTGCCTCCACAGCTGCTTGTGGCAACAAATACCACAGATTCACCACTCTCTGGCTTAAGATATCCCTAATCTCCGTTCTAAAAGGATGCCCTTCTATTTTGAGGTTGTGCCCTCTGATTTTAGACACTCCCACCATAGTAAACATCCTCTCCATATCCACTCTATCAAGACCTTTTATCATTTGATAGATTTCAATGAGGTTATCCCCTCATTCTTCTAAATTCCGGTGAATACAGGCCCAGAGCCATCAAACAATCTTCACATGACAAGCCGTTTAATTCTGGAATAATTTTCATGAAATTCCTTTGAACCTTCTCCAGATTCAGCATATCCTTCTGGGATAAGGGGCCCAAAACTGCACACAATACTCCAAGTGAGGCCTCACTAATGCTTTATAAAGTCTCAACATTAGATCCTTATTTTTATATTCCAGTCCTCTTAAAAGGAATGCTAACATCACATTAGCCTTCCTCACCACAGACTCAACCTGCAAATTAATCTTTAGGACTCCCAACTATCTTTGCGCCCCAGACTTTTGTATTTTATCTCCATTTAGAAAAAGTCAACCCTTTCATTTCTTCTACCAAAGTGCAAGACCATACACTTCCTGACACTGTATTCCATCTGCCACTACATTGCTCATTCTCCAAATTTGTCTAAGTCCTTCTTTTGAGTAGTGATTTGTGTATTCTGCAAGGTCAAATTTCCATTACACAAATGGTGAAAAAGCAGGGATTGCTTGTATTTGAACCTGGTTAAGGTAGGAACTGTGCATAGGGATGGCAGATATAGTAGGGTGGGGAAGGAAACTCACTAAAATGTTTGCTGTGAAGCACCAGATCAACTGGAAGGAGTTTATCAAGAATTAGGGTTATGTAAAGGTTACGTAACTGTTATAGGTAACTTCAGTTTCAAGCTACTGCTCATAGAGTGAGGCATCGTGAAGTGGATTCAATAGTGCTGGTTATAATATTAAATTAGAAATAATTTGTCAAGGAACTCAAATAGGAACACCGATCGGCAATTAGGACACGATAGACAATGACCATAAACAAAAAGCAGAGGAGGCCTTGTTCAAAAATAGCACTGAAGTGCAGAACTATTTCATATCGAGAAAGCAACTGGATACATTAAAAGCATTCAACTTTTGATCACTTATTTCAAGTTACAAGAAGTGAACTGAGGAAACTGGACCACAGTATTGCTGCAGAAGGAATGAATAGAAGAAATACACTTTCTGTGTAAAAAGTGCAGATAAAGACATCCAGTGTGATGAATAGTAAGGGAAAGGTCAACATGAAATTATACAGTGTAAAACAATAAAACTAAAGCCAACTTAATGACCTGAAACAAACTTAACCAAATAGAGATGGCATGACACTAATTAAATTTTGCAAATAGAAAATAAGCTTTGCATAGCAATCAAGTAAAGTACTTTCAACCACCTCCAAAATATATACATAGTATGCAAGGATATAAAACTTGGAAGAGAAAGATATCAAAATATAGGCTAGTGATCCCAACTTGCTCTGATTAAAACAATCAGCTGGCATCCTGAACGAGTTACTGAAACATTGGTGCAATGTTAAAGTTAAGAGTATGGAAACATGCCCTTCTACCAACCCTCAAAGCCACAAAATTAACAGTTTGATTGTTTTTGTTCTGCAGAAATAACAGATCTTAAGGATACTCTCACTTCACAGTTCCTATTCTGTTTCCCTGAATGTGTGAATTAAATGTTGTTAAAAATAATAGATAAAGTCTGAACAATTCCAAGTGACACTAACTCTTTGAGAGCTTGTGTCTGTACCAGTTAACCACCATAAGTTTGTTAAATATTTGTTACTAGTGGCTGGATTCTTTTTGGCCTTAGGCACAGTGGAATGAGAACAAAAGAAAATCAAATAGTTTGCCTGTCTCTGCATCTCACTATGCGTGTGGATTGAACCCCTATTTGTTGAGGCACCTTTCGCTTGGTTCTTGGGGTGTCACCTAGACCAGGGGTCACCAATCTTTTTTGCACCGTGGACCAGTTTAATATTGACAAATTTCTTACGGACCGGCCAATGGGTGGGGATGATAATCGTGACCGGAATATAGGTGATAAGTCAACTATAAGTCACTTATAAGTGGCTAATACACTCAATTTTGTTTCTAAAAAGGTTCATCTAATGAATTTAATATTAAACACACAGCGCATATTTTCGTCACATGAATATAGTTGTAAGTCAGTTATAACTCACTTATAAGTCAATAGCATAACATTTTAAGTAACATTTGGATGTTAAACACACAGCGCATATTTTCCTCGTATGAACATATAAAAATCATTGTAACACACCAATATCGCTGAATCAGTGGGAGCCCTGGCCTTGCTTCCCTGCAACAAGACGGTCCCATCCACCAGGGGTGATGGGAGACAACGATACTTGAAGGGGTTCCTTATGTCCAGTCTATTCCGCAATTTAGTTTTTGTAGCTCTCAACACTTGCTTCTGACCTGCTTGCTCATGTTTTGTTCACTCAAAACTCAACGGGTTTGTCTTTAAGTGCAGGGTGCTTGGACTCAAGGTGCTGAAGCAGTTTTGAGGGCTTCATTGCCTCATTAAACAGCCTCTGGGCCCGAACTCCAGCCTCCTGCCTGCCCGCCACCTTGGCCAGGTGCGGCTGGTCGTGGGTGGGGTGAGAGGACAAGGTAAGGGCCGTAGGTCCCTTTGCTGGGGCCGCGGTGGTCGCAGTCCGGAGAGCAAGGGGAGCCTGCCCCCCCTTGTAGGTAGGTAGGTAGGTAGGATCTATCGGCCGACAAAAGTTTGGCTCAAGGGATGACTTTCAGTAGATCGCAGCGAGGTAGCTGCTCTGCTACTTACGAAACCCTAAGCCCGAATTAGGTCGTGTGCAAATATTTTAGTACCGGATTCCCCACAAACAGTCAGTGTGCTAAACAGGTTTAGAGGCAGTGCCCATCAGTCCGTGTTCCAGGCCAGTAGCAATGGCACTTCTCGCCGGCCACGAGGCAGCCAGTTACCCGAGGCCAACCAGTGATCCCTGGCACAAGGGCATCACTGCGTTGAGGCGACTGATGACCTCGCGTGCGTTCAAGTTCAACAGTGGGCATGACGGGGAAAGAGGAAAGGTGCAGCTGACTCTTATCGTTTCATATTGCCAAATCATATCGTTTCCTTGGTGGCTGGGGACAACTGACCTAGACTGAGGGATCGTGATCATCGGTGCCTAGGGTGATTACAAGTCGGAATTTGGAGTTCCCCTGACAAAAGCAGCAACCGAGTCATCTGACAACATCAACAATCAAGTGGACACTAAGAATCATGTGCGCTGAAATTTTTGTAGCTTACAATGTTGTATTTACTGTGACTTACTTGAGTTTTCTATTTTATGATAATAAATTAGGCTTTAAGTTACAGGCAGTCCCCGGGTTACGAACGAGTTCCTTTCCTGAGCCTGTCTTTAAGTCGGATTTGTATGTAAGTCAGAACTAGCACATCTGGTATTACTTAGTGACAGTTAATCAAACATTTGTCTTAGTATATAGTATATATTTTACCTTTCTATGCATATAAAACACTTAAGAAACGTATGTATTCCAATAATTAAACCACTGCATAGCTTAGTAATAATTGTAGCTTTCATCGGGGCAGGGCCTTTCACATGCTCCATTATTCTCACTTTATCCTTTAAAATTGTTCCAATCGTTGACCAACTATAGCCTAAAGCTTTTCCAATGACCGATAACGTTTCACCTCTTTCCAAACGCTTTATTATTTCCACTTTATTTTCAATCGTGATCATTTCCCGTCAATGGAACAGAAACACTGTGGATGGCGGGTCCCGAGCTCCGCTGGCTCCTGAGGACCACTGCACTGATTTCCCGGATCCTACAGTCCACCACACTGAGACAGGTTAAATGGGACAAGCTGTGCTGGGTTTGGGTATTTGATCTTCCACAATATTCCACGTGGGAATTTAAACTGGAGGTGGCAGTATTTTTTTTAAAACGAAGTCCAGTTGCAAGCTTGACATCAACCTGGTACGGATGGAGAGTGCGCTCGGGAGCGGTCTGTTACTGGATCGAACTCGGAAACCTCCATTCTCAAGCCCGGCGCTGATCTCACTGCGCCACCAGCCGAATGGAAAGGGGGGGGGGGGGGGGGGGTCAAGGTGAATCTTGCTAAGAAAAATTTAAGCCAAATACAAAGTTAAACACTCAACACAGTATTAACGGCAACGACTTAAAATGGCAGATGGCATCACAATCCGACTTAAAATGGCAGACGGCGTTGTGATCCAACTTAAAATGGCAGACGGCATTCTCCTTCCTTGGTTCGTAAGTACAAGTTGTTCATAAGAAGGATGTTTGTAACTCGGGGACTACCTGTATTTTGTTGTGCTTGTAGGCTTATTACCACATTTCCTGCACAATCGAATTGTTTGTGTCTTTTAGTTCTGATCAACACAGCCTACTACATCGTAGGAACCTGGAAACTAAGAGTTTAAAGGTAATTCAGAAAATGGTGGTTGAAGTACACTGGCTATGATCCCAAAGAATAGCAGAACTGGTGCAACAGACTATATGTCTTAATACTAGTCCTATTTCTTATATTCAGAAGCAATTAATTCATGAGGTTAGAAGAAATCAACTTAGTGTATACATCAGGCATAAACAGAACACTGACTAGAAGTAAATTCTAAAGGCAACAAATGGAATAGTATTCAGCTCATTGGCATTAGATCAACTAATTGGAACACAGCTCACAATCTGGGCATGGACCCAGAAACAAAATTAATCTGCACTTTAACAATGAACTCGAGTAATGGTTAACAGTTCAAGTTATAGGAAAATTGCACAGCAAATTTTGAGGGACCTGGATCGTCATAACAAAACACATTGGATTGAACACAAACACAACTATGGCAATTCTATCAAAGAAAACCAAACTAAATGGAACAGATCTCAACACAAGATTTGGTAAGGGCACTGGAAACAAGCTAATATAAAATTGACATTTCAATAAAGTGCAAAGTTATTGAGATTATTTAAGCTATAACAATTTTATAATAAATTATTCATATGAAAAAATAAATCACCTCAATAATATACAAACATCAGTGTTAACTGGCTCTAGTCTGAGTAATGTGGCAGACAGTTAAGGTCTTGCTATAAATAGAATTGTAAATGTGAAAATTGCCCTAATTATATACAACTTATTTTCATTCATCTGGATAAGGTATACAGAAATTTGGATGTAATCTACACTACACTGCCAAAATAAGTGTAAAAGTAGTAATGCAAACTAATACTAATTTAATTAAAACAAAAAAAAACTTTACTTGAACACTCAAAAGGATCAGACCTTTATTCTCACCTTCTGAGTGGCGTCTTTCTTCTTCTTGTCCTCTTTTTTCCTTTTCTTTTCTTCCATTAACTGTTCTTCCTTTTCTTCTTCCTTCTCTCTGTAATGCAATAGACCAGTTACTTGCTCAGTAAGTAGAATATTAAAATTAGAAGTGCAAGAAACAAAGGTTGGAAATAAAACAAAATTATCAAAACCTCTGTAGACTCTGAGGAGACAACTAATATTACCCGTTAACCATAAAGGCTCTTGAACCAGAGGGGAAACTTCACTCACCTCACCACTAAGCTGATACAAATATCTATATGGGATCACTTTTAAGGACTTTACAACATGTGTTCTTGATATTTAGTGCCTATTATTTATTACTTTCCTTTTTTTGCATTTGAATGGTTTGGCCTCTTTTGCACATTAATGGTTTGTCTGTCTTTGTTGTGTGCAGCTTTTCATTGAATCTATTGTGTTTCTTTGTATTTACTTTGAATGCCCACAAAAAAGTGAATCTCAGTGTAGTATATTGGGACATATACAATGGCAAGAAAAAGTTTGTGAACTCTTTGCAATTATTTGGTTTTCTACATTAATTACTCAAAATATGGTCGATCTTCATCTAAGTCACAATAATAGACAAAACACAATTTGCCTAACTAATAACACACAAACAATTGTTCTTTACTCCCACATCTTTATTGAACACATTGTTTAATCATTCACAGTACAGGCTGGAAAATATATGTGAACCCTTTCTTTTTTCAATCTTTTTATTGATTTTTTAAAAAGTGTGTATTCAAACAAGAGGAGAATATCTCGGTATATGTCAATAGCAGTACAATATTAGAATCATACATAGTGATGATCTACTTGTATAAATTTGATATAGAATGTATAATTCTTTTATCAATTTATGAAGAAAGGAAGAAATATTAGAAATTTTTATAAAAGGAAAAAAAAACTATTCTAAACAGAAAAAAAGGACTGGGCAGTCCATCCTGAGAGAAAAGCCAAGAGAGAGAATCTGATCAAATCCAAAATTCTGAAAAAATTAGCTGGAAGAGAATCAGTACAAAAATCAGATCATATGAAAATATTGAATAAAAGGTCACCAGATTTCTTCAAATTTAAAGGATGTATCCAATATCCGACTTCTTATTAAACAGGACAATCCATTTAAGTAAAATGGCTTTCCTAGCCAATAAGGGTGAAAAGGCTATGATCTGCTGAACAGAAGCAGGAATATATCCTGCTTCCGATGGAATAATCCCAAACATAGCTATAAATAAGTTTGGTTGTAAATCCAGATCCAGTACTGTAGATAAGGTTTTAAAAACATCTTTCTAAAAATTCTCCAACTTTATGCAAGACCAAAACATGAGTTAAAGTGGCCACCTGAGTATTACATCTATCACAAGTAGGACTAACATTGGAAAAAATGTGGGCTAATTTATCCTTTGACATATGTGCCCAATGCACTACCCTGAACTGTATCAAGGAATAACAGGCACAAATAGATGAAGTATTTACCAGATGAAAAGTTTTACTCCATTATTTGAAAGTATCTCTTGAAATTCCAATTCCCAGGCAGCTTTAACTTTATCGCTAGATATCATTCGTAAATTCAATAACCATTTATAAATTGTAGTTATTGATCCTTTTTGGAGTGGTTTAACCTGGAAGAGGATATCTATTATATTAGATGGATAAGCGGAGGGATAATTTGGAAGCAAAGTACGTTAAAAAAAATTCCTATTTTGTAAATATCTAAAAAAAATTGTACATTGGATAAGTCAAATTTATCCGCTATCTGAGTAAAAGACATTAAACACGCCTCTATAAACAAATCTGAAAAAGTTATTATACCTTTGGTTTTCCAAATTAAAAAAGCCTGATCTAAAATTGATGTTTTTAAAAAGTTATATTTTACTAGAAAGGACAAAATTATTTAATTCAAAAAATCTGTGAAACTGAAACCAAGTTCTTAATGTATGTTTAATAATAGGATTAAGGTCTTGTCTACCAAATTTAGAGAGCAAAAAAGGAAGAGGAGCTCCCAGTAAAGAGGCCGAGGAATACCCCTTCACCGAGTTATTCTCCAATTCCACCCATAAAGGACAGTCATACATGTCTGAATAATGAATCCAACAGGTAATATATTAATATATGTGAACCCTTGTAATTAATAACTGGTAGAACCTCCTTTAGCAGCAATAACCACCATCAAACATTTCCTGCCACTGTTGACAGACTTGCACAATGGCGAAGAGGAATTTTAGACCATTCCTCCATACAAAACTGCTTCAGTTCATCAATATTTCTGGAATACCTTGCATAACAGCCTCTTTCAGGTCATGCCACACCATCTCATTTGGATTGTGATTTGGCCAATTTGAAACCATTCTTTTTAAATTATTCTGTTGTTGATTTACTCGTGTATTTCGGATCACTGTCTTGTTGCATCATCCAACTTCTATTAAGCTTCAGGTGACGAAACACTACTCTGACATTCTCCTGTAAAATGTCTTGATACAATTTTGAAGTCACTGTTCCCTCAAGCTGTCCAGTTCCTGAGGCAGCAAAGCAGCCCCAAACTAAGATGCTCCTTCCACTATACTTCACTGTTGGACGAGGGTTTGGTATTGTTGTGCAGTGCCCCTTTTCCTCCAGCATTTTTGTGCATTTTCTGGAAAAAGTTCAAGTTTTGTCTCATCTGTTCACAGAACATTGTCCCAGAAGTGTCGTGGAACATCCAGGTGGTCTTTTTGCAAACTTCAGACATACAGCAATGTCTTTTTATTTTGAGAGCAGTAGCATCCTCCATAGTGTCCTTCCAGGAACACCATTCTAGTTCAGTATTTTTGCTGCAGTGTGGACAAGAACAGAGACTTTAGCAAGTTCCGAAGATTTCTGCTCGAGGCATGATCTTTGCAGTATGAGTAGCAACAGGGAGAATTGAATTGACTTCATTATTTACATCCTTCAAATACATGAGGTGTAAAAATCTTTACATTACGTCTCCATTCAAATGAGCAATGTGCAATCATAGTAATTTATAATAATTATGTACAGCAGGATAGTCAATATAACACAGAAATACAGAAGCGTCAACATGAATTAAACAGTCTGATGGTCTGGTGGAAGCAGCTGTCCCAGAGCCTGTTGGCCCTGGCTTTTATGCTGCGGTACTGTTTCCCAGCTGGAAAAGTTTATGGTTGGGGTGACTCAGGTCTCCAATGATCCTTCGGGCCCTTTTTATACACATGTCCTTGTAAATGGAGAGCAGCAACAGTACCAAGTTTCCTCTATTTGTATACAATTTCCGTTACTGTGGACTGATGCAACACTCAGATTTTTAGAGATGCTTTTGTAGCCTTTTCCAGCTTCCAGGTCCTCTGAAAGTTGTTTTGATTGAGGCATGGTGTATTTAAACAGATCTTTCTTGATAAGAGCAGGCTCTGTCAGTAACCTTACTTTCGTTTGTGTGCTATTAGTTTAGGCAGATTGTGTTTGTCTATTATTGTGACTTAGAAGATCAGACCACATTTTGTGAGTAATTAATATGGAAAACCAGGCAATTGCAAAGTGTTCACAAAGTTTTTCTTGCAAATGTACATGCTTTGATAATAAATTTACTTTGAACTTTGATCAACTATGTATATTTGTATTCCTGATTATGAATAGGTTACACAGTCAGTAGCCACTTTTATTAGGTATAGAAGTGGAACAGAGTATGGTCTTCTGCATACCACTGTTGTAACTCATAGCTGTTTGAGTTACTGTCACTTTCCTGTCATCTTGAACCAGTCTGGCCATTCACCCCCGACTTCTCCAATTAAAAAGGCACTTGCACCCACAGCACTGAAGCTTGCTGCAGGTTTATTTTTCACAGTATTCTCAGTAAAATCTAGAGACTGTTGTGCATGAAAATCCTAGGTGGTCAGCAGTTTCTAGGATACTCAAAGTTGCTTAGATCACGTTTCTTCTCCATTCTGATATTTGGTTTGAACAGCAACTGAACCTCTTGCATGCTTTTATGCATTGAGCAGAGTTGACTGGCTAGTTAGATATTTGTATTAACAAGTGTATCTAATAAAATAGCCAATGAGTACAATTTTGGCTGGGATATCCAAAATTTTATGCAAAATAGTATGAAATTGGGGCAAGGCAAAGTGTCATTAAGCAGGAGCTTGGGAGTCAAAGTTGGGAATAGCTGTTTTATTGGGCAAGTCCACATTTGACTTGCGGGAGTCATTTAAAGAGCAGCTGCCCAGAGTTCAGGACAGGCACTTTCCAGTAAGGAGCAACAAGGAACAGGTGGTAAGGTAAAACAAAAAAATCACACTGGATGACAAGGTTATAAATCTAGTTAGAAAGGAAAAGGAAGCATATGTAATGGTTTAGGAAGCTGAATCAGGTAGGGCCTTTGAGGAATATAAAGAAAGCTGGAGGGCCCAAAAACAAAAATCGACATGAAATATCCTTGGTAAGTCAAGTTAAAGTATCCCCAGGGATTCTGATGCACACTAAAAACAAGATGGTGATTACAGAGGGTACGTATAAAAGGAGGAAATTATGCTTGGATAAAGTACCTAAAGAACACTTTGCATCAGTATTCACTGAGGAGGAGGATACTGAGATTAGTATTGGGTACTCTAATATGCTAGGATATTTTGAGATCAAGGAGATGTTGTTGGGTCTCTTGAAAAGAAGCAAGGTGCATAAAATCCCAAGACCCTGAGAGGATTTACCTCAGGTTATGAGAGAAGCAACAGAGGAGACTGCTCGGGCCAAAGGCCCAATGTCTATGAATCCACTGGAGGCTGCAGACCTACAGCTGGTGAATCTTGGAGTTGGAGGATTGTCTGGGTATGCAAGTGGGAGGATGGGGCTTGTTTTGCCGTTGTTATATTTTTGGTGGTGTTGTGTTGTTGCTTGTGTCCTACTGCTGAACATTGTGCGCCTGCTATGTTGGCATCAGAATGCGTGGAAAACTTGAGACCTGCCCCCAGCACTTCCTTAGGTTGTGTGGGTTGTTAATACAAATGTTGCATTTCACTGTATGTTCCAATATTCACATGATAAATGAAAAATGAATTTGAAATCTGTATTGTATTCTCTCTAACCATAGGTAATGTTGTGAAGAACTGGAGATTAACCAATGTAGTTCCTTAAAGGAGGGAAATAAATCAGGATAATCTGGGAAATTATAGGCAAGTTAGACACACAACAGTATTAGGGAAGTTACTGCAGAGGATTCTGTTGCATTTGGAAGAACATGGACTAATTTACGACAGTCAGTATGGCACTGTGCAGGGCAGTTCATGTCTTATAAACGTAATTGAGGTTCTGTTTTGAAAGGTGATTGAGAGGGTAGGATAGTGGATGCTGTATACATAGTTTTATTGATAAGGTCCCTCATGGCAGGTTGATTAAGATGCTTGGGGTCCATGGTGAATTGGTAGCCTGGATTCAGAATTGGCTTGTCCAAAAAAGATAGTACGTAGTGGTGGAGGGATTTTATTTTGACTGGAGGTCTGCGACTAAGTGCTGTTCCAAAGGAATGAATACTGGGACCAAGATGTAGGTGGGCTTGCAGTCGACAGAAAAAATAGTGGAGTTTAGGACAGTGCAGGTGATTATCAAAGCATACAACAGGATAATGATTAGTTGTAGTATTGGATGGAGAAATGATAGGATTTGAGTTTAATTCAGGCAAGTATGAAGTATTGCACTTCAGAAGGTTAAGAGTAAAGGGAAGGTATAGAGTCAGAGAAATACAGCACAGAAACAGGCCCATCAACCCATCTAGTCTGCGCCAAAACTATTTAAACTGCCAACTCCCATCGACCTGCAGCAGGACCATAGCCCTCCATACCACTACTATCCATGTACCTATCCAAACTTCTCTTAAAGGATGAAGTCAAGCTCACATGCACCACTTGTACTGGCAGCTCATTCCACACTCTCATGATCCACTGGGCGAGGAATTATTCCCTCATGTTCCCCTCAAATTTCTCACCTTTCAAACTTAATCCATGAACCTCTGATTGTCATCCTACCCAGCCTCAGTGGAAAAAGCCTGCATGTATATACCCCCTTATAATTCTGTATACCTCTCTCAAATCTCCTCTCAATCTTCTACATTCTAAAGAATACAATCCTAACCTATTCAATCTTCCCTATAACTCACGTCCTCTAACATGGCAATACCCTTGTAAATTTTCTCTGTACTCTTACAACCTTGTTTACATCTTTCTGGTAGGTAGATGACAAAGACTGTACACAACATTCCAAATTAGGCCCTGCTAAAATCTTATACAATTTCACCATGACATCCCATCTCCTTAATGCAAGATGATCAACAGCACTGATTCACAGTTGGATCTCTGGTTCCAACTCCATTCTTCTCTGAAAGTGGTAAGTAGATAGAGTGTTAAAGGGGGCAGATGGCAAACTGCCTTCATCACTTGGGACATAGAGTGCAAGAGTCAGGAAGTCATGTTACAGTTATATAAAGCTTTGGTTAGGCCACATTTGTAGCACTGCATACAGTTCTGGTTGCTCCGTAACAGGAAGGATGTGGATGTTTTGGAGAGGTTGATGGAGCGGATACAAACTTCGATTATTTACTCTGGAACATCAGAGGCTGAAGGGAATCCTTACAGAGGTTTATAAAATTATGAGGAGCACAAGTAGACAGCTGGTATCATTCTCCCAGGGTCGAAATGTCAAATACAAAAGGACATAGTTATAAGGTGCAAGGGAAAGAGTTTAAAGGGGATGTTCAAAGCAGGAGTTTTATTTTAATTGTTTTGAGAAACTGGGTGTGGTAGGTCCCTAGCACACACTAATAGGGGTAATAGTGGAAGCAGATATTATAGTGGCATTCAAAAGGTTTTTAGATAGGCACATGGAAAACACAGGAAATGGAGGGATATTGATCATGTGCAGGCAAAAGGGCTAGTTTAAGTTAGTTTCATGCTTGGTACAGACAAACACCAAAGAGCATTTTTCTACGATGTACTCTTCTATCCTTCAAGGCAACCACAGCCTTTTTGTGGTTTGGAAGCTTGCATGCCTCAATGACCCAGAGAGCTATGTTGGCTGGAATCACAGCTTTATGCTTTGGCCCTTGATAGGGTAACCACACAGGTTAAAGTGTTGAGGCCAGACTAAGAGTGGTCAACTGCTTCTCCAGGTTTGGAGGTTCAGCTCGGAGCCAACACCTTGACCGGTCAAACAAAACCTTTTGTAGAACCCTTCTACGTCTGTGTGTGATAGTATTCCTGAATCTCCACCCAGGACTTGTACGGCTGACAATAGTGAAAACCAAGAGAAAGCTACTGGTACAATGAAGGAAGTCCTGAATACTGCCAAGACCAAGACCAAAACTGGCTTCATGGCCAAGGTTGGAGAACCTTCCCTGCTGCCTTAAACACCAGCGGTGTAACAGGCAGTAAATAATAAGTACCCCATTGTTAGAACCATTGCTGAATTAGTGCAGAATCATTTATTTCACAAATTGTTCAAGAGGTTCGAATTCACTGACACAGAACCTATGGTCCACTGGCCAATTCCAGTCTATAGGTTATTTTGATTGCCTCATTTCCAGAAATACTTTGAATTCCCTAATCAAAAAATTTAAGTAAATTATCATATTACGCAATTCAAATTGTTATAAGAATTAAAACAAAAATACAAACACATTTGTTAATTCATTTTTCCCCCAGAAGTTCTACATTAAACTTGTCCACTCAAAGATGAGTCATGGCCAAAATGCATCCTATTATTTAACTTACTCCAAGCTTTATTATTTTGGTTCCCAAAGCAGCAACTTCCATCATCTCACAATTCCTAAAGGTGTTCTAAGTAAATGACCTAAAATTGTCACTATTCAGGGGCCACACAAGAGAGGGAGAAACTTACAAATTGAAGGAAGATGTACATAGCTCTGTTCTAATCCCCTTCACCATCAAAACATGCTTTCTGATAAGTATATTATGTCTAGTGATACAGGTCATCAAGACGTTGCTGTTATTGTGACTGCTTAGCAAATGTGAGCTGGTATTATGCTGTGAAATCCCCATTCAGCTTCTAGGCACTGAGCTACAAGGTTAAAAAAATAACATACTCATTGAAATCCGTCCTTCAATTATATCAAAGGCATAACTACTACAATCCAATTTGCTGTGACTACTTAGCATTTCTAAAACTATTTGACTTTCATCTGTCAAGAGAAGTTTAGGATTCTATCGGTGACTACAAGTAAGTTGTTGAACTTTCTTCAATACTGTGTTCAAGAAGCTCGGTTGTTTGGTTGGGCAAGGTTGTTGCTAGCCTAAGCTGTTAAGCAGCTTCCAGCTCACAGAAGCAACACCATAGGGGATACATTAGCAAATCTTTTAAAAAGCCTTCATCTCTAATGTAACATCTAAAACACTTCTGGGGAAAAAAACATACGAAATGGACATTTTGTTCACTATGCACGGAAAGTTTCAGAATAATGTACAATGAGTTATTGTTCTTCCACCTCCATACGCCCTATCCCTATCCAGTTAAGATTTACAAAAAGACGGCCTGTTTTCTGTTTCTAGTGGATATGAGCAAAATTAATTTAGGAAGTTTTAAACTGATGCAAGGGAGTGTGACTCCAAGCAGAAAACAGACCTTAATTCAGTACGAATTGACTATCAAACTCAGAAGTTCCATGAATGCATGGTGCTGAAGATGAAATGCCATACTAGTGAACCTGGATGTTTTCTGAAGTTGTGGAGCAGAAGCAAGATATTTATGATGCATTAAACGTTATCAAAGTACCCCAAGAAAAATAACACTCCATTTCCTCAGCAATGACAACCCAGAATGCAAAAATGATCAAAAACTTATTTCTTCAAACTTGACTTGGTCTTTTCACTACTTTTGAGTGAGTGAGAGTTATGGACATTGTCAACTCACAATCAAGTCACACACAGCCATCTGGCTCCTGGTCTGGCTTCACTCAACTCAGCGCTGAACAGGCATCTGGGTGCTTTAACACTGACACTGCCAGCCCTGAGTACGGCACAATGGGCAGATGACCAGCGCACAAACTGAAGTAGTTTAGTGTACTTTTTGAGAGGGAAAAAAATGGAAGGGGAATACTGTTCTCAAAAGACGAGCTTTGCCATCAAAAATGAGGTTATCTGTCTCCTCCCTGTGGGGTTTGAACACCTCATGACCTTCAAGTTCAACCAGTATCGATAGAGTGAACGCATGATAGGGTCTTTTCCTTAACTTAAGTGAGACTAGAACTAACGGTTACAGGTTAAGGGTGAATGGCAAAATGTTCGAGGGGAAGCTAAGGGGTAACTTCTTCAGTCAGAAGGTGGTGTGAGTGTGAAATGAGCTGCTAGCAGAAGTGGTAGATGTGCATTCAAATGTCACATTTAAAAGAACCTTGGATGGGCACATGGCTGAGAGAAGTATGAACGGCTTTGATGGGGTTAGGTAGAAGACCAGGCTGGCATGGACTAGATAGGTAGAAGGGTCTGTTTCTATGTTCAACTGCTATGTCACTTAACCTAACACTGAACCAGCACATTAAACCCAACCACAGGAAATCTATACTGATCTTGAATAAAATCTCTGGCCCTGTTCTCAAGGGCTGAGAAATAAAAATGCACGTCAAAAGCAGAGAAAGCCAAGTCCAACAATCCACTTCTTGAAAAAAATGCTTACAAGTCTAGCCAGATTGCCGCTAGATTTTACCAGAGAGAAGCACAACCCCTCATAGGAGTACCTGTTAGAATTATAACATCAAATGAGAAATTACAAAGTTATCTGCATCACCCATGATACGACACGTTAACTACGTGTTAACTACGTGGATAGTGGACTACTTGACAGATAGACCTCAGTATGTGCAGTTGGGAGACTGTAGGTCTGACACGGTGGTCAGCAGCACAGGAGCGCCGCAGGGAACCGTACTCTCTCCGGTCCTGTTCACCCTGTACACATCAGACTTCCAATATAACTCGGAGTCCTGCCATGTGCAGAAGTTCGCTGATGACACGGCCATAGTGGGGTGTGTCAGGAATGGACAGGAGGAGGAGTATAGGAAACTGATACAGGACTTTGTGATATGGTGCAACTCAAACTACCTGCGTCTCAATATCACCAAGACCAAGGAGATGGTGGTGGAGTTTAGGAGATCTAGGCCTCATATGGAGCCAGTGGTCATTAATGGAGAATGTGTGGAGCAGGTTAAGACCTACAAGTATCTGGGAGTACAGTTAGACGAGAAGCTAGACTGGACTGCCAACACAGATGCCTTGTGCAGGAAGGCACAGAGTCGACTGTACTTCCTTAGAAGGTTGGCGTCATTCAATGTCTGTAGTGAGATGCTGAAGATGTTCTATAGGTCAGTTGTGGAGAGCGCCCTCTTCTTTGTGGTGGCATGTTGGGGAGGAAGCATTAAGAAGAGGGACGCCTCACGTCTTAATAAGCTGGTAAGGAAGGCGGGCTCTGTCGTGGGCAAAGTACTGGAGAGTTTAACATCGGTAGCTGAGCGAAGGGCGCTGAGTAGGCTACGGTCAATTATGGATAACTCTGAACATCCTCTACATAGCACCATCCAGAGACAGAGAAGCAGTTTCAGCGACAGATTACTATCGATGCAATGCTCCTCAGACAGGAGAAGTGGTCAATACTCCCCAATGCCATTAGGCTTTACAATTCTACCGCCAGGACTTAAGAACTTTTTAAAAGCTATTATTAAGGCTTTTTGAGATAGTGATTTAGATGCATATCATATTTTTTACTGAGTTAAGTATTGTATGTAATTAGTTTTGCTACAACAAGTGTATGGGACATTGGAAAAAAGTTGAATTTCCCCATGGGGATGAATAAAGTATCTATCTATCTATCTATCACTATTGGACAGACCATGCCTTATCACTATAAATTGCAGTGGGAATTCAGTCTACAGTCATAATATTCATGTGCTTTAACTCTCCAAAGAAATACAGGAGCAACATCCCCTACTGAACATCATTTATCCACACAATTAGGAGAACTGTTCATTCATTATGTGCTGTGTCATATGACGTGGGTGATCATGGTCTTTCCATGACCATGATTGTTCTTGATTAATTTTCCTACATAAGTGGTTTACCGTTGCCTTCTTTTGTGCAATGTCTTTACAAGACAGGTTACCCCAGCCATTACCAAGACTCTTCAGACTGTCTGCCTGGCATCAGTGGCTGTATACCCAGGACTTGTTATATGCACTAGCTGCTCATACAACCATCCACTGGCTTCACGTGACCCTGAAGGTGCCAAACATTACTCAAGGGTGACCTACAGCCCAGTGGAGGGAAGGAGCACTTCACACCTCCTTTGGATGTCCAGCCCACCTTCCAGAAATTCGCAATGAACTATATTTAAAAAACACACACAGCACAGCCTTTTGTGGTCTTAGGAAGATTAATAATTTTTTTAAAGATCAAGGCTTCACACAGCCAAAAAAAATTATGAGCCATCATCAACAGTGAACTCTTTTTTTTAATGCTTTTGATACCTGGAACTTCTCAAAGCACTGACACTAACAATTCATCTCCAGAAAATACTCCAAATTAACTGACAGATCAGCTGACAGAATAAGCAAACTGAAATCATTTTCTCCCAGGCCAACATCCTAATTACCTACCATCGTTTCCAATAGAGAGCTCATGTTTGTTTGCACAAACTACAGCACACTCAGGAAATGTATTCTAGTTTCCATTCTAGCACATTCTAGTTTCCATCACAGTAAAAAAAAATAACTAAGTGAACAGATGAAAACTTTCCAAGATGTTCTCAAAGCCACTTTGAAAAAAGAGTAACGCTGCATCAAGCTCGTGGGAATCCTGAGCTATAAACGTTCAAAAAAGGTAAGGAGCATGCAGAGTGAGATAGAGCTAGATCGATTTCATTTGCCAGGGGTGTGCAAAAGCCCAGTGAAACAGCAGAAAGAACACATCACCCTTCAAGTAGCTCCTGCCTCATCTGTGGAGGCAAAGTCTCCAAGTTTCACACTGGCTTCATCAGCCACTTCGGAACCAATAGGACTGGCTTGGAAGCACATCAACCTAATACATGGTAACTGTCCAACAAGATTGTTGTACTGGCATTCAAATGGTTGTGGTTTAAAAAGCGAGACAGCAAACTTCAATATGCCAGATATTTTTCTACTGAAGATCAACTAACAAGAGTGTCTAAGAGTTTTTACAATTTTGCCTTAAGGCTTTGTCAAGAATTCTACTCAGACTAGGAAGACCTATTTTAATTAAGCAAATTGTAGTTGGATGGTTATATAGAAATGTTCGTACCAATACAGATTTTACATTGTGACATTACTGTCTTGGCTTGCTAATTCCATTATTTTGACATTGGACTATATATAGACTAGGTTACTGCAGTCGCAGAAATTTCTGACATAACTTTAAAAAAAATGTGAGAAAGGGTACACCTAATATATGGCCTGATGAAGTAACAGAAATAGAAGTGGAGGTATTCAAGTACTTCCTCTTGTTTCAGTCCAAATTAAATGCCTCTAACATTACAGTATTCTTAATCTTGGGGGAAAAAATATACTTTGCAACTTTGGTTGTAATCGAAGTTTTTGGTCTAGCAGTAGGGGATGTTACCTTGAATCAATGATGCAGTCCCTTTGTTTATTTGAGACGCTATGCCACTTAATTGGAAGGAGACTGTTGCCAGTTTCTAACTAGCATCAGATGTGTGCACTTCTATGGCTACACCATGCTTAGAACAAAGTGTTTAAATAGCATCAGTTTTGTGCATATGTTCAAAAAGCAGTGATTTTGTCACTGATTATTGGCAAGAATAGGCAGTAAGACAGATCAGAATTGTTTTGCTTGGAGTTTCAAGCTTTTAGGCTTGGAGATGCCAGGGACAACTGCAAGTGAAAATGAAATGATTTTACTACTTTAGGTCTAAGTTAGGAACTAAGTACTTGAAGGTATCAACGATCGTCCTGAATATAACAATGAAAATGAAGTTTTGGAGGATGCAATCGTTGATAATATTGTATGAAGGCAGGCAATTATCCACATTAGGTGTCTGTGCTGATTTTGTTCATTTACAGTCAGTCAAAAGAATGTGCCAGTACACACAAGATGAACTCCTCTGATAATAACGATAGCATTGTAGCTGTATTAATAGTGTTCTCATTTGTTCTGTATTTCATTTAAATACATAATTTGTTACTCATTTAAACAGCAGTTTATCTTTTTTTATACCTGGTTAACTATTTCCATAAAACTTCAGCCTCTTAGTGGGTTAAAATGTACTGGTCCCAATGTTTCCAATTAACTGAAATCCACTGTGACTGCACTCATGTCGATGCTATGAAACCAGTACTACTCTATCTCATGGTTCCCAGGTTTAGATTGTGCTGAAAAACACTTCTTTGCTTGGCCTCCAACACAGTAGGCCATTGTCCGAGAAAACAAGCAGTTGCACTTACTTACAATCATTTTTAAAATGCTATCAGGATTATTATTCTCCAAATACAGCAAAGTGATATTGAAAGGTAGAGTTCCAAAGGCGGATTTATAAGGACTCACATTATTTGAGGTCTCAGTACAGGATGCTACTTGTCCAGAAACTGGATAACATGAGGAGAATAAAAAAGCAAATTCAACAAACATGTTGAAAAATTTGTTACGTCAACTAAAACCCTGACAAACTTCCACATAGGTGTAATGGAGAGTATATTGACTGGCAGCAATACCAATGCCTTTGAATGGAAAATCCTACTAAAAGTAGTGGATCCATCATGGATAAAGTCCTCCCCACCATTGAGCACATTTAAATGAAATGTTGTTGCGGGAAAACAGCAGCCATCATCAGGGACCTCCACCTCTCTTCTCTATGCTGTTATAAGGTATAGGATTCACGGGACACACACCACCAGGTTCAGGAATACTCATCACCCCTCCACCCATTAGGCTCTTGAACCAAACAAATTAACTTAACCTGTGCCATCATTTGAAATGTTCCTGCAACCAATAAATTCACTTTCAAGACCTCCATCTAATGTTCTTGATATTTTTTGCTTATTCATTTATTTATTATCTTTCTTTTTTTATTTGTACAGTTTGTGTCTTTTGTACACTGGTTGAATGCCCAAGGTCTTTATCACTGATCAGAATCAGATTTATCATCACTGGCATGTGATATGAAATTTAACTTAGCAGCAGCAGTTCAATGCAATACATAATCTAGCAGAAAGAAAATAAAAAAATTAAAAAAATGAACAAGTAAATCAATTATGTATACTGAATAGATTAAAAACTTGCACAAACAGAAATACTGTTTTTTTTTAAAGCGAGGAAGTGTCCAAAGATTCAATGTCCATTTAGGAATCGGATGGCAGAGCTCTTCCATGAATCGCTGAGTATGCGGCTTCAGGCTTCTGTACCTCCTACCTGATGGTAACAGTGAGAATAGGGCATGCCCCGGGTGCTGGAGATCCTTAATAATGGACACTGCCTTTCTGAGACACTACTCCCCGAAGATGTACTGGGTACTTTGTAGGCTAGTACCCAAGATGGAGCTGACTAGATTTACAACCTTCTGCAGCTTCTTTCAGTCCTGTGCAGTAGCCCCTCCATATCAGACAGTGATGCTCTCCACGGTACAACTATAGAAGTTTTTGAGTGTATTTGTTGACATGCCAAATCTCTTCAAACTCGTAATAAGTATAGCCACTGTCTTGCCTTCTGTGTAACTACATCAATATGTTGGGACCAGCTTAGATCCTCAGAGATCCTGACACCCAGGAATTTGCAACTGTTCACACTCTCCACTTCTGATCCCTCTATAAGGATTGGTATGTGTTCTGTCATCTTACCCTTCCTGAAGTCCACAATCAGCTCTTTCATCTTACTGACGTTGAGTGCCAGGTTGTTGGCATAACTCACTCCTGTACACCCTCTCATCACCACCTAAGAGTCTACCAACAATAGTTGTATCATCAACAA
Organism: Hemitrygon akajei; assembly: GCF_048418815.1. Classification (NCBI taxonomy): domain Eukaryota; kingdom Metazoa; phylum Chordata; class Chondrichthyes; order Myliobatiformes; family Dasyatidae; genus Hemitrygon; species Hemitrygon akajei. The sequence goes on from NC_133154.1 coordinate 9,421,766, forward strand.
ATGTATAGGTGGTATTTGAGCTATGCCTAGCCACATAGTCATACATATATAAAGAGTAGAGCAGTGGGCTAAGCACACAACCCTGAAGTGCGCCAGTGTTGATCGTCAGTGAGGAGAACATGTTAACCAATCCGCACAGACTGTGGTCTTCCGATTCTATTATAGTTATTATTCTCTTATAAATTTATTGAATATGCCTACAAGAAAACAAATCACAGGGTTGTATATGGTGATGTCTGTATTTCAATAATAAATTTACTTTGAACTTGTTCTGCATCTTCTCAAACTTTTACAACCCTTTTTAGTCCTAACCACCAGTATGAACTTTCCTTGTTTACAAGCACTTCTGCATATTTCAACACTAATGTTGTTGCCTTCAAACACAGGTAGTGTGTGTGGCCTCCATCAGTCGTGGTCGACCATGAGTACTGCACCTCTGGTAGTCGCTGGGGAGTGGCCTCTCCAGGGCGCAAGCCAGGGCAGAGTTGAGATGGAGATCTGTCTGTTGCCCATGCAGTGGGACCACCCCTCTCCATGTTGATGACAGGTCCAAAGGAACGACGCAAGTCGATACAGTTTGGAGCCAGCAGCATTGCAGGAGTTGCCGTGCCAGTGCTGGGTACAGCAGTTAACTACTTTCGGGACTCTCGCCTCCGGATTTTTCCTCGAGGTTTACTCCCAAAGCCTATCCTTTGAGTAGGTAAAGCCGCAAGGCAGCGGAGGCTTGAAATCGGAGTTTTCCCCCTCCTAGATGAGCTACCATCTGCCTGGAGCATCCGGTTTTAAGGTGCCAGTGGCTCGCCTTTGCCCCTTCTCCTGTCAGTGAGAACTATGCCACACGTGAAGGCCAGGAGTTGGACTTGGTTGTCAGAGGCTGTTTGAGATGCACGCCATAAAGAGCATTTGTTTAACAGTGGGAGCTCATCCCCAACTACCACCCTTTGGTAAATTCATTAGAATTTATTGCTAAAATTTTCCGTTCCTCACTCTTCTCTCAAGTTTCTGGTAACCATTCCAAATCTCTTCCTTTGGTTCAACAAAATTTTCCCTAAACTACTTGGGAAGTTTTCTAGATATTCTAGATCTAGAACGTAAACTCAGATCAGAATTGTCAAAATCAGAAGCAACAAGTTAACATGATTTGGCAGAGCAGGTAACAGCTCATCCAGACTGACCAAAACCAAATGGCAGGAATGAATCATAGAAACAGACTACGGAACAAAAACAAATGATACAAAACAATGCATTTCCACTAAATAGTTTCAGCTTTTAAGCACAGAGTAGCTGAATAGATGATAGCAAAAACACACTTGACAATCCACCAAATGTAGAATTAATACTTTCATCCTGGCTTTCATTCTTCTACCACATTAAGTGAGCAAACATTCCACACACAGCTAAGGCAGGTCTAACAATAATGGGGCATCTTGACTCAGACAAAAAATTAGCAATGTTGTCACTGATTTCAGTAAAATATAATGGGGAAAAATCTGTTACTGCATTCACTTGACTGAATCAAAGCTTGACTACCCTGTCTGTCCATCCACTTTGTAGGATTGATGCATCTCTGCTGAATTTGAGCATTTATAGAGACACATTTGGCAGTAGCACTATCTCATCAGGAAATGAGGAAAAAAATAGTGCATGTTACTTCTTCTGCCTCATCATCCCTGTTGAAATTGTGCACACATGCAAAAAACTGGTTCAAACTTGACTGCGTCATTTTAGGCAAATTATCTTCTGAACAAATGATTATCATTTGGGTATCAGAATGCAACCAAAAACTTGATTCCTTCAGGAGAGATGTGAAAGCAAATTATTGAACAAAGGAAACAGTATTTTTGTATTATGTTCATAGTATGTTCATTTTTGTATAATGTTCACAAGGGAGTGGTGAATCTGTGGAATTCTCTGTCATAGGAAATAGTTGAGGCCGGTTCATCGGCTATATTTAAGAGTAAGTTAGATGTGGCCCTTGTGGCTAAAGGGATCAGGGGGTATGGAGAGAAAGCAGGTACAGGGTTCTGAGTTGGATAATCAGCCATGATCATACTGAATGGCAGTGCAGGCTCAAAGGGCCGAATAGCCTACTCCTGCACCTATTTTCTATGTTTCTATAAACACCATATTATTTATCAGTATATTTGTTTGTATTAAGCACTTGTGGCAGGTCAGCAGGAAATAAGCCATTGATTGTTAAGCTCAACAATAAAATGCATGAACATTGCAAAACCAGCCTCAAGAGTTATACCTAAATAGGCATTTCAGAAGTTGGGTGCTTTTAGACGTTAAAAGGTTGTTGTGAAAGGAATTCTTTATTCATCAGAATGTTAAACCTACATTTGGGCATTTGAGCTTTGAGATAAACCTTTACACTGTTGGTGAACTGTCCAAATCTGCAGTCATAGGCATAAACTGATCTCCTCTGACCTCTGAAAATTACGTTTTCTTAGGAATTATTTTATGGACAAACACAGGCTTCATTCCACTCCACTATAGGCAAGATTGCTGTGTTCATGTACAAGTATATAATCAAGCACGCACCACTTTGGTGGGAAGTACAATGATATTTTAATAATGTTCTTCTTTGCACATTGATTACACCGCCAGAGAATTTATTATTTACAAGTCTCTTTTCGCAGTATGACTGCAGATTTTTGGAGACAATTATTGAATGTTCATATCTGTCTCACCTAAATTATACGTTGTCTGATCAATAGACCAATTATCAATACAAGAATCATATATAAAAAAATACACAGATCCTGAAAATCCAAAATAAATACAGAAAACACTAGAAAAACTCAGCAAGTCAGAGAGCAGCAATGGAAAGAAGAAATGTTTCAGGTGAATGTTTTGGAACTTCCTAAACGAAAGTAAGTTGCAGCAAGGTTATGGCATAATGGGGCAAATGTTGCATCTCCTAGAGCGGGGTTCCCAACCTTTTATGCCATGGACCCCTAACCATTAACTGAGGGGTCCGTGGACCCCAAGTTGGGAACCCGTCCTACAGGGCGAGGCCGAGGCTGTCAATCATAAACTGTTGATGTAATCATCTGGTTAATGGGCTACTAACAGTAGTGAGAGAAAGAGAAAGCAAACTTAACATGCATAAAACTGGGAGATACAAGTCAGAGCTGTACAAAATCTCCAAAATAGACAGATTTGTGTTGAGAAAGACTGATAAAATATTTAAACAATAACCCACAGAACTGGCAAGCTATCCAAAATTGTTGAATTTGTATCCTCTGGACTTTATTGAACACAACGTTTTCAGAAACTAAGATTTTTATTCCACTTCTCTTTAGATTCATCTTGATATGCCTGAGTTTCCGGTATTTTCAGCTTCATAGAATAATTCTCAAAACAATGAACTTAAAGCATGCACATGCACTGGAAAGTCAAGCTGTAATACTGAGGTGGCCACTAGATTTAATATGCTGAATAATAAAAGTGAATGAGCCAGCACATTAGTTCAACATTCTGTTACAAAGACAGCAATCCAAATCCAGGTCAGAGATGGCCTGTTCTATTTGGCAGAATTCTTTGGGAAAAAAGCAGAGTACCACAAGCCTGACCAAAGCTTAGTATACTTCAAATCTGAAACCCATACTAATTCTTGAAATTTGGTCGATCAACTTCTCCATGCAAACATACAGAATGAACAAATACACACTTAAATTTTTAAACTTGCTCTTTTGTTAGGAAAATTATTCAATTGATCTTATTTCCCTCACTTCATTAGAATGGCAATAAAGTATTTATTTCAAAGAGGTGTTGCTAAAAAAAATTATGCTCACAAAATTTAAGACATTTTTCTATAATACTCACAGCAGTAGATTTTGCACAAGAAAAAAAGTTAGTCTCAAAACACATCTTGAGTTGCAAGGGGCTGAATCTAAAATTAGCCTTTGGGTGATTTTAACAGTTGACATGATCATAGCACAAAAATTGCTATCAACTTAAATCTTAGCAGAAAATACTTAATGAAAAAAATTCTTGCTCCTAAGTCTTTGAAAACTTGTCATGTTCCTAGCCTTATTCGTTTATCGAGATTGCAGATCAGATTCAGTATTTTATTCTTTGGGTTCTGTCTCAAGTTAGCAGATCTCCGAATGGCAAAGAGAAACAGTAAGTAACACACTTCTGCTTTTAACTTAAGTTACAACAAAAGCAAATATATGAAGGGAAGCAAAGATTCTCTTCTGTATTTCAGCGAGCAATATTTTACATTTTCTAACATTTTCATTCATCCAAAGCAGTACCAACATACCCACTAATATCTGGTGATTGCCCATGAGTAAAGAACATTGAGGTTAAACTGATTCCTGATTTCACCTGCTATCGCAGCTCTATCGAAAATGCAACACTATATAATCAATTCTTATAGCAACGAGGCACACAGTGTGCCGCAGTTTAACTCACAATTCCAGGGGCCTAGGAGTGCTAGCTGTGCAGAGTTCTCTCCATGATCAAGTTTCTTCTGGATGCTTTGGGGATTTTTTTTCACATCCCAAAAACATGCTAAAAGGTTAATTGGCTACAGTAAATTATTCCTTAGCGTGGCTTAATAAGTAAAGAAATCACAGGAGAGTTGAAGTAATATACAGAAAAGAATGAGTTGCAAGGGTAGAGAGAATTGAGGGGGAAGGGAAGGCAGGACACATAATAATGCTTTCCCCCAAAAGCCAGCATGGACCTCTAAATCTATATAATTATAAAAAAAAATAATGCAGTGGCAATCTATGCAGAAGACCACAGGTGGTGGGTAAGATCAAAAATAAATATTTCTTATCTGTATTTAATGAGATGGACATTGTAGTTGGAGACTTCAGAGACTAGTCAAAGGAGAATTTATTATCAAAGCATCTACAGTATATGTTATCATATACTACCTTCACATTCATTTTCTTGTAGACATTTACAAATAACAGAATTTACAAAAAAAGCTATAAATAAAGACTAACAAACGTATAAAGTGCAGAAGACAAATTGTACAAATAAACAAAAGTGCTGAGGACATGAGTTGTAGAGTTCTTTAAAGCAAGTCTGCAGGTTGCAGAATCAGTTAAGCGTTGAGGTGACTGAAGTCATCCACACTGGTTCAGAGACTGATGGTTGAAGGGTAATAATTGTTCTTGAACCTGGTGGCATTAGACCGAGGCTTCTATACCTCCAGCACAATGGTAGAAGTGAAGAGAGAGCATGGTCTGGATGGTGGGAGGGCCCTTGATGGTGGCTGCTGCATTCTTATGGCAGAACTACATGTAATAAATGTGCTCAAAGATGGGGAGGGCTTTCTAGAGCAAACTACAATAGAGAAGGAGGAATTATTAATTGTCCTAGTGGGCTTAAAGGTGATTCATCCCAGGCACAGATGAGATACATTCTAGGGAGGAGACTGTTGAGACACTAAATGATTGAGAACAGCAAAGTTAGTGGTTTTCTCCAAAGGAAGCTGAGATAAGCCAGCTAATTACTAGGTCTCAGTACCAATTTATTTATTGATTTATTATTGTCACATATATTGTCACATATACTGAGTGAGCTACAGTGAAAAAACTACATTTTGCATGTTATCTATACACATCATTTCATCACATCAGTGCATTATAGCACAAGGGAAACAATAACAAAGCAAATAAAGTGCACAAAAAGATTCAGAGGAATAACATAAAATGTTGGAGGAACACAGCAGGTCAGGCAGCATCTGTGAAAATGAATAGAGTCACCATTTCAGGCTGAGACCTTGTATCAGGACTGGAAAGTAAAGGGGAAGATGCCAGAATAAAAATGTGGGGGAGGATAGGTGAAGCCAGGTGGGTGGGAAAGATAAAGGCTGGAGAAGGAATTTAATAGGAGATGAGAGTGGACCATGGGAAAAAGGGAAGAAGGGAGGGCACTAGGAAGAGTTACTAGGCAGGTTAGGAGAAGAGGTGAGAGGCCAAAGTAGGGAATAGAAGAGGGAAAGGGAAAGGGAGGGGAAAAAGAAAAAAAAATACCAGGAGAAAATGATATTCATGCCATCAGGTTGGAAGCTTCCTAGATGGAATACGAGGTGATGATCCTCTAATCTGCCCTTGAAGGGACAGGAATTAATCAAGGATTTGATTAAGGGGATAACCTATTTAATTAAACTGACAGTATATTGAATAGATGAATAAGAGTGTCAGTCAGTGTGGTGAAATTGATATAGTCCACATGGATTTCAGATTTTGACAGGGTCCCATGTGGGAGACTGCTCTGAAAAACTAAGGGTCGATTTGGCAAACTGGATCCAAATTTGGCTTGCTGATAGGAGGCAGAGGAGTGCGATTGGAAGTCTGTGACCAGTAACAACTATATGGATCAATGCAGGATACTTGCAGTGTTATATACATTTTAAACAGTCTAAATTATGAATACAATTAAGTTTCTAGATACACAAAACACAACTACCGGAGCTGTTAATGGTAGAGAGAATAATAATCTGCAGGAACGATGATATTGATCAATCAGTAAGATGGAAAGAGAAATGGCAGATGGAAGTTGATTCTAAAAAATGTAAAGTGATGTGTTTTGAGAGAAACATTACAGATAGGATATTCTCATGAATGACAAGACTCTTGAAAGTACTGACAAATTGACGGAATTTGGTTTACATCTCCAGAAGTTCCAGAAGATATTGTACAGATAGGTGATTAAGGCAGCATATGAGATACATACCTTAACCATCTAGTGCACAGAATAAGAGCAATGAGTTTATGAGACAACAAATAAAACATTAAGTAGGCCAGTGTTAGAAAAGAATGAACAATTTTGATTGCCACATATAAGAAAATGTAACTGCAAGGGAGAGTGTGCAGAGAAGATTCACCTGGATGTAGCACGTGATAAAGCATTTCAACTATGAGGAAAGACCGAGATAGGCTAGATTTAACTTCCTTGGAATGGAAAATCGTAAAGAGAGGACCTGATTGAGACATTAAAATTATAAGGGACATAAACTGAGAGTGAGAAAACTTTCCCTTATTATAGGTGACAACAGCCAGAGGATGATGATGATGGACAGGGAATTTAGTATGGACTTCAGAATTCTTCTTCTCCCCCTCCCCCCCCCCCCCCCCCCCACCCCTGCCACAGTGTGGCTGATTCCTGGAAAACAGTGCCCAAAAAGTGTGACAGGAACTGATTCTCATGTAACATTGAAGATTTACAATAGCAAAAAAATGTTTGTGAACCTTTTGCAATTACCCGTTTTTCTACATTAATTACTCATAAAATGCAGCCTGATCTTCATCTAAATCACAGTAATTGACAAACAGAATGTGCCTAACTAATAACACAATCAATTGTACTTTTCATGTCTTTATTGAACACATTCTTTAATCATTCACAGACCAAGCTGGAAAAAAGTATGTGAATCCTTGTATTTAATAACTGGCAAACTCCTTTAACAGCAATAACATCCATCAAACTGTTCAACTGTAGCTGTTGATCAGAACTGCATAACAACGATGAGGAAGTTTAGACCATTACTCCACACAAAACTGTTCCAGTTCATCAATATTTCTAGAATACCTTGCATGAACAGCCCTCTTCCGGTCGCGCCACAGCATCTCAATTGGATCAAGATCCGCACTCTGACTTGGCCATTCCAAAACAAACTTTCTTCTTTTTAAACCATTCTGTTGTGGAATTACTCACGTTTCGGATAATTGTCTTATTACATCAAACTTCTGTTGAGCTTCAGGTGACAGACCACAACCCTGCCATTCTCCAGTAAGATGGCTTGATACAATTTTGAATTCATTGTTCCCTCAATGATTGCAGGCTGTCCAAGCCTTGAGGGAGCAAAGCAGCACAAAACCATGATGCTCCTTCCATCATGCTTCACAGTTAGGATGAAGTTTTGGTATTGGGGTGCAGTGCACTTTTACCTACAGCGTAGCAGTGTGCATTTCTGGAAAAATTTCAACTTTAGACTCATCTGTTCAAAGAACATTGCCCTGGAAGCATTGTGGAGCATCTTTTGCAAACTTGAGACTCGCAGAATTTTTTTTAAATTGGAGAACAGTGGTTTTGCGTCATGTCCTTCCATGAACACCAATCTTGTTCAGTGTTTTTCTTACAGTGGACACATGAATAGAGACTTTAGCAAGTTCTGGAGATTTCTACAGGTCTTTCACTGTTACCAATGGGTTCTTTTACACCACCTTCAGCATTGCACGTTGTGCTCTTTGTGTGATCTTTACAGGATGCCCACTTCTAGGGAAAGTAGCAACAGTACTGAGTTTCCTTCATTTGTATTCCTCCATTTTTCTGACTGTGGACTGATAAATACTCAGGTCTTTTAGAGATGCTTTTGAAGCCTTTTCCAGCTTCATGCATCTCTACAATTTTTCTTCCAAAGTCTTCTGAAAGTAGTTTTGATCAAGGCATGATGCACATAAACAATTCTTTCTTGAGAAGAGCAGACCCTGTCAATAAAATAACCTAACTTTGTGTCTTTTTTAAAATAGGGCAAGACACCTCTACCATCCACACCTCCAATATCATCGACCGGGACACCTGACTCCAAATACCTTTTGTAGAAGGCATTACCCCAAAGGTTCACATATTTTTTTGAACGTAGACTGTGATTATTTAAATGGTGTACTCAGTATTGACAAGAAGTAATACAACTGATTGTGGGTTATTAGTTTAGGCAGATTGTATTTGTCTATTATTGTGACTTAGATGAAGATCGACATTTTATGAGTAATTAATGCAGAAAACCAGGTAATAGCGAAGGGTGCACAAACTTTTTCTTGCAACTGTATTTAGATGAGTATTTAAAACTATGGCACACAATGTGAATGGTTGAAGTGCAGGAAATGGGATTACAATTGATCGGTGCTAGTGGCTGGCACAGATACAGTGGACCAAAAGATCAGTTTCCATGCTGTAGAACTCCAAAATTTAAAAATTCTACAGAAACCCGTTATGCCTGTACTTAACACGGGATCCGTGGTCCAATACAGTAAGAGCCGTGCATTTACCAATGGCAGCATTATGAAACTGAATGGTTCAGGCTTAGAACTCCAACTTCCTATATATTCAATTAATGAGCTCCTGTGGCGACCCACATTCTGTGCAGGCGAACCGGCTCACAAACAGCCTGCGCACAGGGAGAGACTTTGGTAATGCACCTCTGATGTCATTTCCGCCCGGAGAGGGCGGGCACTAGGGATTAAATGCCAACGCCGAAGTTTGAATAATCTAGTCTCGAAACGACTTACCGACTGCGTGCCGTCTCTAGCTCTGTATGTAGTACATCGCTACACTCCCATGTTAAAACAGCAGAGATTTGACAAAATGTCACAAGTAATGCATTAGAAGAAATTAAATGCTGTGTGCTAACCAGCCAAAACCATCTGACTGCAGAATACCATGCTGTGTTGATCCACAGTGTGTTATCAAAAGATAGCAACTCTCCTGGATATGAGTACACCAAAGCTATACTTCAATTAACACATTTACACATTTGGAAACCATATAGCAGCAAGTAATAGAAACAGATTGAAAAATCAAATTCTTTCCAAAGGAATTATGTTGTGTCTTTTTGTTATATCATAAATTACTTTTTAAAAACTGAAATATCAATGGATGAAGCAACACACATAAAATGCTGGAGGAACTCGGGTCAGGCAGCATCTATGGAAATGAACATTTCATGAGACCCTTCTTTAGAACTGATAGGGAAGTGGCGGGGGGTGGGAAGAGATCTGAACTAAAAGGTGGGGGGGGGGGAGGTGAAGGAAAAGAGGCTAGCCAGAAGGTGATAGGTGAAGCCAGGTGGGTGTGAAAGGTCAGGTGCTGAAGAAGAAAGAATCTAATATAGGAGAGTGGACAATAGGAGAAAGGAAAGGAGACGAGCCAGGGGAAATAACAGGCAGGTGAGGAGTGGTAACAGGCCAGAGTAGGGAATAGGGGAATGGGGGGGGGGGGGGTTCTGTTCACGAGAAATCGATATTCATACCATTAGGTTGGAGGCTACACGATTAAAGGCTTATCAATGTGTCCATTAAAGGTTTATCAATGGATAAGCCTTTAATGGACACTTAGGAGTCTCCTCAGTCTATTTTAAAGGAGGCACAGTTTTCAGGTTTCAGCCAATGACCACAGAATGCCACTTATCAAAGAACAAGTTTGATCTTCCAATATGAAAAGCATTAATTATTGGCTATTTATGTATCTTTGTTGCTGCTGCGAGGTCTGGGTCTCTGCTGGGAAGAACAGACCCCCAGTCCTCGGGGTCACGTTGCCAATGGCCGTTGGCTGGGGCATCTTAATACGCTCAGCAGAGGATGGTGCTCGAAGAAGCTGTGCCAGAGAGGATGGTCGGAGGCTCGGAGGTTTGACGGACTCAAGAATCTGCTGCGGTCGGAGCACTTTCACTGTGTGCTGTGACTGCGAGACTGGGTTCGACGGAGCTTTCATTGTGTGCTGCGTCTGCGAGGCTGTGTTGGGCGGCTCCATGGAAGTCCATAGCGGGGGTATTCCCTTCTGCCACCTGCGCGGGATGATGAGTCTATCGGGACCCTGAGGACTTGTGACTTGTGGAAACTGTGTGGTGGTTTCTTTTGAACTTAGTTTTTTAACATCTTTGGACTATTTTTACTGTGCCCATGGTCTTTTTTTTTATCAATTGTGCTATTGTTTGCACTGTAGTAACTATATGGTTTTGTGCAGGTCTTGTAGCTTTAGTTTTTGGTCTTGTTTTGTCTGGTGGGATTGGAGCTCCTTTCCAGAGAATGCACTGAGATGGTAGTGCGATATTAATAAGCAGCAGCCTCTCCGGACTCTGGATTAGGGATTGCCAAACGTTATGTGGATTTTCTGGTGTAGCCTGTTTTGTCATGTACTTTTGTGATATCATTCTGGAGGAACGTTGTCTCATTTTTTTTAAACTGCATTGCATTTGTGGCTTCTAAATGACAATAAACTGAATCTGAATCAAGAATATAAACTTTGAACAAATGAATGACTGATTGGGTAGTTCTGATACATTGGTATCTATTTAGTACTCAGGATGTACTCCCGTGAAAGCAATATTAATAGAATCAGCATTAAAAGGAACATGAAGGGATACGTTACTTCATGCTGCTGTGCTAGGATGCTGGTTTAAATACCTGCCTGTGCTGCTACTCCTCCTGTTGCAAGCAGTTACTCTATCGCTCAATGTGGAAAGACAACCTGCGTGAACCAGTGTTAGGTAGGTAGCACAGGCAATGCACTGCGAGATTCAACATCATAACTTGCCTATCATGGTGAATGCAGGCCAAAGTTGGGGACTGGCAGCACCTGCTCTATGTTCTGACAACCCAACTGAATCCTACAGTTTGCTTCATCACCAGCTTTTGGATGCAGTGGAAGCTGCTGTATCCTCTCTTGTTTGGCTGCAGTATTTCTATACAGTAACAGGCCATATATAGAGGAACTGCCAGACATCAATGGTTTACACTTCGATGACAACCAGGGTTGTCCCTGTGTTCTGTATCTTAGTGTTTAGTGTCCGCATTGCTAACCATGGCCCACTGCTCTTACAACGAACTTTTTTTTCCATACAAAGCCTTGGAAAGTCTCAGAATGCCAACAGAGGAAAAGGCTTGCAGGAACAGGGAATGCTGGGGTTTGCACCAGGTTCCCAACACAGCAGCAAAGACAATAGATGTTCATACCAAGTTCCCAGCACAACAGCGTACAGCATGAATGGATGTCTTTTTCTTTCAAGTACAGTTGAGTATACCCCTGAAGTTTAGAATTGAAAGAATATGAACACAAAAAGAAATCAGGACTCTACAGAGTGCCAACATTATGATGGAACTGATGGCTTTGTGGCCGAGTTTGTGGATGATACAAAGGTAGGTGGAGGGGCAGACAGTGTTGAGGAAACGGGGAGTCTGCAGAAGGACTTGAGAATGGGTGAAGAGGCGGCAAATGGTATACAGTGTAGGGAAGTGTATAGTCATGCATTTTGGTAGAAGGAATAAAGGTATTGACCACTTTCTAAATGGGGAGCAAATTCAGATATCAGAGGTACCCTAAAGGTTAACTTACAGGTTGAGTTGGTGGTATGGAAGGCAAATGCAATGTCAGCGTTCATTTCAAGAGGACTAGGATATAAAAGGACACCATGCTGTGGCTTTATAAGGCATTAGTCAGATGTCCCCTTATCAGAGATGTGCTGTCATTGGAGACAGTCCAGAGGGGGTTCATGAGAATGATCCCAGGCACAAAAGGGTTAATAAACATTTGATGACTCTGGGCCTGTACTCGCTGAAGTTTAGAAAAATGAGAGAGGGTGTCTCACTAAAACCTATTGAATATTGAAAGGCCTAGATAGAGTGGATGTTTCCTATTGTAAGGGAGTCTATGACCAGGGACATAGCCTCAGAAGAGAAGGAGATCCCTTTAGAACAGAGATGAGGAAGAATTTTAGTGATGAATCTGTGGACGGCACTACCACAGACTGCCGTGTAGCCAAGTCATTGGTTATACTTAAAGCACAGGTTGATAGTGTCTTGGTAAATAAGGATGTCAAAGGTACAGGCAGAAGGCAGGAGAATGGGATTGAGAGGAAAAATAAATTCGCCATGAAATGGCAGAATAGATTCGATGGGTAGAATGGCCTAATTGTGCTCCTATATCTTATGGTATTATGCTATGGTACCCAAAAAATGTGCTCAACTAGGGAGCCCGTAGCTCATTGCAGGATAATTAATTCCTTTTTAAAAAATGTCTGAAGCATCAGGGAAGTGGTGACAGTTACAAATCCTTCAAGAAAATCAAAATGATAATGTTTCCCTAAAAATAAAGAAATTCAAAGTGAAGCACTGCAATTCATTGAGTTGGTCTGCACAGACAAAAAATGTCTGAGCTCAGTGACGCATTTCATACTGCTGAAACTCATTTTTACGCTTTTCACCTGTGTGTTTTCATAAAAAGACAAGCTGTAATACTCATTATGAAAGAATCCAGAATTACAGAAAGTCACACCGTCCTGCCATATGGAATGAATAACACTGCATATCACATGCAAACATACAAAGATTGCAAGGGGGTGGGGGAGGAGAGGGGAAATGAATGCAATTTCCAATGTATTCCACTCCACATGACTACCTTGTGGGTTATCTCATGGTAACCACTGAGATTGTCTGGAGCTACCTCTGGATAACCTCAGCTAAGATCAACTGCTGAGGTTCAAAGCATGAATTAAACTCATGATCTCTTTGGCCTAGACATGAGAGAGACTGCAGATGCTGAAAATCCTGAGCAATATACATGAAGTGCTGGAGGAACTCAGTGGATCAGGCAGCATTTATGGAGGAAAATCAACAGTTGATGTTTTGAGCTTCTACTTTATAAAAGTGGAAAATTTACTCTAGAGAATGCAGATTTCCCTCAGTCCATTGTGAAAGTTAATTTGCCTTCATAGAAGTAAGCCTCTCCAAAATGAAGGTTCTTCCTAATCCCCAAAATATATTGGGACTAGATGGTTTAATTTAGTGGGCAAACTTTTGGAACACATTTTGCTCCACCACGACTACTTTGTCGGAGTATTAGAACATAAAGTGAATGTACTTTAAAGGAAAGCAAGCTATATATAGCTAGCCAAACTCAGCTGATCCAGTTCGGTGGGGGGTGGGAGGTGGGGGGAGGAAATAATAAATAAATTGTTGCACCAATACAAATGAGGTTGGGACAAGATGACGTTGCACCTTAATTTCTTAAGTTAGACTCTATAAAAAGACTATATAAATTGCAAACAGCCAAATTAAAATAACCAACTGTTATCCTCCAAAATTCCAACTATTTGCTTAAAAGGTTCAATAAAATGGAGAAACTTATTGATGAAAGTATTTTCATTAAGACAAAAAAGATATAAAACACAGATTAGTCTCCACAGATATGGACCCTGAACAAGTGGACTAGACAGTAAAGAAAGTGGACCAAAATGATTAAACAAATCTAAAACATTTAAGAATAACTACGATTAATTGTCCATCAAAAAAATTCACCATCACTAATGTTTCAATGTTATTGCAAATGTAAGTTTTTTAAAAAAAAGTATCCACTAGAGATGCAATAACAACATCTAGTGCAATAATGTCCTTGAGATATATTTGAACAAACATTATAAACGCTTAAAACAGACAGGAGTAATAATAGTTGCTGGCCTATTACTGATGGTGGTGGGAGTTAAGAGTATCAAAGGTGAATTACGAGGCAAAGATACTGCATATTACAGACAATACAATTTACCCAGCAACATGCCAATGAAATCAGTTTCTGCAATTTGCAGAATCATCATAGCACTGTCGTATACAACAGTACATCAAAATCAGTTCTGAAAAATATTCTCACGATTATCTTTCACTAAATGACTGTACATACAGAAGTGCAACAAAGCAACTGTCAATATATGGGGATCACTAAGGGTGTCAACATTAGAAATAATTAGTGTTTATTAAGTAAACAATGACTCTACAAACTCAACACTCAGTTAATACAAAAATAGCAATTTCAGCACAAACATCTCCACAGTCAAAGATTAAACACAAAAGAGTCTGCAGATACTGGAAATCCAGAGCAATGCCCACAAAATACTGGGGGAACTCAGCAGGTCGGCCAGCATCTATAGAGAATAAACCGTCAACATTCCAGTCCAAGGCCCTTCATTAGCACTGGAAAGGAAAGGGTAAAGAAGCCAAAATAAGGAGGTAGGGGTGTGGGGGAAAGATTCAAGATTCAAAAACTTCACTGTCATTCCAACCATACATCAGCTCTGCAGGGCAGAATGAGAGAGCGTTTCCCAGGGGCAAGTGCAATCATAAAATAACAAACGCAACAATAAATAGTAAACACCAAACAATAAAGAGTAATAGTACAAGCTGGCAGGTGATAGGTGAAACCAGGTGAGGGGAAATTGTGTGGGTGGGGAGGCAAAATAAAGTAAGAAGTTGGGAGGTGATAAGAGAAAAAAGGGCTGAATAAGGAATCTGACAGGAAAGGAGAGGGGACCATGGAAGATAAGAGGAGGAAGCACACCAGAGCGAGGTGACAGGCACTGCCAAAGCTGTTATTTAATTTGATTTCACTAGGGTTGCAGCACGAAACCCAACTCATAGCAAAGGAGTTATACAAAATATTTTACAGCATCAGTTTTTCATATATTAGTTGATGTTAAGGCTGAGATTTGCCAATGACAAATGTGCTGAGTTGTGGTTTGAAATTTCTTTCTCCTCTCAGTTTCCCCAAACTGTATGAAGACAAATAAAAAACTTTTCAATTTGGAAAACACCTGTTCTGACAAAGGGACTCAGACTTGAGCATCAACATAGATTCACCTTCCACACAAGCTGTCAGATCTGAATTTCAAGGACGCTGTCTTTTCCAGATTTCCAGCATCGGGCTTTTCTAAAATTTATCATCAGGTGTCTGGTTAGTTTTCATTAATAATTTACTTGACTAGACATCAGCCTTTCTTGCTGCAGTGATTAATTGTCTATGACTACTGTTTATGTGCTGAAAGGGCTTGATATCATGGAAATGTAGAGATATTTCCACTTACAGAAAAATCTAGAGCTAGGAGTCACTATTTAAAAATAAATGACCATCACTTTATGACATATAAGAGCAAAATTTTCCATGTCAAAGTTGTATGTTTGGAGAATTTCCTTTAAAAAAAAGTAGTTATTGTAAGTTAAGGCAAAGGTAAACAGGGGTCTTGCTAAACAACGTGTGAAACCTTAACGTGGCTTGAGGCCCATGTTGGTTGGGGTCAACCAAAGGTTTTGTGACCCTGCTATCTGCATGATCGCAAGCCAAGGTAGTACAACATGAAGAGCAAGCTGTTGCCCACGTAGCAGGCTTGCCCTCACCTGATGAATCTAAAGGAATGGCCCACCATACAGTTTGGCACCAGTGACATCGTAGGAGTTGCCAGTCAGCTTTGAACTTAATGTAGGACTGTCTTCAGGACTCCAGTTCTAGATTCCTTGGGGTTTTAATCACAAAGCTTTCCCCACGAGTGGGTACCCAATGGGGTATAGCCGCCAGGCAGAGCGAGCGCACTTGATATCAGAGTTTTCCTATTTCTAGATGAACTGACACCATGGCTGACGAGCCCCATCTGTCCAAAGCAGCTGGTTTTAAGGTGCCAGTATCTCGCCTTTGCCCCTTCTGTCAGTAGAAAAGTGAAGTCCTGGAGCTGGACTTGATTGTCAGAGGCCATTTGAGACGCATGCCATTGACAGCATTTAGGTAGCAGGAGCTTATGCCCTCTACCACCACCCCCACCCGGCTATAACGACTTTAACGAGTGTGGATTAGTAAAGCAAAATGTAGGTCACCATCAGATCAGCCACTGTGGAAAAGCCTAGAGGGGCAAATCTTCTCTTAACTTGCAAATATCTTTTATCACACAAACATCAATATGTATACCGCAATTCACACTGAATTTTATACACAACAATTCAGTTACTGTTACAATGCATCTAATATTTAATAGGAGGCTACTTGGCTCATTAAGCCAGTTTGCCCATTTACTGGGAACAAAGATGATCTGTGGCACACGCATACCCTCTAAATACTTCAATAGAACAATCTTTCAATTACAGACATTGCTGCCTGGGTGAAGTGCTATTTATTTTGTTGATTGGTGCAGGTTTTATACAGAGAAGTACTCCCCCCCCCCCCACCCCAGAATTCTTGAAATTGACAGTATCAGTTTACTGTCCTTCAAAGAAAGCTGACAAGTATGCTATTTTAAAGTAAATCAAGCCCCAAATAAAATCTTTAGAATTTTATGCAACTGTTGGAGGGGTAAAGTCCTCCATATTCTGCACATTTTACTTGCCAAGGAATCAACATATAGTTCACCCTGAATCTGGTGATCTGAGCTAGCAATGTTGTCAGAACCCTGTAAATATCCCATATACACAGTTTTTATGCTTTTCTACACTTTCTACCAGATTTGGTAACGTTTCCCCATGTTATACTCATTCGGCAAAATTATGTGCCCATTTGCTGAACCTATTGAGCTTCCAATGCAAACTTTTCATGGCCTTTTCAAACTTGTGTTCTGACTTATTTTTGCAATTTGGGAAAGCCGGTCACATAGCACTCAGTCCATTTATGCCATAAATATAAACTGTAAATAGCTGAGGTTCCACTATTGATCTCTACACCACCCCGTTAATTACAGTTTGCCAAGTCATTATTTAGAAACATAGAAAATAGATGCAGGAGTAGGCCATTTGGCCCTTCGAGCCTGCACCACCATTCAGTATGATCATGGCAGATCATCCAACTCAGAACCCTGTACCTGCTTTCTCTCCATACCCCCTGATCCCTTTAGCCACAAGGGCCACATTTAACTTCCTCTTAAATATAGCCAATGAACCGGCCTCAACTGTTTCCTGTGGCAGAGAATTCCACAGATTCATCACTCTGTGTGAAGAAATTTTTCCTCATCTCAGTCCTAAAAGGCTTCCCCTTTATCATTAAACTGTGACCCCTCGTTCTGGACTTCCCCAACATCGGAAACAATCTTCCTGCATCTAGCCTGTCCAATCCCTTTAGAATTTTATACGTTTCAATAAGTTCCCCCCTCAATCTTCTAAATTCCAGTGATCCTAACTTTGGTTCAGCAGGGGAAAAAATCTCTTCTGGATGACTGCATATAACTTTATTCACGAATCAGCCACAGAACAAAACTTTAATTTCTCATTAGATAATGTCTGGTGTATGGGTCACACCAATAACATTAATGCAGAGGTTTAGCTACCTTTTCACATTACAACATTCCACTGATATAGTCATGTTCAGTATTTACTTCCAAATTACTTGAACAAAGATCGGAAAGTATGAATTACAGGACTTTACAAGATTTAATTATTAAAAACAGCAAAATTCTCACAGCAAATCACATTAACTGATTCCCCATCATGTTGAAATTTCAAAGTTCAAAGTAAATTTATCAAAGTACAGATACGTTACCATATACAACCCAGAGATTCATTTTCTTGCAGGCATATTCTATAAATCCATAGAATAATCACAACAGAATCAATGAAAGATCACACCACCTGAGCATTCAACTAGTGTGAAAAAGACAAACTGTATAAATACAAAAACAGAGAAATAGTAATAATAAATAAATGATCAATAAATATGGAGAACATGAGGTGAGGAGTCCTTTGGTTCTGGGAACATTTTAATGACAAGGCAAGTGAAATTGAATGAAGTAATCCCCTTTGGTGCAAAAGCATGATGGTTGAGGGGTAACTATTCCTGGTGGTACGAGTCTTGAAGCTCCTGTACCTTATTCCTGATGGTAGCAGGCTGAAGAGAGCATGTCGCGGGTGGTGGGGGTCCTGATGATGGATGCTGCTTCCCTGTGACAGTGTTTAGTGTAGATGTGCTCAATGGTTGGGAGGACTGTACCTGTAACGGACTGGGGAGAACTTTCATATGGCACTGGAGAATTGATTGTGTTATGCAACTAACTTTTCTCATTCATTTCTCAATGTAGCAGTTGCTGGCAAGCTCATTGTTAACTATCCATTCCCACTGCCCTTGAGAAGTTGCACCAGCGAGGAAGGACTGAATGTTTAGAATGGTCTCAATTAAAACAAAAGATAGATCTATTCTTGCCATTTGTCTCTATGCCAAAGACTATCCACATTTTTCTAGAAAGAAAAAGCAACCAAGTGAAACTTTTTCTTCTTTTACCAGACATCTTACATCAGCACAACTAGAACCAAAGCAACACATACAAAATGCTGGTGGAACACAGCAGGCCAGGCAGCATCTATAAGGAGAAGCACTGTCGACGTTTTGGGCTGAGACCCTTTGTCAGGACGAAGTAGTCCTAATGAAGGGTCTCAGCCCAAAACGTCGACAGTGATTCTCCTTATAGATGCTGCCTGGCCTGCTGTGTTCCACCAGCATTTTGTGCGTGTTGCTTGAATTTCCAGCATCTGCAGATTTCCTCGTGTAGAACCAAAGCAACTAAGTTGTGTATTAGATCAGCTAAAGCACCTATAAAGCAAGATGTAAGGGTATTTCATTAAAGCTCCATACATAACACTCAAAATCCAGAAGCACACCGTCTTTTATAGACCATTGCTTGGGCAAGAGTATTTCAGTCTGTCACTACTTTCCTGCTTTCTTGATGTGAGATAATCTTTAGCAATAGGAAAGCTGCTGCATTTGCTGCTACCTTCCCAGTCCAATGAAATGCATAGTAATTACCTTGAAGATTCTACCAAATATTGCCATATACACATTTGTCATGTCAAGTGGTTGGTTGTAAAAGAACATAATTCCTATCAGAGGACATTGAAAATGAAGTGCATTCCCATCTGTGTTTGCAAATCAAAAGGTAAACCATAGTTCTGTGGTGAATATCCAAGTTAAAAACATAAACCTTTCCATTAAAAGCAACAAGGTTTGTTATGGTATCACACTACTAGACAACAGCAAAGAGGAGGCAAAACCCAGGTCTACTATTTGAAATTATAGTAGTTGATTTAATTAAGAACAGGATGCTGAGATCATATAGTTGGATTTCAAATCTGTGCATAATAGAACAATCATGTTTCATTACAGGTAGCATTCAGGAGAATGATACATCAAAACTATTCAAGTAAAAAAAAATCCAACATCCTTTCCAAGAACTTCTAGGTAGGCAATGCTACCCATCAAGCTCTAGCTTAGTTTTTTTTTAAAAAAATATTGAACCAGCAGCTGTGGTGATCAGGGTTCAACTATGTAGTGAGCTCACCTCAAAATGTAATTGAACGGCACACAATTCTTGGATAAAAGCACACTTATTTTTGGTTGTTGCTTCATGCAGGAGCCACATCCTGAACAGATACCACCAAGAACTTCCTGCTTTTAAACAGAACAACAGTGAAGAGGTGA
The DNA here is from genome assembly GCF_048418815.1 of Hemitrygon akajei. Classification (NCBI taxonomy): domain Eukaryota; kingdom Metazoa; phylum Chordata; class Chondrichthyes; order Myliobatiformes; family Dasyatidae; genus Hemitrygon; species Hemitrygon akajei. The sequence goes on from NC_133154.1 coordinate 9,441,719, forward strand.
AACCAAAGCAGTACTGAAACAGCCAACGACAGACTTCTGGCAATCACTTTAAAAAAATAATGAACCAATCCAAAACCTCCAAACTGACAGAAGATTCATGGTCTACAAATGAAGCATTGATTCCATCTTCCCACATGCTTTAGAGACGTAGTTCATCTCCATCAGCCACCTCAGGACACTAGAAATGACACCAAAACTCTGAAGTCCTTCAAATCGATCAGCATTTTCTCCCCCAGGCCAATGCCACTAGTATCAAGGCTATACTTACACTCAATGATCTCCATTGGGCCACATAGCTTACAAACTAATATTCAGACTCCCAAATCAGATAACTTACTCTTAGTGCATTACTGGAAATCTGTTATGGCAGAGCTATCTCCAGTGCATTTTCAAAGCCTCTCTGAAAAATGCAACACCCTCACTTATCCACAGCCACTTCAACTGAGGTGAAATGTCCAGAAAGGTAGCAAGCATTTTTGCAAGGAGCACGTGGATGCTATGCAAAAGCAGCAGCCATCCAAGACCTCACAAACTACCCTCATATCCATCCTATCAAGTATCTGTTGCCGTACCTTTGGGGATAATTGTACGTCCTACATAGACTATGCAATCAAACAACTTACTTTTTTTTAAATAAGAGTACGGAATAGGTCCTTCTGGCCTTTCAAGCTGCACTACCCAGCAATCCCTCGATTTAGCCCTAGCCTAATAATGGGACAATTTACAATGACCTGGAAACCTGCCAACCGGTACGCCTTTGGACTGTGGGAGAAAACAAGAGTATCCAAAGGAAACCCATGTGGTTATGGGGAGAATGCACAAACTACTTACAGAAGCAGCGGGAATTGAACCTAGATCACTGGTAAAACGTTGTGCTAACCAACATGCTACCATGCTGCTCAATTTGAATATAAGCAAAACATTCTGTAACCTGTGGAAGGAGACAAAGACTAAACTATCAACCCATAGTACTGATTTTCAAAAACTAGTTTTGAAACTGTTAAATAACTGGTACACTGCTGACGATAGCAAGAGAGAAACAAACTTAAAAGTTACAGAAATGCTATAAAACCCAGCTACTTTCTTAGGGGAAAGAGAAGCATCTGTGTATTTTTACTGGTACCAGTAGTGACTTTAGTTCCCCAGCTCTACAATTTATACCAAATCCTCTCAGGGAAACTAATGTCATAACAACTAAAAACAGAAACCTAGTCCCATCTGGTGACCTTGCTGCAGCTCACAACAGGTGAGCTCTGAGAAGTGTATTTGCTCTGAGAAGTGAAACTCTGAACACAAATCCAGATAAGGGTTCACAAAGAGTGAGCAAACAGAATCAAAGACATTTACAATCCTGGTGGGCCATGTTCCATTTCATCAACTTGCTCTAGAGTATCAGCAATAAATCTAGTCTTGAATTGCAATGACCAAATCACTTTAAAGTCCTTCAAAAACTGAAGTACAGCACAAATAGGAAATGGTGAACAGTTTCTTCAAACTGTAACTGTTTCTGGATTTTTTCCTATAATGTTGACTCATTAAACAGCAGCAGTAAAAAGGTTATTGCATCATTCACCATCTCACAGGTTAGCACAAAAATATTTAATTGATGCATTTAAAAAAGTATAAACCATCTTTTAAATTTTATTTTATAACTTTTAGCCATTTAACTTTCCACTCCTGTTCAGAATCAACCATTTGATCTGTTATGTACAACAATGTACAGTAGTGCAAAAATAACCTATTTCTTATTTCTGACATTCTCATATTAATTTTTTGTGGTTCCATTTTAAATAATCTTAACTTTTAACAACTGAACAAAGCAGTAGCAACGAAGCTGACTCTAGTTTATTTGGAATGAACCTGCCTGAAGTCAGTATCCAATTGATGCCTTCACAACCAAACCAACCTCTACATCAAATTAATGAGACAACTCCAAACTTTAACCTAGATCCTTCAAAATCATTCCCTTTGCACTAACCCAGCTCTTTATTTTACCAGGCAACACACAAAATGCTGGAGGAACTCAGCAGGCAGGGCAGCATCTATGGCAAAAAGTACAGTCGACGTTTCAGGCCGATTTATCCCAGATCTGCAAAGCTTTGCAACACATAATCAAACCTCAGCTCTCTCACACCCACACAAATGTGCAAGTAAACTGACTACCTAATGCTTAGTATGTATCAGCAAAGGCCAGATACAGCCGAGCAAGGAGACTGAAAAGGCTGCATCAGCTTAAACAGGAGGAGAACCTAGTCAGAAAATACAAAGGCAAGCTAATGCAATGTGGTGAGTGGCATGCCTTTGTATGCTTGCTTAGTGACCAGTTTTTTAAACAAATTTCTGGCAAAACCTGATTTCAAACAGATAAATTCCAGAATCCCAGAATGTCAGCAATATCCATATCCATCCAAGACAGGTACATTGTCAATCTGAGCATAATTTTTTCCCTACATGCAATTCTGTCCTACAGTTGCATAGACATCAACACACTCAACTACTCTCTATTAACGTGATTAAGATGCTATCAATTACCCCTCAGAAACTGGATGGAGTAGTAACATCAGATTTTGAGCAAAGTTCAATATATCCTCCAAGTATGCATGCTTACAGAGCACAATAAGAGCATCTGAGAGCTGGAGCAGTAACCCAAGATATTTCCACACTCAGAGTAAAATAAAAATGGGATTCATTTGTGTACATTTATCTTCCCAGAGTACCCTTAAAGGCTTTCCATTGTCACAGGAGAACCACCAGTGCTGCTTCTGCTCCAAGACCAATCAACAGGTATATCAATGGTGGTCCATAAAGGAATTACTACTCAATTCAATCCAGTAGATACAGCTAGTTCCCTGTCTCCAATTCCTTTAATTCTTGTTACTTCAAACTATTTAACCAATGAGCCGCCAGGAACGAATGAAAATTAATTGCTCAGTTTTAACTTATGAAACATTACAGAAAAACAGTAGAGAAAATGGGACAAGGTGTGGTTAATGTCATACTGAAGAAAGTATGACCACATAGTAATAAAAGTATAATCAATATAATCCATCTTGATTTCAATACAAGGAGGCTGAAAAGCTTAGAAGATCTCCAATAACAGTGCGCAAGATAGTCAAACATTGATCAAAGTCTAGCAGAGAAATAATTCATGGCAAGTAATTAATTGGTGTACAAAGTTGACATAACTAGATGACAGTCAACTCAATGTCTGCTAAAAGTTTATTTTAAATATAACGACTCCTAATTGATTTGAAAAGAATATAACAAATGGAAGCTTTACCAGAAACAAAGAATGGATGAGAAGAAAAAGAGACACTGCCTCCAAGTTAATGTGAGGGAAGGGCTCACACCACCAGGTTCAGGAAGTTATTACCCCTCAACCATAAGGCTCTTGAACCAGAGGGGATAACTTCACTCAACTTTACTTCATCACTGAAATGTTCCTACAACCAATGGACCCACTTTCAAGGACTCTTCATCTCATGTTATCAAAGCTTATTATTTATTTGATGGTATTATTTCCTATTTTTGTATTTGCAAAGTTTTTTTGTTTTCTGCACATTGGTTGAATGCCCTAAATGGGCAGCAGTCTTTCACTGATTCTATTATGGATATTAATCTATAGATTTACTGAGATGCCCACAAAAAAAATGAATCTCAGGGTTTTATACAGTGACATATGTAATTTGATAATAAATTTACTTTGAACTTTGGCATGTGCAGTGAAATTGTAATTATTACAGCAAGGAAACATATTGTTGGACTAGAGTGTGCATGGAACTCGTCAAAGCTATACCACTGTTAAAACCTTCACTGAACAACACTTCAGAAAGGAATTATAGAGGATCACATGATCCAGTGTGTTTGTTGGCTGGTAATCCAATCTACCCTAAAAGTTGTTACAATGAAGCCAATTCATACTAATTGTATCCATTCCTGTGAACTACTCAAAGAAATTCAGTGAGGTTAGGCTCTTATTTCCCAAATTACAGATGATCATCTTTGATAACTAAGTGCTGCTAGGAGAAATTAAATTGAGGCGAAGTATTTGAGTCCTCCTATCACAGACATTCACTTTGTATACACTTACTTCCCCTACCTTTTTGTCTGAAAACGTGTAGATCTCTTTTTCTCAGGGTTGCACAAGCAAAATGTTGACTATTTCTCTTTCCAGAGCCTGTCCTGCTGAGTTTTTCTTTTAAGTTGAGGAAATCAATATGGTACCACAGTGCCAAAAAAATATTTCTTTCTGCATACTCAACAGAACTTGTGATTCACCCGAAGAGGACTATTGCTGTACTAAAGTAAATGTATTGTTATCAGTATGGGGAAAGCACAAGGCTGAAAATTCCAGAAAGAATTAAAGGGGGGGGGGGGGGGGAGAGAAGGAATATTATTTTTCTATATGTAGTGAATTACAATCATCTGTAACACTAAAAGAACAAAACTGATTCAGTAATAACTTCCAAAAGGCAATTTGATAAATATGTTGCAGTAGAGATATTAGCTACTGAGCAATGAGTACCACTGGGCCTAATTGAACAGCACTTTCAAACAGCTACTACAAAAACAACAGGTAGAAGAGCCTTCTTCTTGGTTGCATATTTCTAAGAAGCAGAAATATTTATAAGAAGCTGCAACGATATCAATCATGGTTGAGTGATTAGTGCTCCTTCCATTTCCTACTAGTTGATAAACCTAGCCCAGTTTAACATGGGGGGGGGGGGGGGAAGAATAAGAAATGTATACAATTCAAGCTACTGATTATCGAGTTAACCACATAGTGCTGGGCACTGAAGGACTGCTCACCAATGTATAGCCTATTAGCATTCTACCTTTGATATGTGAAGAATGCAAAACCCCCCCCCCAGAAAATAAATAATTAAATCTCCGCTAACTAAAGATTTTTTAAAAATGGAGGGCAAGTGTAAATGTCAACCAAGCTGAGTAACAAATATCACCTGATTGGATATAACCACTCAGCTGAACATGTGCAAGCTCCAACCCACATCTAATTGAGAATGAAGCTCGCATTTCCATTTGGACATATTAAAATGATAAACTTTGTAAAATATTAAAGCAATGCCATTTGGAAAGATCTCATAATATAATTCTTTATCAGATCACTATGTTTATTGGAAACACAAGACTGCAGATGCAAGAAAAAAAGCTGCTGGAGGAACTCCGGTCAGTCAGCATCAGCAGAATCAGGTCTCGACCCAAAACATCAACTACTGCTTTGGCATGTTGAAACTTTGGATAGAGTGCAGAAGAGGTTTATCAGGATCCTGCCTGGTTTAGAAGGCATGTGCTATCATGAGAGGCTGGATAAACTTGGGTTGTCTTTTCTGAAGCATCGGAGGCTGAGGGGAGATCAATTAGAAGTTAACAAGATTGAGAGGCATTGATAGAGAAGACAGGAAATATCTGTTTCCCAAGACTGAAACATCTAATACCCGAGGGTATGCATTGAAGGCGAGAAGGGGTAGGTTAAAAGGGGATGCAAGGGGCAAGTTTTATTAAACTCAAAGTGATGGATGCCTGTAATCGGCTGCCTGGTATGGTGGTAGATTAGAGGCTTTTAAGAGGTGTTTACACAGGTATATGGATATAAGGAAGATGGAGGAAAATGGACATTGTATAGGTAGGTTTAGTGTTTGGGTGTGTTTGATTTGCTTTTTTAGCTAGTTCGGCACAACACTGTGGACCGAAGGGACCGTTCCTGTGCTGTACTGTTTTATGTTCAATGATGATCCCTCATTTTGCTGAGTTCCTCTAGCTGTTTGCTTTTTGAACTGATGTAATTTGGTAAAAAAATATTTTTTGCTCATGAATGAACGGACACCCACTACAGTTGCACCTAGGGAAGCTTTTCCCCCTAAAATTGACCCATTCAGGGGAAGTGTTACTTATTTCCCAACCCTAAAGGCCATTGAGCTGAGTGGCTTCTTTAGCCACTTCTAAGAGAAAAGCATCAAGTACATATTTTTGTGAATCCAGAGTCACATACATGCTAGATGGGCAAGAGAAGCAGATCCCTTTCCCTAAAGCTCACTAATTACTAGAATGAACTTTCAACAACCTGACAGTTTCATGGTCACCATCATGGATCCTATTTTTTTTTTTAAGTCCTATGTATGTAAATCTCTCAACTACCATGGTGAAATTCAAACACACCTTGAAATCAATGGTCCAGGACTTCGGATTGATCATCCAGCAACTTAACCACCATATCAAACATTAACCCATTACACTAGTACAAATTGCTTTTTCTTGTAGTGTTGATTCTACTTTCCAAATATCCCCTCCCCAATTCCACTGTTGTATCTAATTTAATTTGCCGCATAAAATGTCCCAAAAGCGCAAATTTAATTGGATTTATTGACATGTTTACACCAAAATGATCAGATATTACTTCTGTCTGGGCACAACATAATCACAGATAAAACCATAAAACATAGTAGCAGAATTAGGCCATTCTGCTCATCAAGTCTGCTCAGCCATTCCATCATAACTGATTTACTGTCCCTCTCAAATCATTCTCCTGCCTTCTCTCTGTAACCTTGGATGTCTTTACTAATCACAAATCTATCAACTTCCACTTTAAATATATCCAATGACTTGGGCTTCACAGCTGCCTGTGGCGATGAATTCCAGATTCACCACCCTCTGGCTAAAGGAATTTCTCATCTCTGATCTGAAGGGACGTCCTTGTAAGTAGATTCACAACGTGGATGCTGTGTTAACTTGTAAAACCAAATTGCACCATAAATGCACAGAAATTAGACAGCAGCTTGTTATTCATTTCTACAATTATAATTAAAACATCCATATCTTCATCTCAAAGGACTTTTTCGCTCAAGACAATCTTGACCTTCAATTCAGGTTCCCAATGTTCAGATGCAAAGCAACCAGATGCCTCAAAATCCAAAAGATATGCAGTACTATCATATTAGAAACTAAGCACTTACTTCCTTAAGTCTTTTTTTCACTCATCTGAAATATTTGCCAACATCAGATTTTTGTGAAGGATGCTCTCATGACCTGTTTACTAGACTGGACCAAACCAAAGGTCTGCGATTTAGTCCAGAGTCAATATAACAGGCTTGGTGCCAGAGATGATTCCAGCAGGCCACCGCTACAACTGTGTTGTTTGCTTTCCCTGCACCTGTATAAATTCTTCAACTAAAGGAGCAATACCGAGGAGGTTCAGATGACACAGGAGGGGATTTAACTTAATAGACAGTAACTAGGCATAGACCACACAAAAACCACATTAAAACTAACAACCAGTCACAAAGAACGAAATTACTGCTCACGCTATGATTTGGGATTAGATTTCAAGTCCAAATTTTAATATAAATTTGGGGTTGCAGTAAAACCAGTCTGGGATTCAAGTCCAAAATATCCCTCTGGTTTTGTTATTAGGATCATGAAACACACAATGAGAAATTCAGAATTCAACATGTGCCATCAACAATTTGATCTGATCATCTTAAACCTTTAAACTATTACTTACAAATACCGAAGTTGAAAGCAGACTTACTCTCTCTCATTCATACTGTCATGCACTGGACTTCAATCTGCTCTCACTAAGGTTCTTCAAAAAAATTCTTAGTTGGTTACAGTCCCACTACCCGCCACCTCCTCATAAGCCAACGAATGCCATCCTTTCAAATACTTTGTCAGCCCCTTGTTTAACACTACAATGAAATCAGCTACTACTACAATAGTAGTCCCTTTCAGGTCCTACCACTTGCTGTGTAATTTTTTTCCCCCTCATGTCAACTTTGACTGTTTTGCCCATGCCCCTTAAGCTATTGATCTGCCAAAAAGGAGATTGCATCTAAACCTTCCATGATTTTATATATTTATCAGATTCCTTGCCATTTCCTTAGTTCCTGGGAAAACAACCAGTGTATTCCTGGAATCATACTGGCACCCTCCCCAAGTTCTCATGTATTTCCTACAACATGGAACACAGAATACTCCGATTGTGGCAAACCAGCATTTGATAAAGGATCACTATGTTTTTGTACTCTTTCCAATTCTATCGCTTTTATTTAAAGCCAAGATATCCATACACTTTTGTTTGAAACAACTCTCACAAAATTCTTTACTTTCCAATGAACTATGCATATACAAGCCCAAGTACATTCCTTTTTACAACACTTAGAATATTGCTCTTTAATCTTGTCCTTTCTCATTCTGACTACTAAACTGTAAAACTTCTTTCCTCAGCATCAAATACAGTATAATATATTGATAAAAATAGTGGTCATAGTGGTCAGACTCCCAAGAAACTCCACCATACACTTCCCTCCAGTCCAATAAGCAATCTTTTACAGCTAGCCATTTTCCTTTTATTTACCCATTTTGCTATCAATACTTGTCCAGTCCTTTTTATTCCTTAGCCTTCAATCTTCTGTGGCACCTTATCAATGCATTTGGAAACACAATAGAGATAGGAACAGACCATTCAGATCATGACCAATTTATTCAGCAGCCCTTTCCTGCCCTATATGTTGAATCCCTTAATATCTAAATATCAGATCTCAGCAAATGAGCCTTCACAGCCCTCCTGGTCAAAGAATTTCAAAGGGTCACTATTTTCTGGTGGAAGAAATTTCTTCTGCCCTGAATAGCCAACTTCTTGTGTGTCCGTGGCATTAAACACCATCATCATCCCTGCAGCTCTCACACGCTTGGAGTTACATGATGTAATGCTTCATCATACAACAAAGCTACCAGCCCAGAAAATTGTGGACCCGCTGCATTTGGATAGAGATTGAGATTGGTATACCATTTTTCAGATGAAGTTCTACAAGTGCCATTTATGTACAAGGATACCCAAGGCTTACCAAGCACTTTTTTGACCATTTAAAATAAATTGTTCACCCCTCCAGTTTTAGATTCTTCAACACACTCAGTTAGAAAACCATACTTTGTTCATCCTCCACACTAAAGCTGTCAATGTCTTACCCAGTGAAGTTACAGGCTAAAACCCCCCATGTTTACTTCATTATTCTTGTTACATGCACCTCCATTTCCTGACTTATACTTACATTACCTCAACCATTTGGGAACCTATAAAAAAATCAATATTTTCTGCCATTATCCTATATGTTAATATTAGGTGTATGATACTTCATTTTCTATGTTGCTTCTTTCTTTTATAAGTCCATTTATATGTTACATTAACCTTTTCCTTCTCAGCTTTCTCTTGATAGTCATTAAGGTCGGATTGGAAATAACATCATCTCCTTGCTGAGAATCAACACTAGCACACCTCAAGAATGTGTGCTTAGCCCACTGTCTACTCTTTCTACGCCTATGAAGGTGTGGCTAAGCACAGTGAAAACAGCATCTATGAATTCAACAATGACACAACTCAGATGCATCAGAGGCATAAAGTGAGATAGATTGGTTGAATGTGTCACAACGACGACTTTGCACTGAATGGTTTGTGGACTTCAGGAAGGTGTAGTTGAAGAAATACACAGCAGTCTTTACTGAGGGGTCAGCAGTGGAAAGGGTGAGCAGTTTTAAATTCCTGGGTGTTAACATCTCTGAAGACCCATCTTAGGCGTTTGAGGAGATCTGGTACCTCACCAAAGACTCCAGCAAATTTCTCCAGATATATCATGCAGAAAATTCTAACTGGTTGCATCACCATCTGGAACAGAGGGGCCACTGCACAAGACTGGAAGAAACTGCAAAGGGTTGCAAACTCAACCAGCTCCATCATGGACACTAGCCTCCCCAGCATCAAGGATACCTTCAAAAGATAATGCCTCAAAAAGGCTGCATCCATCATAAGGACACCCAACACCCAGGACATGCTTATTACCACCATCACAGGAGATACAGGAGCTTGAGGACACGCGCAAAATTTTAGAACAACTTCTTCCACTCTACCATCAGATCTCTGAATGGACAATGAAGTCATGACACTACCTTACTACTGTTTGCTCTTTTTGCACTACTTACGTGCACTGTACTGTTGCCACACAAAAAATTACAAATTTTCACAACATACATCATTGATAATAAACCTGATTCTGTAGTCATCCAAATTTGACTTTATTCCACACTTATCCACACAACCTTTGCTTGGTAATAATCACATTTCTTCATGTCCAATATCCTGAACAAACAAAAGCACAGCAAAACTATTCTCACATGCTCCAAAGAACAGACATCTAAGATACATATTCTTCAGAAAGCTTGAAGACATGACGATGAACTTTACTTTAATATTCTAAGCTCTACTCCAGTCATACTTGAAAAGCAAAGGTACTCTTTGCTCCTTCATTCAATTACCATCAACAGTCCTTCTCTGCTCCCAACTGCCAATTGTGTCACTCTCTCAAGTCAATTTTATAACAATCTTTCCGAACTACTGGTAAAAGAGCAAGATTGAGAAGCCTCACAAATCCAAAAACCTGAACTCATGACCTTCCTGATACAAGGAACTGCTTTCGTGCATGAGACCATTAGCAGTATAACCTCCTCTCTCTGTCATCCTCTAAGAGAGCAGAACATAACAGACAAAACAAGATATCACATAGTACTTCAGGATCCAAAAACAAAACAACTAAGCACGTATATCATGCAAAACTAATGGGGAGAAAAAGCGCACACTGGAGTTTAATTTGAATAAGGAATTTACTGGCTGTGCTCACAACCATGGTTTTTGTTGTTAATGACAGGGTAACGACAAAACAAGCAAGCAGTTTCTGGACCTATCCGACATTACCAATTTAAAAATTGCAGCAGACCGTCTGATCTTAAAAAAAACAAAAATTGATGTGAAATAAATTTTAAAATTATGAGCATTTTAACCAATAACAGTTTTGCAGTTCTGATTTACTGAAAGATTTCGAAATTATAATTAGCTAGACTATCCCGCAATGTTATAAGTAAGTTCAACCAGCTACTTGGCAGTTTTGCAGATCAAACCTAATTGGTTAGAAAGCGCCCCTTGCCAGAGGAAAAAGACCTTTTTCCGTCATCAAAACGACTGGTGCAAGAACAATCCTTCTTGTGCCAACTTGCCATTTATTTTAAAAATTGGTAAAACAGCATGAAAGCAAAAAGATTTGGGAGAAAATAATTTAGCGTTCACTGCTTTGCCAGACAATACACATTCGCATTGAAAATTGATCAGCAGCAGCTCATTTACAGCATGGCGTTATTTTGCAGAATCTTCAACCCTTACGACTTTTGGAAATGAATAGCATCTTTAAAGTTTAAAGCCACCATTTCCCCTCCCACCCACCCGCTTTCATAAAATGGCTGTAGCCTTTTTAAACCAGGCCCAGGTTCCAACCCTGTAGCTGTTTGCTGCCAGACAGACTAAACAGTGTTGTTGAATTTTTTTAAAAAATAGCCCAACCCACAGGCACAGGCATCAGTCACAAACCTCATAAAGTGCAGCAGTGCAAGGATCCAGCAAGTTGAGGCATTCAAGGCAAGAGCAAAAGAAGAATAATAAATCAAAAAAAAAACTGATCTCTCTTCTCTTAAAAAAAACACAACGCTCAAAAGCCAGCAGAGACTGTGGCGGCCATTTTGGCAGGAACTTAAGAGCTAGCTTCTGTGGGAAGCTTTTATTTGTGACCTTCAGAGAGAGGCTGTCATGTGATCTATTGCCCATCAATCAAATGGAGGGGTGGGGTAAGGGGGAGAGAGCGAGAGAGGCTGAGTCCCACCTTCCCTGGAAGCACAGGGCCTCTGATTGGTAGTTTACATGTTCGAACATGCAGCAAAACCCTGTAAGGTTAATCCCTCTGCTTACAGCACCAGAGCAATCTGCAACTTAGCAACAGCGTTAACTCTTCCACTGCCTTCCTGCAAGTTATTTGTTCCACTAGACACCCAGATAAGTGTTGAACTTTCCACATTGTGTGGTCAATGCATGATACAAGTTACCTACAATCAGCAATTGTATTGCACCATTCACACTCCCAATAATCCACTGCCCATCCAGGAGTTTCCTGGGAGCGCCAGTGTTGCAGCCATTTCCTCCAGCACCCTAATAAATGTTTCCTATTAACTTCACTTCTAAATCTCTCTTCGTAGGTTAAGGCCCAGCATTTGCTCTTTGAGCAGAATCCCAACATACACCAAACCCTTCTCCCACCTTGCCAACTGTCACGTTGCACAAATAACCTTACATCTGGAGCACAGGTTAAGTTTAATTATTAACATTTATGGTTAATTCAACCAGACACAAATGCCTCAACTGCGCCACTAACTTCAACCAGCCTGGCTTTGACAAAATAAATCTACCATTTAGACTTAAAAGCATCAAGGAATGAAACAGTCAAGCTGATTTCACAATGGCCTATATGGGTATTACCTAGCTCTGTGCACCTGGTTCTAAATGATCAATAAACTCATTTGATTAATCAAATACAACATACATGCAGTTTTTAAATTATATTTACGTTTTCTGGGTTGAGGCTAAAAGATAAATAGTAATGAATTATACGACCCATTTTTTAGCTCCTGTTATAGCCCCCTATCACAGGCAATTGTTAGCATGATGCTGACCAGATTTTCAATTTCTGCTATAGCAAAGATTAAGTAACTGACTTCTGTTAGACGTGCTCACCTTGGATGTATGGAAGCTTCCATGTCTCCAATGTGTGCACGTCTAACAAAAAAATAAATTCAAGCCCAGTTGCCACTGCTGAGTAGTTCCTGATAGGAAAGCGCATGCGAGTACAGCCAAAGGAATAGGCTGTATTGTCACTCATTGTCAGTGACATCATGTTGCACCCCAGTAACCCTTGCTATTTCAGCAGCAAGCAAACAAACACAAAGGAAGTATAAACAGCACACTCAGGGGCAGGCAAACCGAAGAATTACAGTTTAGGCTGCAGGGTTCTGGGATTCTGAATCAGTGGTGAAGGAGGAAAGGCAATATGATTCCAAGATATGATCATGCCTGGTCTGGGGAAATAGGATGTACTGGCATTCCCAGAGACTAAGTATCTAGAAAACCCTAGATCAGTGTGCTGGAAAAGGCACAAGTAAGAGAGAAATAAAGAGAGAAAATATCATTTTATAAAATAAACTCACTCATAATCCTGTGACATTTAGCTGCAATCCTCAAGTCATTTATATTCATTTATATGGCATATTTAGCAAGGCTAGTATTTAACATCAATCCCTAATTACCCTTGATACATTAATTATAATCCTTCTCCACGAAGTCTAGTATTGCTTGGTGTGGAGTTTCACATTCTGACTCTATGACAACAAAGGAATGCCCATTTATTTCCAAGCTGTGATAATTTCTAACTTGGGGGGAACTCAAGTTATCTAATATATCTGCTGTTCATTGCTTTTCTGGGTGATAGAAAGCATATGTCTGTGTCATTATGGGTAGTTTGACAATCTAATAAAATGCTACCATTGTATATATGGTACAATATATACCTATACCATAAAAGCAGTGGAGAGAATGAATATATAATGTGATGAATGGGCTGCCAATCAAGCAGGTTGCTTTTTCCTGGAGTTGTTTAGGAGAGAGAGGCACTTGATTCCGAGTTGTTTTTGAGAAAGCATTTTCTTCAATGGGAGAATCTGGAACTAGAAAATAAGTGCTTATCTCTCATCCACTTGAAAAAGAGATAAGACAAAACATTTTTCTGAGAGTTGTGAATCTTTGCAACACACATTCTCAATGAATGATGAAATCAAGAGTTTCTGAATATTTTAAAATTCTTAATAAGCAACAAGAATTATCAAAAGAAAGGTTATTATCTGTAGACTGGGACATGAAGTTGAGGTAAAGATCAGATCAATTTTGATCTCATTAAATAACAGTGCAGAGTTGAGAGACACTGTAATCCTACACCTAATTCATCTGTTCTTATGGATTTCGACTTTCTCAATATTTAAGCTGTATCCATCTCAGCAAGTGGAAAACATTCCAACAAACTGCTGACTTAAATCTATTAAGTGATGAAAGGTTATCTGTGGTTATTTGATGGGTCACTTGCCACTTCTGACATACTCTTACACCCACTGCATGTATATATACACACACATACACACACACACACACACACACGGTCTAGATAAAGTTCTGGCCAACGATAGAAAAGATAATGTTAAAATACCTGCATTTTCCATTTATATTTCAGATTTTGAGCACCTATAGCTTTTCCTTTCCCTGATTTTCAGTTCTGGTCAACAGAGACTCTCATAATGTTGACAATGGAGGAATCTAACAAAGGTACTGCTCATCATAGGCAGTTGTTAGAATCAATCTTGCTGAAGATTATCAATGTCTGGTATTTACATGGTTGATTACTACTCTACTTAGTCTAAGCTTGAATGTTTACCAGGTCCAGCTCATACAGGCATAGTTTACTTATCTTGAGAGTTTTGTTTGTATTAGCTAAACTGAGGAAAAATACAAAGCAAAAGAAAGCTCTGTATAGAAAGTGAATTGAAAGAAACTGCCTCCTTCACTTACTGTACCACAATATACAAAGGCGGAAATTTACTCGATGCAATCACATACAGTTGAACAAAATACAGTATAAGCAACTCTAATGCTCTCTGAGTACCCAATTGGTTAATTTTTAAATGCTGTTTTCCTTGGCAAAACTAAAGCAGAAAAGGCCCTGCAGTTTTTTTTGCCTCTTCCGCTAAACAGAAGAAACTGGCAAGAAAACAATATGTCCAGTGTTACACATTTCAGGGTACAGAGAATTATAAGATATTACACTGTACACAGAATGTTCTGTTTGTTGTCTTTGAACTTTACAGTTAAGAATATTTTGATTTTTAGGAACAGGAACTGATCAATTGGGTTAAACAAGACAGTTTCTTTTACTGGAAAAACTCCAGCTATCCACTTTCTAACCATATCCTTCAATTTTCTCTGCCAAAGAAGCATTTATCCCTTGAAGAGTATTTTACTGGCTTCCCCTAATTGGCTAATAGTTTCAGCTAACTTACTCCCTCAATGCTATCTTCTCAGCAATTAATTTTTTGCTGCTTGGGATATGACCCCCATTCCTATCAGGAAACAATGTGCATGATCAACTTTGCCAATTGCTAGAACAACACATCACACAGATTATTTTGAGGTCTGAATAACAAGCAATGCAACACATGCTACAAATATCATGGAATACTGATTACACTCAATTACACTCAGGCATAAAGAGAAACAGACTTAATACCAAGACTTTAAGTCAGAAGAGGGAAAAAGAAAATAAAGTTAGTTTTAGTTTGAGGATGAGGGAAGGACAGATAGGACAGAAGAAATATTCTGATAGGATATGACCAAATGTGTGAATGCAACAGCTTCTGGATTCCCCATTGATGGCAATTCTGGTATATTGGAAGCAGTTAGCGCGTTCATTCCAATATTCAGTCGGCCCTCTTTATCCGCAAGGGATTGATTCCGGGACCCCTCGCGGATACCAAAAAATGCGGATGCTCAAGTCCCTTATTCAGCCAGTCTCAATGCGGCGGACCTTAGGACCCAGTGGAACCCCGAGACCTTATTTAACTTGCTGTAGTGCAGTGGACATTAGGACCCAGCAGCAGAGCTCTGAATCCGCACTGTTCACGAAAATAATCATGATCACGATTGAAAATAAAGTGGAAATAATAAAGCAATCGGAAAGAGGTGAAATGCCATCAGTCAGTGGAAGAGTGTTAGGCTACAGTCGGTCAACGATCAGAACAATTTTAAAGGATAAAGTGAGAAAGGCCTTGCCCCGATGAAAGCTACAATTATTACCAAGCAACGCAGTGGTTTAATTATTGGGTTTTGGGTTTTTGCTCCTCCACATCAACCAGGCACAGATGGAGAGCATGCTCGGAAGTGGTCTGTCACTGGATCGAACTCAGGAACTTCCCGAGCCCGGTGCTGAAACATACATTCTTAAGTGTTTTATATGCATAGAAAGATAAAATATATACTATATACTAAGAAAAACATTTGACTAACTGACGCTAAATAACACCAGATGTAGTACCTGTTCCGACTTACATAGTAAGAGAACTTCCGATTCACGGTAACCTACCTCCTCCCAATCATCTCTAGATTACTTATAATACCTAATACAATGTAAATGCTATGTAAAATAGTTGTTATACTGCATTGTTTAGGGAATAATGACAAGAAAAAAAGTCTGTACATGCTCGAACAACAAGTGTTGGAAGAGCAGTTCCAGGTCTTCTTGATTCGCAGTTGGTTGAACTCGCGCATGCGGAACTCACGGATAAGGAGGGCTGACTGTATAGCAAAAACTCCTTGTGCCTCATGATTGTGAGTTTCTTTACCAAGAGGCAAACCCAAGAAGATTGAAGGCAGGATGTCAATATGAATAACTACTTCCAGAAGAGTTATGCAGCATGGTTGTCTAAATGTTTTTATACCATTGTCTGTCATGTTGGAAACATTCAGCACATTAGGCTAAATTACTGGAGATAGGAAAGGTCAGAGTCAAAAATCACAAATGACAAGTAGAAGTGGTCAGTTCTAATTCAAAGAGAAAGGAGCAAGTTATCCAAAGCTAGGTAAATAGACATAATATGGAAAGCTATTACATCCCAGGTGAAAGAGATGTTGTTCCTTGTTACCCTCATTGTAAAAGTGCAGAAGGCCACAGACTGATTTATTAGAATGGGAACTTGATGGAGAATTAAAGTGGTAGCAAACCAGAATCTCAGGATCATATCTGAAGAATGAAGTGCTCCACAAAGCAAACATCCAATCTACGTTTGGTTTCTCCAAAAGCAGAGGAGAACTCCAGCTGTTCTACATGAGATCAGAAGTCAACCAAATTGCTGCTTCTGATGGAAAGATTGCTTAGATCCCTGAAAGACGGAAAGGGACAAGGTGAAAGTACAGGTATTGAATTCAGCCATTTCAGTCTTGTATTTCACCATTTCCAGCACTGTATTTTGTTTTCTCTTTGCTGGTGATGTCAGATTTTATCTCCCCCTATTTACAACTCTTCCAGCCATCGCTTGTCAATTGCTAGCCTTTTCCAACCTTAGAGTCATCGAGGTACACCACGGAAACAAGCCCTTCAACTGATTAGATCCAGAGCAACACACGCAAAAAGTGCTGGAAGAACTCAGTAGACCAGGCAGCATCTGTAGAAATGATGTAACAGTTGACGTTGGGGGCTGAGACGCTTTATTTACAGTAAACCTACTAAGTTGACTCAGGCCTAGGGGACCGGCGTCGGGCACGATGACGAACTCTCCACTCCTCCCTCTCCCTCGTCAATGTGTTCAGTTCATCTACATTAGCCGTGCCGCTATCTTCTAGAAGTGTGTTGACCATAGTCTTGGGAGGGCACCCAGAGTTCATCCTCCCATGCTTGGGCTCCCATGTGATGACTAGGCTGGCAGGTAGCCCAGGGAGTGCCCCACTAGTTGCAGTCTTCTCACCTCGATTTTAGTAGTGAGCATCGGTAGGTCGTCATAGAGCTCAACGTTCATCATGTGCTGTTGCACTATCATATTCCCATCAACTTCCCTCGGATTATTCCACTCACATACATAGTAAGTGAAATTTACAGTAATCAATCTTGAGGATGTAGGAGGAAACCAGATTACCTGGTGGAAACCTACAAGACCCTCAAGAGAACATTCAAACTCCACACAGGTCAGGGTTTAATGGGTCTCTGCAACTCCACTGACTATGTTGTCTGCTGCCCTCTTTCAGCATCACCCTTCTAGTCTGCATCCTTCAGATGGGAAATGGTAGTGAAAGCAAACATGGAACATCTGGAGAGTGCCACTAAGGAATTAATAATGGTAAATCATTTTTTGCTAGATAACTTAAACCTATTTTTTCTGTCAGTAAAGGACACTACTTATATCCCAAAGATGACAAATGGGCTAGTTTCAAATAACATGGAAGAATCTGTATCCATCCTAATCAAAAAGGACAAGCAGTAGAAAAACTAAGAAGGCTAAAGGCAGAAAGATTACCAATAAATCAAAAGCCTGTAACCAAGTTTTTTTACAGGAAGTGTCTACAAAGGTAGTGCAGTCATTGGTTGAAGTTTTTCAAAACTTAATTCTATGAGTAAGTAAACACAAATATGATATTCTTATTCAAGGAAGGAAGTCAAAAAGCTGAAAACTAAACACCACTCAGCTAACAAAATGATGGAGTGTATAAGTAAAGATCACTTTAGAGAAGCTTGGTGCATTCAAGTTAACATAGTTTTATAAACAGAAATCACCTTTCACAAATTGGCTGGAGTTCTTTGAGGATGTAACAAACAGATTCAATGCAGGTGAACTTGGAGCTTTCCAGAAGGTGCGTGACAAACTGTCATATAACAGGCTGTTATACAAGAGCACATGGTATTGGGGGATGCATGTTATCATGGATTGAAGACTAATTACAAAACAGAACACAGGGTCAGAAGGATTCCCTTGGTGTCCTTTTCTCCCATGGTCCATCTCCCATCAGATTCATTCTTCTCCATCCCTTTACTTTTCCCGTCCATCTGGCTTCACCTATCACCTTCTAGCTAGTGCTCTTTCATCTCCCCTCCCCTTTTTATTCCAATGCCTTTCCTCTTTCCTTTTCAGTCCTGAAGAAGGGTGTCAGCCCAAAACATCAGTTCTTTATTTATTTCCATAGATGCTGCCTGATCTGACCAGCACTTTGTGGGTGCTGCTCTGGATTTCTAGCATCAGCCAAATCTCATGTTTATAAATTATGCTTAATTTAGGAAAATGTGAGGTCATGTAGTTCAAAAAGCAGAACACATGGTTAGCAAACAGATACAGCAAGCTGCTAAAAAGGCAAATCATTTATAAATACAATACCATACATCGGAAGAGCAAGGCATCTGGAGTATTGTATCTGATTTTGGTCCCCTTATTTAAGAAAGCACATACAAACACTAGAGGCTATCCAGAAGAGGTTCTCTTTACCAATTCCTAGTCTAACAGACTAGCTTTAACAGGAATGACTGTACAAGTCAGGTTTCTTTTTTTTTGCGTATACAAGAATTAGGGGGTGATCATATTTGAAACATATAGGATTCCAAAAGAGCATGCCAATATAGACATTGAAGTTTTGCACCAGTAGGCGAGGCTCAAACAAGACAAAGGGCAATTACTTAAAACTGAAGATCATAGGAATTTCTTCTTGCAGTGTATGGTCAATCTCTGGAACTGTGAAGGTTTGCTCGGTGAGTTATTTACAAACTAGGTGAATTTTGGAAAGAGGGGGAGTTGAGAGCTGAGACAGGAGCAGATCATAGTGAATGGCAGGGTAAGCAGCCTATCTCTGCTCTTAATTTTTCCAGGGTGTTTTTTTTCTGTGGACCAACCTTCCCCCACCACCCATCCTTCAATGCAATTTAAACCTCTTTTATTGCTAGCTTTTCAAAGTTCTAATGAAAGGCCACCAACCTGAAATATAACAGCTTCTGGTTCCACAGATGTAGCCTGAATTGTTGAGTATTTCCAGAATTTTCTGCTTTTATTCCTAACAGACAAGGCAAATAGATGGCGACTTTCCTTCAGTCTGCTGCGTGGTGGCCAGGCAGGAGTGCTCACACAGCCAAGCAAAAAGAAATGGCACTCAGCCCAGAAACTTGAACTTTCTGGTGGTGATTAAATTTACTAGGGGGCCCACAGAAACTTATGTTTACATGTCAGACCTCAGCTGATGCAACAAGAAGGCATCAAGTTTTTAGAATCAGGAGTGGGAAACAAAACTACAAATGTGCAGCAGGCATATTTTAATGAACAATTTATTTAAATTCCACATCACCCAATTTCTGAAGTCTGAGCCTTTCAACAGAAGTTAGTGGATGATCTCATGCAGTTGGAATCGTTGTAGGCTAGTTATGAAAGGAAGTAAATGTGAACATGAAAACTGTATTACTGCCGCACCAGTATATTCTTTGTAGCATAACTCCTCCCTTTGGCTGGGAACAAAGGCCCTAAAGAATTCAGGAAAGCTTTAAGCAGGCTAGTTTCATGTTGTAGACTGCTTGGGTGGAGGTGGCATTGTAATAATTAAATTTGAGCTGTTAACCCTATACCTCTGCTCCTTTCCTTAAAATATTATTGCTAATTATGTTGCAATAGTTACTAAAATTAAATCCCTAACACATTCACAATTTATCCAGTTTGTTATTTAAATGTCTTTGGGATATAATCTGTACACTAATTAAAAATAGACACATTGATTACACTGAAGCTTTTCACTATAACCAAACAAATGAAGACGAGTGGATCAATTAAGCTTGGTGACCACACTATTGTGATGACTGGCAGTGAGTTTAGGCACATCATTTGTAAGTAATTATCCTTCACTTGCTGCATTTTACTAGAGAAATGACCCTGGTATTATTGGAAATTACTATGGTTTCTGCTTCCTCTGTTTATTAGATATTCAATTTAATGAGTAACTTAACTTTGATGCACAATAAACTGCTTGGTGCAAGTCCTATGACCAACACAAGCTCCAATTCATTGGATGATCTGGTTGCTGTCAATAAACACAACCCAAAACTTTCAATCATTTAGCACTGCCTTGCACAGAATCCAAGGGTGCAGTATATATGCAAGCCTGGACCAATCACCTGATTACAGTGATCAATGCAACATCCAAGTTCAAGAGCATAAAGAGCAATGGTAGGCAAAAGGGAGTATACTTTCAATAATGCTCCCTATACTTTATGAAAGGATTGATTTCATCCACCATCATCCTCAATGCACATCCCTTTGGCACTTAAAAATAGAGTGAAAGAATCATATAGATGTATGGAAATGGGCCCTTAAGCCCAGTTTGTCCATGCCAACCAAGTCATTATCTTGAGCTTGTCCTATTCACCTGCATTTGGCCCAGGCCTTTCCTATCCACGTATCTGTCCAAATATTCTTAAATGTAATTTTACCCACCTCAACCACTTCTTCTGGCATCTCACACCCCTTGTGTAAAGCTTTGCTCTCAGGCCACCTTTAAATCTTTCCCTTCTCACAATCTTGTAACCACTTAGCTAGCTCACCTTGGATTCCATGTAACCTGACTTCCCAGGTCCTTTAAAAGGTCCTTCTAAAGTCCCTATGAACAGCATTTACATCTCTGCCTTCAATCTTCTTGGGGTCATGTCGCTAAAGGAACTCACATTCATGAGACACAACTTCCAGCAAACAAAACGATCATAAGTGTCCTTAATTAGTCCTTGCCTTCCCAAATGTTGATAGATCCCGTTTCCCTGAATCACTGCCAATTACTCTCCCACTATAGGAAATGGGAAATAGGAAGGGTACAATCACTGTGATGGGATTGTACTACGACACCCCCCCCCCCCCCCCAGTAGCCACACAGATATTAAGGAACAGATATGCAGTAGATTAAGGGAAGTTGTAAAAATAGGGTTGTTGTCATGGGAGACTTCAACTTATCTAACATAAACTGGAACTACCTGAAGGCAAGACATTTTTTTAAATCAATATATAGATAGCCCAGTAAGAGGAGGGGCTGTACTGTACCTAGTGATAAGTATGGAGCCAGACCAAGTGACTGACTTTTCAGTAACGAACCATTAGAGAACAGTGACCACAATTTCTTTAAGTTTTAACATAGGTTAAGTATGGACCTCGCGGCAGAGTATTAAATTGGAGCAGAGCAAGTAATGAGAGAATTACGAGAGCACAAACTAAGGAGAGTTAATTGGGAACAGCTATTTTTGGGTAAGTCAACATTTGACATGTGAAGGGTGCTTAAAGACCAAGTGGACAGAGTATAGGACAGGTATGTTTCAGTCAGAAGGAAGGACAAGGATGGCAAAGTAACAGAACCTTGGATGTCGAAAGAGGTGCTTAATTTAGTCAAGAAGAGAAAGCATAAGTATTAAAGCTTAGGAAGCTAGAATCAAACAGAGCCCTTGAGGATTATAAAGAAGCCACAGAAGAACTCAGGAAGGGAATTATGAAAGCCAGGAGGGGCCATGAGAAGTCCTTGGCAAGTAAAATTAAAGAGAATCCCAAGGCATTCTATGGATACTTCAAGAGCGAAGGGAAAACTAGGAAGAGAGTACAACCACTCAAGGTAAAAAGGGGGGGGGGGGACATCTGCTTGGATGCAGAGGATATGGATGAGGACCTTAATAAATACATCAATATTTACCAAGGAGAAGGATGTGGAGGATAGGTTGATCAGTGTCAAGCAAACTGATGTGCTAGGGTATTTCAACATAAAGGAGGATGTTGGATAAGTTCACAGGGCCTGATGAGATATAACCCAGATTATTGAGAGAGGCAAGAGAAGAGATTACTGGGGCCTTGACTAATATCTTTGTGACCTCTCAAGCCACAGGTGAGGTCCCAGAGGACTGGCAAGTAGCTAATGTTGCTCCATTATTCAAGAAGGGAACAATGGATAATCCTGGAAACTGCTAAGTCTCACATCAGTGGTAGCTAAGTTACTGGAGAGGATTCTTAAGGATGGGATTTATGAGCATTTGGAAAATGTCCTAATTAGGAAGAGCGAGCATGGCTTCATGCAGGACAAGTTGTGTCTTATTAACTTGATTGAATTTTTTAACAAGGTGACCAGGGTGACTGTTGAAGATAGAGCTGCGGATGTTGTCTACATGGATTTTTGTAAGCTGTTTGACAAGGGCCCTCATGGGAGGCTCATCCACAAAATTAAGATGCATGGCAAATTAGCCGTTTGGGTTCAGAACTGGCTGGCCCATAGAAGACAGAGGATTGTTGTCCTCCTTGATGGTAGCAATGAGAAGAGGGTTATGATGGGTTCCTTAATGATGGATGCCACTTTTTTGAAGATGTCCTCAATGCTAGGGAGGCTTGTGCCCATAATGGAGCCAGCTGAGTTTGCATATCTGCAGCTTTTTCCAAACCTGTGGTCCCTTCATACCAAAGGTGATGCAACCAGTTAGAATGCTCTCCATGGTACAGCTATAAAAATTTATGTCTTTAGTGACATACCACATCTCTTCAAACTCCTAACAAAATATAGCCACTGTCATGCTTTCTTTATAGTTGCATCAATATGTTGGGCACAGGAGATCTTCAGAGATGTTGACAACCAAGAACTTGAAACTTCTTACCCTTTCCATCGCTGATCCCCCTGATGAGGACTGATATGTGTTCCCTTTACTTTTCCTTCCTGAAGTCCACAATCAATTCCTTGGTCTTACTGATGTTAAATGCAAGGTTGTTGTTGCAACACCACTTAACCAGCTGATCTATCTCACCACCTCATCATCATTTGAAATTCTGGCAACGATAGTAGTGCATTTGGCTAACTTATAGAAGGTGTTTGAGCTGTGATTAGCCATACTGTCATGGGTGTAGAGCAGGTATTCCAAACCTGGAGTTCACAGACCCTCGGTTAGCGATAGGGATCCACAGTATTAAAAAAAAAGGTTAGGAATCCCTGGTGTAGAGAGAGTAAAGCAGTGGGCTAAGCACACATCCTTGAGATGAACAATGCTGATTGTCATTCATTCAGCGAAGAGGTAATGTTATTACTGACTGTAGTCTCTCAATGAGGAAGTCAAGGATCTAGATACAGAGAGAGGTACAGAGACCCAGGTTTTGGAGCTTGTTGATTAATACTGAGGCTGTGATGGTGTCAAACACTGAGATGCAATCAATTAACAGCACCTGACATGGGTATTGCTAGATGATCCGAATTAATGTTGAATGAGTTATTTTAATAGTATCCTGTTATTCTCAGGTACCACAAAGTGCAAAATTATATATTAGTGTTTCTGTACATTCTTTGAGTCATAATACCTGAATGAAGTCTTCTTCCCTCAAAAAGTAGACTTAAATTCAAAACAAAAAATCCTGCAAGTACAGGAGATCTGAAATCAAAACTAAAATTGCTAGAACCACTCAACAGATCTGTCAGTACCTGTTGATAAAGAGCTCGATTCACAGGTTGAATACTCCTTACAAAACAAGAAATAAATTGGAACCTGTTGTTCCACATCAAGAGGTGGGAGCCCATGCTCAAGACCACCAAATTTTGATCCTCACAGGAGTAACTTATTGGTTACAGCACAGTGGAGAACCCCACCGTGCAATGCCATAAATATTTCTATAGTAATTCATCCATATTGTGACTATTTGGGAAGAATTGAGGAAGAGATTTGTCAAATACAGCCCAAATTAAAGCCTTTAATAAAACAAGTTTAATCAGCTGAATCACCTTCTTGTCAATTATATCATTGTTAATACAAGTACCGTAGATGCCGGATTATAAGCCGCTACTTTTTCCCCACGCTTTGAACAGCTTTGAACACTGCGGCCTTTACTACGGTGCGGCTAATGCATGGTTTTTTTTCATGCCGCCAAAAACATTTTGCCTCGTAACAGTAGACCAATAAAATTGATGAGTAGTTCACAGAGGTCCAATGAAATTGTACGATAAATCAAGCGCACTTTCACAATTAAATTATTGTAAATCAGTCATTTGTACTCATCCTCATCAACATGGAAAACACTCGAAGAAAAGCATATGATGCAGCTTTTAAGTTAAAGGCGATCAATCTGGCGGTTGAAGAAGGAAATTGAGCTGCTGCACGTAATCTTGGCATAAATGAATCGATGGTGAGACGGTGGAGACGCCAGCGTGAAGAACTGAGTCAATGCAAAAAGACGACAAAAGCTTTCAGAGGTAATCATAGCAGATGGCCCGAACTTGAAAACTTTCTTGAAGACTGGGTTAACACACAGAGAGCAGGCGGCCGCGGTGTTTCCACCGTGCAGATCAGACTGAAGGTTAAAGCAATCGCCACCAAAATGAAAATCGAAGATTTTAGAGTTGGGCCATCGTGGTGTTTTAGATTTATGAGACGAAAAGGCCTGTCCATCAGGGTACGCACGACTCTGTGTCAGTAGCTCCCTCCCGACCACGAGGAAAAACTTGCTAACTTCCGCACATTCACTCAAACAACGATAGCGGAGAATTCCATCGGGCCAGATGAAATCATAAATATGGATGAAGTACCTTTGACATTTGACCTGCCTCTCACTCGGACTGTTAATAAAAAAGGTGACTCGTCCATCATACTGAAAACAAGTGGCCATGAGAGAACGCATTTTACTTGTGTTCTGAGCTGCACAGCATCCGGACTAAAGCTTCCACCGATGGTGATTTTTAAGCGGTTGACAATGCCAAAGGAAAAATTCCCAAAAGAAATCATGGTGAAAGTCAATAAGAAAGGTTGGATGATGGAGAGTCTAATGAAGGATTGGCTCAGAGAGTGCTACGCCAAGCGACCGGGGGGATTTTTTCACAGAAAAAAAGCGTTGCTCGTTATGGACAGCATGAGGGCTCATATAACAGATTCAGTGAAAGCTGCCATCAAGAGTACAAACTCAATTCCAGCTGTGATTCCTGGGGGCACCACGAAGTATTTGCAGCCACTGGACATCAGCGTGAACCGGGCATTTAAAGTGGCACTGCGCGTTGAGTGGGAGACTTGGATGACGAGCGGCGAGAAATCCTTTACCAAAACAGGCCACATGTGAAGAGCATCTTTAACTCAAGTCTGCCAGTGGATCCTAAATGCGTGGAGCCATGTCACAACATCCACCATCACCAACGGGTTTCGAAAGGCTGGACTGCTGCGTGATGAAGAGGATCGCGTGCGCTCAAGTGAGAGCGACAACGAAGAGACTGACGTGAGTGACGAGATCCTGAGGTTGTTCAATTCGGACACTGAAGAAGAGGACTTTGATGGTTTTAGTGCGCAGGAGGAAGATGAAGAAGGCGATCAATAACTTTTTCTGGTAGGCTGTAGTATATATATTTTTTTTACCAGTCGTTAGGAGATGTTGGAATGTTGTTCGTGCACTGTTCAGTAAAAAAGTATACGCAACGTAATTTGTGTGTTACCGATACGTATGTATATTTAAAAGTAGCCGTGTTACAGGCACGGTTCGAAAAAAAGCATTTGCAATATGTATTTGTTTATGTTACCATACGGATTTAATTAAAAGTTAAAAAATCCTCACGTGTAATATCTTTCTGTGTAAATATCTCATATTACAACGTGGGACACCTGCGGCTTAAAATCAGGTGCGGCTTGTACAAGTACAAAATTGATTTTCTTTCTAAAATTAGAGCCTGCGGCTTTTAATCAGGTGCGCTCTGTAGTGCGAAATCTACGGTACTTTGGGTTATTTTCTGCTCCTTTTTCATCTACCTGGAAGTATAAATGAACAATCTCCCTCAGATACTGTTTAGCAAGTTTAGAATCAGAATCAGGTTTAATATCACTGGCAAATGTCGTGAAGTGTGTTGTTTTGCAGCAGCAGTACATTGTGATAAATAATAATAAAAATTATAAATTACAATAAAGAAAATTAAGTAATGCAAAATAAAGGGGAAAATAGTGTTCATGGGTTCATTGTCTATTCAGAAATCTGATGGTGGAAGGGAAGAAGCTGTTCCTAAAACGTTGAGTGCGTATTTTCAGACTCATGGATCTCTTCCTTGATGGTAGCAATGAGAAGAGGGCATGTCCTGGGTGATGGAGATCCTTAATGATGGGCAATGCCTTTTTGAGGCAACACCTTTTGAAGGTGTACTGGACAGTATGGAGGCTAGTGCCCATGATGAAGCCAACTAGGTTTACAACTCTCAGCAGTTTTTTCTGATTGTGTGCAGTAGACCCTCCATACCAGATGGTGGTGCAACCGGCTAGAATGTAAATATGTAGAAATTTGTGAGTGTCTTTGGTGATATATCAATTCTCTTCAAACACCTAATGAAATATAGCCACTGTTATGCCTTCTTTGCAATTACATCAACATGTTGGACCCAGGATAGATCCTCAAAGATGCTGACGCTCAGGAACTTGAAACTACTCACCCTTTCCATTTTTGATCCCTCAAAAAGGAAATGGTGTGTGTTCCCTTGACTTCCCCTTCCTGAAGTCCACAATCAATTCCTTGATCTTACTGATGTTAAGTGCAAGGTTGTTACTTTGACACCACTCAACCAGCTGATCTACCTCGCTCCTACATGTCTCCTCAGTTTTATCCTTGTCAACTATCAAATCCATCAGCAGATTTCATCACCTTCAATGAACTGTTACGTTGATAAATATTTGAGGGGATTCCACTGAATAGTTTTCCCTGTCAACAAAGGACAAAAAACTCTTAAAGATTACACCGAACACACATGATACATTGTGTGAACTGTATATAAGATAGCACATATACTAAAACAAAGCTGACAGACCAAAAGCAAATATGGATGCTCAAAAGATAGAGACTGTAGTAAGTTAAGGTTTTGAATATTTATACCAATCATAGGGAAGTACCTAAAGTGTCTTATCCCTTGGATCACCAGGTTGCGTCAGCAAATACTGAGGTACATGTTTACATTACAATCCTTCACATTTAGAGTAGTGGCAGAAGGGTCAGTAAACACAAGATAGAGTGAAGAAATACATGCCTTTAAGCTTAAATATGACATTTAGCCAAACTAGACTAGGCTGGCAATTATGCGCCGGCAATATGTATGCAGAGCAGAGATGACAAAATATTTTTAAAAAACAGTGCTGTGGAAGTAGATTCAATACAAATTGTCATAAAAGAATTTGATAAATACAAGGGGAAAATGTTAAGGGCAATTGGAAGAAAGCATGATAATGAAGACCCATGAGTCTACAGATGCTGGAATCTGGAGCTAAAGAAAATTGCTAGATGAACTCAGTGGGTAAATCAGCAATTCTAGAGGCAGATTGACTCTCTGGGTCACGGCACGAGATAAAAGCTTGTAAGCAAGAATGAAAGTCACAAATAAAAGGCACGCAACTACTGTTAAAAGAAAAAAAAGGAACATAAATTGTCATTCTAAGTAAATAGTGAAATTATTGACTGAAACCATAAGGAGCAGAATTAGACTATTTGACCCATCACATCTACTCCACCATTTCATCATAACTGACATATTATCCTCTCAACACCACTTTCCTGCCTTCTCCTCATTAATTTTAAACCTGGTCAATCAAGAACCTATCAACTTCTGCTTTAAATATACTCAGTGACTCAGCTTCCATAGTCACCTGTGGCAACGAATTCTACAGATTCACCACAAACTGGCTAAAATAGTTCCTCCTCACCTCTGTTCTAAATGGATGCCCCTCAATTCTGAGAATGTGCCCTCTGATCCTCAACCTCCCCACTATCAGAAACATCCTCTCCACATCAACTCCATCTAGGCTTTTCAATATTCGATTGGTTTCAGTAAGATCCCTCATCAATCTTCCAAACTCCATCAAATACAGGCCCAGAGCCATCAAACGCTCCTCATACGCTCCAAATCCTTTTATTCCCGAGATCATTCTCTGAACCTCCTCTGGGCCGTCTCCAATGCCAATAATATTTTTCTTAGATAAGGGGCCCAAAACTGCTCACAACACTCAAACTGTGGTCTGACCAGTACCTTGTAAACCCTCAGCATCACATCTTTGCTTTTATATCCGAGTCCTCTTGAAATGAATCCTAACATTGCATTCGTCTTCCTCACTACTAACTCAACCTGCAAGCTAACCTTTACGGAATCCTGCACAGGGACTCCCAAGTCCCTTTGTATCTCTGATTGCTTAATTTTCTCCCTATTTAGAAAATAGTCTACAACTTCCTTCTATCAAAGTGTATGACCATACACTTTCCTACTGTATTCCATCCCCCACTTCTTTGCCCAGTCTTCTAATCTGTTTAAGCCCTTCTGCAGACTTCTTGCTTCCTCAACACTACCTGCCCCTCCACTTATCTTTGTATCAATCACAAACTTGGCCACAAAGCCACCAACTCAATCATCCAAATCACTGATATAGAACATGAAATGAAGCAGAACCAACACGACCCCTACAGAATACCACTAGTCACCAGCAGCCAAATTGATGGCATTCTACAAATTCCCTCTTGGGAACCAGCACCAACCTGATTCTCCCCAATCTACCTGCATATTGATATTCCCCCATGAATAATGTAACATTAGCCTTTTTACATGCCTTTTCTATCTCCCGTTGTAATCTGTAATTCAGTTGGACTTGTAACACTGAAGCTTCACCAACATCTTTTTTTAATGCCATGGACCAATATTATTAAGCAAAGGGTCCATGGACTCCAGGTTGGGAACCCAATATAAACAAAAGCTAAAATGCTGCATTTAATGAAAATCAGAAATAAAAGCAGAACATGCTGGAGATACTCTAGAAATCAGGTGCCATCTATGCTGATGGAAATAGTGTCTTATGTTTGAGGTCAACAACTGATCAATGAAGTTCTGATGAAAGGGTATAAATCTAAAGCTTTAACTGTTTTATACTGGATCTTGTTAGACCTGATGAGTATCTCCAGCATTTTGATTTCATTTAAGGTTGAGAATACATAGATTTTGTTGGAAATAACAGGTTCATTTTATTTGTCACCTTCAATTCTATAACTTTTTTTTTAACATTTTCCAAATCTAATTACTAATGCAAATTCTGGCATCCTTCAGCCAAGCAGGTTTAAATCTTGCTCCAGAAACTTCACACACAAAACTAGGCAGCAGCCCGAGGAAAGTATTGAAAGACTGCTGTACATGGCAGAAAGATGGCAGGCATGTTTCAGATAAATATTTAAACTGAGGTCCCATCTATTCTCTCCAGTTTATATAAAGATCCTTTATCACTACTTCATAGAACAGCAGTTAAGCTATCCCTATTACTAATTTATTGTTTGAGAACACCAGCGATCTGGAAAATGGCTGCCATATTTCAACAGGAATTATGATTCAACTGTAAAACAAAGCAACAGTCTGAAAGGAAGTGCCCAATATAAATGTACCTCTTAAAGAACTTTAACTATGTTCACACAGAATTACTTTCCAGAGAAAAAGTACAAGCTTTCCCCAAACTGGGCCCTTGCCTTGTTGATGCAAGCTAATTCTTTTTCATATGGTCAGAGTTGCTACACAGCACACATACACTTGGTATAACTGGTTTAGACAAACAGCTGCTCTGGATCAAATTGTACGCAGGCAGGCAGTTTGATTCCAACTACACTCTAATGTGCCCTTCACTATAATGGAAACAGCACTGCTAAAATTTACAAGGTTGCTACTTTAATTTTGCATAAATTCACCTTATTCCTGATGGGTTCCCTGTAGAATTTTATAAATCATTCTCTTCACTTCTTTCTCCTCAGTTACTTTCAGTATTATCTGACTCGTTTAATTACGGCAAATTGCCACCCTCTTTCAATGAGGCATCTATTATTCTTCTCTTAAAAAAGGGCAAAGACCCAACAGAGTGTTCCTCGTATAGGCCGATCTCTCTGCTCAATGTTGATGTAAAGATCTTAGCTAAAGTTCTGGCTCATAGATTAGAAACCGTTATTCCCTCCATTATCTCTGATGACCAAACAGGCTTTATTAAAAACCGTCTCCCTTTTTTTTAAACATTCGGCGTTTATTTAATATCTTATACTCAGCTCCAACTGGGATTCCTGAATGTGTTATTTCCCTCGATGCGGAGAAAGCATTTGATCGTATAGAGTGGAACTACCTTTTTGCAGTCTTAGAAAAATTTGACCTCGGCCAAAATTTCATCTCTTGGATCCAATTGCTGTACCTGTGTCCTACTGCTTCTGTTTTAACTAATTTTCAGAAATCCCAAGTATTTAATCTCAAACGTGGCACCCATCAGGGATGCCCCTTAAGTCCCTTTCTCTTTGATTTGGCTATAGAACCTCTGGCAATAGCATTTCAAAACTGTCCTGAATTGACTGGGATTTGGAGAGGGGGTGTTGAGCATAAAGTTTCTCTCTATGCTGATGACTTATTACTCTTTCTCTCAAATCCGTCTACATCCTTACCTCTAATGTTTTCACTTCTTGACCAGTTTAGCCAGATCTCTGGCTATAAACTTAACTTACATAAGAGTGAACTTTTCCCAATTAATAAAGAAGCACAAGAACTAACATTTCGTGATCTCCCTTTTAAAGTAGTCCATAATCAATTTACTTATCTTGGAATTACAGTCACAAGGAAGTTTAAAGATCTTTTTCATGAAAACTTTGCCAATCTTTCATATACTATAAAACAGAGTCTGGTACAATGGTCACCTCTATCTATGTCTTTGGTAGGTCGTATTAATGTTGTTAAAATGTATGTTCTCCCCAAATTTTTATACTTATTTCAATCTATCCCAATTTTTATTCCTAAATCTTTTTTTGATTCCTTAGACTCTATTATTTTGTCATATCTGTGGAAGAATAAGCGCTCTAGAATTAATAAAATCCATCTCCAAAAATCTAAAAAAGAGGGTGGCATGGCTTTACCTAACTTTCGTTTATATTATTGGGCAGCTAATATACGTTGTGCTGCCTTTTGGTCTTTCTTCCACGGCCAACCCGAGTGCCCTAATTGGGTGGCAATGGAGTTGAGCTCCACTAAAGAATTATCTATCTCTTCACTTCTTGGCTCTGCACTCCCTAATAGCCTGCCCAGATTAATAGCTAATCCTCTTGTTAGACACACTTTGCGTATATGGGCTCAGTTTAGGAAATGCTATGGTTTCCATGGTTTTTCCGTTTCCAGCCCTGTCGCACATAATCACCTTTTTTTTACCTTCTACATACGATTCAGCATTCCATGTTTGGTATAGGAAGGGCATTAGACATTTTGAAGATCTTTTCATTGATAATCGCTTCGCTTCTTTTCAGCAGCTCTCTGCTAAGTTCAATCTGCCCAATGCTCATTTTTTTAGATATCTCCAAATTAGACACTTTATTGCTCCTTTAATTCCTAACTTTCCTGAAATGCCTGCGAAAAATGCTATGGACTTATTTCTTTCCATTAATCCACTAGGTAAAGGTTTAATATCAATTATTCGAGATAAATTAGCAGCCTTACGACGGGCCCCTATGGATAAAATTAAAATGGCCTGGGAGCAGGATTTAAATACCTCCTTATCCGATGAGAGCTGGGACTCGATTCTCAAATCGGTTAACTCAACCTCTCTTTGTGCTCACCATTGCCTTTTACAGTTTAAGATTGTTCATAGAGCCCATTTGTCTAAATCTAAACTATCTCGATTCTACCCTAACATTAGTCCGCTCTGTGATAAATGCAAGAGGGGCGTGGCCTCTCTCATCCATATGTACTGGTTCTGTCCTAGCTTGGAGAAATTTTGGAAAGATGTCTTCACTACGTTATCGTGTATTCTGAATCAGCACCTAGAACCAAACCCCTTAATTGCTTTGTTCGGTTTCTGGGGCGAGACAGATCTACGTCTGAGTCTGACCAAATGCCGAATATTATCCTTTGCCTCTCTCCTGGCGAGACGCTTGATCCTCCTTAGATGGAGAGATGTCGCCCCGCCCACTCATGCTCAATGGCTTAACGACATCATGGCCTGCTTGGACCTCGAAAAAATTCATTATTCAGTTCTCAATTCGGATCTAAAGTTCCATAAAGTCTGGGGACCTTTTATCGAGTACTTTCATAACCTTCCTCCTGACTAGGGTTTTTTGGGTTTTTTTCTTTTCGGTCCCTTGCTTTCAGCTCCCTTTTTTTTCTGGTAGTAGGCATTATTATCCTCTGTTGCTAAGTGTATTCACAGTCTGGGAGTTTGATTGTCCTGAATTATACTCTCTATATTGTGTTGTGGTTGGTCTGGAGTTGTTTTTTTTTGTGTTGTGGGGCTTGGGGAGGATACTAAGTTTACTTGTCTTCAATTTAGGTGCTTTTTTGTCAAATTCTCTTCCTTTGTAGCATATTGTCATTGTATGCTTAATTTTGCATTGTATTAATGCTCCTCATTGGGATTTGGGGTTTTTAATTTGTAAAATGTATAGAAAAACTAATAAAAATAATTTTTAAAAAAAACAAAATTCACCTTATGAATTTGATTAAATCTTACTTTGGCATTCAGAAATCTAATCAGAAATTCTGCTGGAGGGAAGATCAAACTTTACAGGAAAGCACACAATTAATGTGATTTGGGAAATTAACCAATAGCAAGGTCCATAAAGTATTTTATTCAAAAGAACTCAATATAATGGGCAATTGTGAGCCATCATCAAGAATGGATAGGTCCCTAAGATAGAAGCCAATGAGAACCCCTGTACAGACTTGCGCTCGAGGTTCACCCATTGTGGACAATGAATGTCATCCAGATCTTGCGTCCAAAACGTTAAATATCGAATATTAATTGCCCAATAATAGAATCTAAAATTTGGCATTGCCAAACCGCCCTTTTTTGATTTCTGTAAATTTTTCTTACTTAATCTAGGATTTCTATTCTGCCATATATATGAAGAAATTTTAGAGTCAATAATATCAAAAAAGGATTTAGAAATGAAAATTGGTACTGCCTGAAATAGATATAGAAATTTAGCTAAAATAGTCATTTTATTAGTATTAATTCTACCAGTCGATGATAAGGACAATTGGGACCATTTAGTAAGCAGTTGTTGAACATGATCAATCAAGGGTAAAAAGTTAACTCTAAATAGATCCTTATGCTTCTTAGTAATTTTAACACCCAAATAAGTAATCAGCAACCAGTCTGAATGGTGATTGTCCATAGATTGGAGCTTGCATATTTAATGGAAAAATTTCACTCTTATTAAGATTCAATTTATAACCAGAAAAAGTACTAAATTGAGCAAGTAGTATTATTGCAGGGATGGATTTCTCTGGGTTAGAGACATATAATAACAGGTCATCTGCATATAGTGATACCTCATATATTTCATTCCCACGAATAATTCCAAATATATTGGGAAGAGCGATTGCCAAGGGCTCCAAGGCAATATCAAATAGTAAGGGACTTCAAGAACAGCCATGTCCAGTACCTCAAAAAAATTCAATAAACAAATGACTAATCCAATAACTAAACATACAATACGAATATGGTTTCCATTTCGTAAATTTTTTGGATTGGATAAATTTATCCTATCAAGTCCTATTACAATCTAATTTTTTCTTCCAACCTTCCAGAATTGATCAAGCTTTTCTTTTATGGAAAACAAAGGGAATAACATGTTTTCGTGACTTATTCGTGGATAACTGTCTCATGTCTTTTGAACATTTGTCTAATAAATATAGTTTGCCTAGACAGATATTTACACATTAGAAACTTTTTGAATATTATGTTACCTACTTTTTTGGTTTCACATCAAACTAAAATTACAGAAAAAAATTTAAGTTTAAACCCCTATCAGAAGAGTTTAATAGCAATTATTTATGATCTGATTACAAAAATATGTCTACGTACATCTGATAAAATTAAGAATGAATGGGAAAGAGAACTTCAGGTATCTTTACCTATAGAGAGATGGGAGAAAATTCTCCAACTAGTTAACACCTCTTCAATGTGTGCTAGACACACCTTGATACAATTTAAGGTGGTTGTTACGTACTCGTGACACGTGACAGTGGTACCCTTGTCACATGACTGGGGTTGAAGCTATACTGGACTTGAGGTAATGGTCTTGTGATGGTGGAGTGACGTCATTTTCCCGCCAGTAGAGGTCATGTGACAGGTTTTTTTTTACACAGGGTATAAAAGGAAGACCCCACCCTGTGGGGAGGGGCAGTTTGTGGCTGGATTTGCCATGTTGACTTCATGCCACTGCGTGATTTAATATGATGACGCAGTTTAGTTAAAAGATGAAGTTTTATCTAATGCCTAAAGTTTAAAAGGTCATTGCCAGCAGTTTCTTTACTGTGGAGAGTGAAGATAAAAGTTCGGAAGTTAAAGATCAAGGAGAATCGAATTCCGACGGTGAATTGGGTTCAACCTTGTGTGATCCTCATTCGGAAGGATTTCGTTGACTGTTCTCGTGTTAATCTCTGCGGGATAGCAGGAGATTGAGAATAGTGTGGAAGGTCAGTGCTTTTAAGCTGTTACGTTTCATAAAATTCTATGTGGGAAGAGTTCGACGCCGGGGATCGAAGGAAAACGACGTGGAAGAGAATTTAAATCGCCTTAAAAAGTCTCTCCTTTTAAATGGACTGAGCATTTTGAACTTTTGGCAATATCGCTTTAAATAACTGTTTTTGCAACATCGCTTGAAGAACTGTGAAGTTGCCGCACAGCAGCTGTTTTCCGGTTACGTTAGTGTTTGTTTACTTTTGGGGGGTTTGTTTTCAGTGTTTAATAAATGTGTTATTTGTTATAAAAACCCTTGCCTAACTCACATATATTTATTGTTGCCTGAATACGTAACATAAATATGGGGGCTGCGTCCGGATTGGATTGTTTGAGTTTAAATGCTAGTTAAATTTTGAGTCGGTGTTTTGGAAACGGGGAATACTCGATTCTTTTGTTTGATTGGCTTGTGAGTGGTATTTGGCAACGATGAATATTGATGAGTTTCTGGATTCGCCAGGGGCGGATTTGTTAGCGAAGGCGAAAAAGACTGAGTTGTCTGAGATAGCTAGTAGATTGCAACTTAAAGGTATTTTGACGACTACATCAAAAGCTGTTATACAGAGAAAAATCGCGTCTCACTATGTGGATTCGGGTGTTTTTGATGATTCGATTTTAGAATCTTTTCCAATAAGTAATTTGGAGATGCAGTTGCAAATCGAACAAATGATGTTAGAGCGTTGTAAATTAGAGGCTGAAGGACAGGAGTTTGAATATGCAATGGAGGAATTAAGGTCTGGGAAACAGTCTTCTGGTTCTAAAAAAACCGTTTGTTGCTAGTCAAGAAATTAAATTGGTCCCTCCATTTAGTGAAACAGAAGTGGAAAGATATTTTCAACATTTTGAAACTATCGCTCGGATGTCAGAGTGGCCAAAAGATAAATGGTCAGTGTTGTTACAGAGTGTAATTAAAGACAAAGCACAACAAGTTTACACAGCTTTAACTGCTGCACAAGCATTAGATTATGATATTGTGAAAACGCATATTCTCAAAGCGTACAAATTAGTCCCAGAAGCTTATAGGGAAAGATTCAGAAGTTTGAAAAAGTCTGTGGAAAAGACTTATGTGGAATTTGCCTATGATAAAGCTATGTGTTTTGAGAGATGGGTTTCTTCTAAAAATGTAAATGGGGACTATGATACATTGAGAGAGCTGATTTTAATGGAGGAATTTAAAAGAAGCATTCCTGTTGAGGTAAGGACCTACTTAAATGAGAGGGATACTGATAAATTGCAGGACTGTGCTAGATTAGCTGATGAGTATGTTTTAATCCATAAGAATAAATTTCCTCAGGGTAGAATTTTTAAGAGGAAAAATAATATGGAGACTCAAGGTAAATCAGAAATTAAGTCAGAGGTTAATGAGAAAGGTAAGGAGGAAGGAAAACCTGTGAAGGAAAGACAGTTTGGTCTTATTTGTAACTATTGTAAGAAATTTGGCCATGTAATAGCTAACTGTTTCAAATTGAAAAAGAAAGAGAAGGAAGCAGTTCCAGATGTTTGTGTGCAACATACTGAAGCACCTGTAAAATTACAGGGTTTGATAAACACAAATGAGGCTTTGTTAGAGTCTGACAAAGTTAGAAAGGGATATGATCATTTTATAACTGAAGGGTTTGTATCCTTGAAAGAAGGATCTACTCTAGTGCCAATAAAAATCCTTAGGGATACTGGAGCTTCTCAATCACTGATGTTAGACAGTGTGTTGAAGTTTAATGAAGAGAGTGATACTGGTGAGGTAAATTACATAAGAGGTGTTGGGAGTGATTTTATGCCTGTACATTTACATAAAGTAAATTTAAAATCAGGGTTAGTTACAGGATTTGTTAAAGTAGGATTACAGCATAGTTTACCTGTGAAGGGTATTTCTTTATTGTTAGGTAATGACTTGGCAGGTGGACAAGTTTTTCCTGAAGTGCATTTGACAATGGAGTCAGAGGAGCCAGAGATGAATTCTAACACAGATTCTTCCTGTGTTGTGACTAGAGCTATGGCTAAAAAGATTGATGTGCAGAATGAGGTTGTTACTCAGGACTGTTCAACTCAGGATTCGAGTTTTGAGGATGTGTCAGAGACTTTCTTACCTTCGTTGTTTGAACAAGATTCTGGGAGTATGTCTGACTATGAAGATTTATCTCTGTCTTGGAAGGAGATGATAGCAGAGCAGAATAGAGACCCTGAGATTATAAAATTGAGAGAACAAGTTTTACTAGATAGTGAAATTGAGAAGGTGTCAGTAGGATATTACTTGGAAAAAGGAGTGTTAATGAGGAAGTGGAGGTCGCCTACAATTCCTGCAAGTGAGGAATGGAATGTTGTTTACCAGGTAGTTGTTCCTAAAGTTTATCGGAATGAGATTTTGACTTTAGCTCATAGTGTGCCTTTAGGTGGACATCAAGGGGTAAAGAAAACTGTGGACAAGATTTTTAAAAATTTTTACTGGCCTGGTCTAAGAAAAGATGTGGCGATGTTTTGTAAAACGTGCCATACTTGTCAAATTGTGGGTAAACCAAATCAGGTTACACCAGTAGCTCCATTACAACCTATTCCAGCATTTGGTGAACCGTTTTCTAAAGTTATTGTAGATTGTGTTGGTCCATTACCAAAGACAAAAACTGGTTATCAGTATTTGTTGACTATCATGTGTACTTCGTCTAGGTTTCCAGAGGCAGTACCACTTAGGAATATAAAAGCTAAAACTGTGACAAAGGCTCTTATAAAATTCTTTACTTATTTTGGATTACCTAAGGAAATACAAACTGATCAAGGCAGTAATTTTATGTCTGGATAATTTCAACAAATAGTTTATAAATTGGGAGCTAAGCAAATCACTTCGTCTGCATACCATCCAGAATCGCAAGGTGCCTTGGAGAGGTTTCATTCTACCCTCAAGAATATGATTAGGACATATTGTGTGGAAAATGAAAGTGACTGGGATGAGGGTATAAACTTACTTTTATTTGCAGTAAGGGAATCGGTACAGGAATCTTTAGGTTTTAGTCCATTTGAACTTGTGTTTGGGCATAGAGTTAGAGGACCTTTAGCTTTATTGAAGGAACAGTGGATTAGTAAGGAAGTACACACTAATTTGTTGGACTATGTTTTGAAATTTAAGGACAGGTTACATAAAGCTTGTAGCTTAGCCAAGGAAAATTTAAAGTTGGCTTAGGAGAAAATGAAAACTTGGTATGATAAAGAAGCTAGGATGAGGATGTTTAAGCCTGGAGATAAGGTGTTGGTTTTTTTCCCAGTGCAGACAAATCCTTTACAAGCTAGATTTCATGGTCCTTATGAAATTGTGTCTAGAATCAATGATGTGGATTACGTAATAAAAACTCCAGATCGTAGAAGGTCAACACAACTTTGCCACATAAATATGACAAAACCATATTTTGGGAAACAATCTGATACTGTGACTGTTGTGGTTAGTGAGAATGAGTTTGATTTAACTAGGAACATGATAGATGATTCATCTGACTTTCATTCTAAATCTAACATTGTTTCTGTTAGGTTACCAAATTCAACCATTCTGGAAAATATTGATGAGAAATTAGCACATTTACAGCTAGAGCAGAAACAACAGATGAAGGAATCAATTTTTAAATATAAGGATTTGTTTCCAGATGTTCCGAGAAAGACTACTATAGCTTCACATGATGTAGATGTTGGAGATGCCAAACCTATTAAACAACATCCATATAGGATGAACATGGAAAAGTGTGAACTTGCTGAGAAAGAAATTGAATACATGTTAGAGAATTATATTATTAGACATTCTAACTCGAATTGGAGTTCGCCATGTGTTATGGTGCCAAAACCAGATGGTAGTATTAGGTTTTGTACGGACTATAGGAAGGTGAATGCTGTAACGAAAACAGATGCATATCCAATTCCTAGAGTAGATGATTGTGTAGATAAAGTTGGAAAAGCAAAGTTCCTTACAAAGATTGATTTATTGAAAGGGTATTGGTGTGTTCCATTAACGGACAGAAGTAGAGAGATTTCTGCATTTGTAACTCCATCTGGGTTATATGAGTATAATGTTCTTCCATTTGGGATGAAGAATGCCCCAGGTACTTTCCAGAGAATGATTAACTCTGTGATTCAGGGATTGAAAGATACTGATGCTTATATTGATGATTTAGTGACAGGAAATGATACTTGGGAAGCACACATTATTGCGGTGGAAAAATTGTTTGAAAGGCTAAGAGTGAATTTGGACATGCCACTGTGACTTACCTTGGTTATGTTGTGGGTCAAGGTAAGGTAGCTCCTGTTCAGGCAAAGGTTCGGGCAATTTTAGAGATTCCCACTCCAACGGGGAAAAAAACTCTTAGAAGATTTTTGGGAATGGTAGGATATTATCGGAAATTTTGTAAGAATTTTGCTAATGTTGCCCTTCCATTAACTAACCTTTTGCAGAAGAACGTGAAGTTTGTGTGGACAGTGCCTTGTCAAGAAGCATTTGAAAAATTGAAAGCAATGATATGTCAACAACCTGTGCTTAAGGCACCTGACTTTGAAAAACCCTTTTCATTAGCTGTAGATGCTAGTGATGAGGCTGCGGGAGCAGTATTAATGCAAAGGAATGAGGGTGATGAGGTTGATCATCCAGTAGCTTACTTTTCTAAGAAATTTAATAAGCATCAAAGAAACTATTCGACAATAGAGAAAGAATTGTTATCTCTTGTTTTAGCTTTAGAATATTTTGAGGTATATGTTGGTACAACTCAAAAACCACTTATTGTTTACACTGATCATAATCCGTTAGTTTTTCTGAGTAAGATGAAAAACAAAAACAGAAGATTATTAAATTGGAGTTTGATATTACAAGAGTACAATATTGTGATAACTCACGTTAAAGGTAAAGATAATGTGGTTGCTGATTGTCTATCTCGATGTTGAATGTACAATGTAATTTTTTTTATGGAGTATTTTTTTTTCTGATTGTAACTCTCCTACTGTATTGTGAGTTGTAAGATGTTATGTGATGGTATTGTATATTGTGTATGTTATATAATTTATACATTTGTTTTTCTTGTAAGTAATTGTTAAAATTTTTGTTCTTGTCAGACCAAAAATGCTTTTTTGGAGGGAGGTGTTACGTACTCGTGACACGTGACAGTGGTACCCTTGTCACGTGACTGGGGTTGAAGCTATACTGGACTTGAGGTAATGGTCTTGTGATGGTGGAGTGACGTTATTTTCCCGCCAGTAGAGGTCATGTGACAGGTTTTTTTTTACAGGGTATAAAAGGAAGACCCCACCCTGTGGGGAGGGGCAGTTCGTGGCTGGATTTGCCATGTTGACTTCATGCCACTGCGTGATTTAATGTGATGACGCAGTTTAGTTAAAAGATGAAGTTTTATCTAATGCCTAAAGTTTAAAAGGTCATTGCCAGCAGTTTCTTTACTGTGGAGAGTGAAGATAAAAGTTCGGAAGTTAAAGATCAAGGAGAATCGAATTCCGACGGTGGATTGGGTTCGACCTTGTGTGATCCTCATTCGGAAGGATTTCGTTGACTGTTCTCGTGTTAATCTCTGTGGGATAGCAGGAGATTGAGAATAGTGTGGAAGGTCAGGGCCTTTAAGCTGTTACGTTTCATAAAATTCTACGTGGGAAGAGTTCGACTCCGGGGATCGAAGGAAAACGACGTGGAAGAAAATTTAAATCGCCTTAAAAAGTCTCTCCTTTTAAATGGACTGAGCATTTTGAACTTTTGGCAATATCGCTTTAAATAACTGTTTTTGCAACATCGCTTGAAGAACTGTGAAGTTGCCGCACAGCAGCTGTTTTCCGGTTACGTTAGTGTTTGTTTACTTTTGGGAGGTTTGTTTTCAGTGTTTAATAAACGTGTTATTTGTTATAAAAACCCTTGCCTAACTCACATATATTTATTGTTGCCTGAATACGTAACATGGTTCATAAGGCCCATATGTCCAAGGGTAAGTTAGCTCGCTTTGTCATATAAATCCTGTCTGTGACAGATGTAAGTCTGAGGTAGCTTCCTTGACACATATGTTCTGGTGTTACCCTCTTTTGGAAAAATATTGGAAAGATATTTTTGATATTATTTCAGCAGTTTTGCATATTGATATACAACCTCATCCTATTAATGCAATATTTGGATTACCAGTGATGGACTCGTCAAATATCCCCTTCAGCTTGCCATTTGATTGTTTTTGTTACAGTAATAGCCAGAAGATCCATTTTATTTAAATGGAAAGATTCTAAACCCCCTACTACATTTCAATGGTTTTCCCAAATTATAACATGCTTAAACTTGGAAAAAATTAGGAGTGGCACTATCGACTCTTCGATTAAATTTGAAGAAACTTGGAGACCATTTATTCAACATTTTCATATGATGTAAGCTGACTTTTCCGAATCCTGCTCAATAACTTTTTGTTCGTATATAGAGGAGCGGAGTTAATGACAAATAGCAATTTTAACCGATGAAATAAGGCAGCCCAGCTTTTGTTTTGTTTTTATTCTGTTTTATTTTGTTAGTTTAGGGGGGGGGGGGGGG
This sequence comes from Hemitrygon akajei, assembly GCF_048418815.1. Taxonomy (NCBI): domain Eukaryota; kingdom Metazoa; phylum Chordata; class Chondrichthyes; order Myliobatiformes; family Dasyatidae; genus Hemitrygon; species Hemitrygon akajei. The sequence goes on from NC_133154.1 coordinate 9,483,200, forward strand.
GGTTTCCCTGTTAAAATCTTTTTTCTTTGAATCTTTCTCATGTTTAACTACTAAGAGATTAGGAGGTTTAGTTTACACGTTACTCAGAGTCTGCTTATGTGTATGTTAACCGTTATTAATGTAATCCCAATCTCTTTGTATCACTATCATTGTTATGTTTATATATTTGAAACTTAATAAAAAGATTGATAAAGAAGAATGGATAGGTCAGGTCCCTGTTGCCTCAATATCCACTAAAAGACTGTACGAACAGCATCCTGCCTGTCCAAATATAGGGGATGCCCACACTTACTGACAGGGCTTGGTGTCAGCAAAAAAAAACTCAGCATGGCTGCAGGTCTCAGGTGAGCAATTACTTGACAGGTTCCAAGATCAGGGTCTGCTTAATGAATAATGGGAAGGTTACAGCCACATTCAACAAAAGGGAACTGTCACTTACCTTTCTGTCTTCAACTTGGAGATTTGTAGTTCATCCAGTGCTCAGTGGTAAATCAGAGGAAAAATACTCTCCAGAAATGCCCCATGAAAATGAGAAAGCATTATGCAGAAAGGCAGAAGTTCTGCTCTGTACAGAGCTATCCTAAGGTAATGGTCTTTGCATATGAGCACCATCACAAGAATAGTGATGGTTCTGGTGACATTAAACTGGAATGCTGAATCTCCAGATAAAATTAAAGATGAGAAGTCATAGTCCAACTCCAACACAAGTAAGGAAGAAGAGAAAACAAGTTCTGCTTTGAACCAGTTTTAATCATCCAACATTGACTGAAAGTTTTTAAAAAAAAAGTTTTCCATACCTAAGCCGAGCACTGTATCCCATATATAGTGCAAAATGTAACGTGCCCTCTTATAAAAGCTACGCAGAGAGAACATCCACACAGTACAAAATTAAACTAAGTTACTCAAACCCTACACGATCTTCAATATATTTATACATAATTGGCTATTTGTGTACTAGCGACTTATGCTATATTTTATAGCTTTCTAAATAACCTGTCCAGGAACAGCATCAAGTTTGGGAAATTTAGGACAAAAAGAGAACAAACAAAATCCTTTCTCACTATTTTTTAATAATAAATTCCCCAGTGAACTCAGGAAGCTTAAAGGGGGCTCAAGAACAATGGTGCTAGTAAATCAGATGGGAGCACAGAAGAAAGTAGATGATGAACTAATTCTTGGACCAAGGCAATTTCTGAATAGACAGTTAAAAGATTGTCAATTACTGTAAATCACTTCTACAAAATCAGTATTTTAGAATTAAGTATATGAAAGTTGTAAAAATAATACAAAACATTAAAGGTTATTGCTGAAAAGCATAAAGTTGGTAACAATTTAATCTGAAGTTTCCAAGTTGTAATTCCATTTGAAACACCCATGAACTAAAGCCATCTGAGGAACAAAGATTGTTAAAACATTGTGCACTGGCAAAACACAACAGAAGTAATAACAGATTTCTCCTCACAGATTGCAAGATACACGAGTATACTCAACTATCATAAAGAGTGCAAGGATTTAGTTTCATATACCACCTTGTTTGTGACCTAGCAGACTTTATAAGCACTTTCCAGCCAATTAGGTATTTTGGAACTGTAGTCAATGTTGCAACATAGGAATCATGCAGCCAATTTGCACAGAGCAAGCTCCCACAGACAGCAAAATGCATAAATAATCTGCTGTAATGACGTTGGATGAAGGATAATTATTAGATAGAACCACAAAGGGAATTTCCCTTCTTGAATTCATCCAAAAGGCCATGTCCACCAGGCTCTCAATTCAATGTTTCATCTGGGAAAAATTGCATCTGAAACTGTGCAGTATTTTATTTACTGTAAGGAGTATCAGACAATATTTTTCTCTGTTGGATGGGATTTGCACACATAACCTTTGTGACTATATCACAAATGAAACCCAAGCTCTTCACTCCTTTTCCTGTATTATTCTAATAGCATATCATTGCATTCTGTGCTTAGTTTTGAGTAATATATATCCAATAACATGGGCCAAAGTAAGTGGACCTACCTACAGTAGGCAAGTTATCTCTTGAATAACAGATGAGGCAAGAGGGGAGCACAGACTACTAATTGTTCAGTGATACACCCTCTTTTCATTGTTACCATCAGGAAGGAGGTAGAGATGCCTGAAGACACACACTCAGCAATTCAGGAACAGCTTCTTCCCCTCTGTCATTCAATTTCTAAGTGAACATTGAACCCATGAACACTACCTCACTACTTTTAAATTAAATTCTGTTTTTTGCACCACTTATTTAATTTCATTATTTAATATATAAATATATTTACAATAATTCTGTTCTACTTATCATGTATTGCATTGTACAGCTGCTGCAAAGTTAACAAATTTCGCGGCATATGTCGGTGATACTAAACCTGATTCTGGTTAGACATTGACAGTCAAAGCAAAAGCAAACATAATCATAGCCATGTTAGTAACTTCAAATCCTCAAGGGGAGAGAACACAACTACATGAAAAGGAAACAACATCTCACTTCAGAGGCAGTCCTTTGGCAAACAAAGCATCATAAACCAAATGCAAATACAATCTCTCTGACCATTCTTCATTACTTACTGCTTGCTCTCTTCACTTGGAGATTCTGATGTGTCACGGTGCTCATCTGATGAAAAATCTTCTCGTTCAGTCTGTAACAAGAATGGCAAGGACTGACAAAGATCATAAGCAGAAAAACTTCTCCAAATGTTATACCGTTTAATATCTTCTATTCTCTATGAAGTCTCTCTTAAGCTACCTTTGTTCCAACTCTTAACACCATTAATTTTCCTTCACAGGACATTCTTATTTCTCCAGGGATTAGTTTTGCATTTTTTTTCCAGGAGATATGAATTTTTATGGTTTGGTTTGTTACAAGATCATACCCCATGGGGCACTTCTTCGCCAAATGTTGTTAGTGGAAAGCAGAAGAAATTTAAAAAAAACAGATGACCCCACTCAAACAATTCTCCAGTATGTCTTCAATTCCCAGCAGAGACGGTGCTGCATACTGCACTGATCACAATTTTCATATGTTGGGCAACTACTCTATGTTTAACAAATTAAAAATAATAGTCAAGATCAGTCAAAAGAAGTCAACTTTTTATTTACCTTAATGTCATACAAGGATCTATTTTATATACATGTATCACAAATCTTATTTGAAGACTAATCTTACAAAGCCAGATTTACATGATATAACTAGCAAGTAGCACTGCTTCAACGAAACACAAAATTCAGAATCTGTACAAAAATTTTGTTAGGTGTTGCAATCAAAATTTTAACTTAACTCTGACCATACTAATTTCTTTAACTGTGTTAAATAAGATGCTGTCTGGTGATAATGGCACAGTGATAATGCCAGCAGGGACTACATTGACTGGTATTTCCATAACAGGCTATGAAGCAGCCAAAGGTTCAGATGTTCATTTATTATCAAAATATACAACTCTGAAATTCTTCATTTCTTCAGGTAGCCATGAAACCAAGAAAGAAAGCAGCACAAACATCAACTCCCAAATCCCACCTCCTCACACACAAAGAACTGAGAAGATCTGGTGAAAAAACACAATATAAAAACTATAAGACTGGAAAGTAAGAGTGTATAGTCCAAGTCCACATCAAAAATGCAGAAAAAACCTGGCCAACACACAGCAGCAGCCCCCCCCCCCCCCCTCTCCAGTACAGAGCAACCAATCAAAGGCAAGCAGGCAGTGCTCACCCTCTACACTCACTTCGATGCTTCCATCTCCCTTGTTGTTTTAATTGGCAAAGAATGGAAGCTATAATCGGTGAAACAGAGCCAACCAGTCTTGCGTCCTGTCCTGCTGCCTGCCCACTATGGGCACTTTGGGCATGTTGTCTCTGCCTCCCAGAATCCTGTCAGAGCACTCAAACACCCAAACTCCGGCATTCATCTTGATGCTTCAATTGCCCGTGGCACTTTAATTTGCAAACAATGGAAGCTATAACCGTCAAAATGGCGTTAAACATCAGCTTGCGCACCATCCTGCAGCCTTCTCACCACGAGGTTCGCTCACACTGCCTCTGCCTCCCGGAGACTACAGTGCTGAGGCACCCAAAAGATCTCCATACAGCAAAAGCAGGCTCCAACAGTTCCAGAATCACATTCAAGATGAGATACAAATGTAAAAGTGAAAAAGATGGTTTCATGATCAATCCAGAAGATGTTGACCAAAGGAGCATTGTACGCAGGCACCAATGCCCTTGAATGGAAAACCCTACAAAAAGTAGTGGATGTGGTGCAGTCCATCATGGGTAAAGCCCTCCCAACCATTGAGCATTTCTAAACTAAGCAGCACCCATCATCAAGGACCCCCATCACCCAGAACATGCTCTCTTCTCACTGCTGCCATCAGAAAGGTGGTACAGGAACCTCAGGACTCACACCATCAGGCTCAGGAAGAGTTGTCAGTCAACGTACTCTTGAATCAAAGGAGATAACTTCACCCAACTTCACTTGCCCCATCATTGAAATGGTCCCACAACCTATGGACTCACTTTCAAGAACTCTTCATTTCATGTTCTCAATATTATTTATTTTTTATTATTATTATTATTATTTATTTCTTTTAGTATTTTCACAGGTTGTGGTCTTTTGCCTACTGGTTGAAATCCCAAGTTGGTGAGGTTGTTCACTGATTCTATTATGGTTATTATGCTCACAAGAAAATGAATCTCAGGGTTGTACAGAGTAACATATATGTGCTTTGATAATAAATTTATTTTGAACTTTGAGTCTCAAGTCCATAAAATCCAGCTCAAAGGTGAGAGAGTGGGCATAACTAACACAGAAGGAAAAAAAACAAGTGACCATGTTCCCTTAAATAACTAACACTGAGAAACTATTCAGCAACATAATTAAAGACACTAATTTCACAGGAAGAAGCAACCCTTGTATATGGTGACATATACATACTTGGATAATAAATTTACTTTGAACTTGAAATTTATACATGTCGAATTTCATAGAGTGCACGAAAACAAACGAAAATAGGAGAAGGCCACTTGAATCCACAAGCCTGTTCTGCCATTCACTATTATTTCGGCTGTTTTATGTTGGCCTAACTTTTCTCTACTGTCAATTCCCCGTAGCCCTTCACTCATGCAGGGTAGAAAACTCAGGATACTGAGAAGTGGGAAAATTAGGTGAAGCACTTCACAAATACATTCTTTTGAAAACAGAAATGACACAAGGAGGAGTGGGAAACAGCATGGTGCTGGCTTGTTGATTAAGGTCAGAACAAATGAAAGAATTGGTTACTGTGCTGTGAGTGAGTGTGTGTGTGCGTGTGCGTTTTACTTTGTTGGCAAATCACCTCAATCCTTAACTCCTAGATAACCACAAGTCCAAGAAGTCTAGTTAGTTGGAGATGGTTAAACTCTCGGTTTTGGAATCTGATGAGCAGCTGGCATCTCTGGGGTCACTTACAAAGTATGTGTCATCAATAGCGCGCTTCAGATCATAGTTTTCCTGTGAACTAAGACACTGTACACAGACAACTAAGAAAAAAATCAGCATGTTGATTTAAGAGTTTACCCTTCTGTAAGGGGAGGATCTTGCTCTCCAATCAATAACAGTCTGAATATAAATAGGATAGGAGGTTTTTTTAGGGAGCAAACCAAGGACATTACAAAAGAATAATACAAGAAAGGTAAACAGTAGTGGTAAGAATTCTACAATTAGATAATGGATAGGCATTTCTAAGTTTGCTGATTGATTTGGGGATGAAATATTGCACTAATAATGCTAAAGATATCACTGAGTGTCTGCAGAATATTCTAGAAGGAGAAGGTGAGTAGCCAGAGTCAATATATATCCAATAATACTGGCAGAAAGGGGAACTAGATTATGCAGGTGGACGTTAAAAGAATTAGTGAAGATATTAAGAAGCAGGACCACTGAAGTTAGTTATCTCCAAATTAATTCCAGTGCTACAGTCCAATGTGTACAGAAGTGTATACTAATGCTGAAGAACCAAAGAGACATGAAAGAATGTTATTTTAATTAATAATATCACATTGGTTAAAGATTTGCAGCAAAGATTCACTAAACAAGATAGAGATGGATTAAAAGAAATATAGGGAATGCCAAAATTGGTTAGGACAAGTCAAAAAAGTGAGAAGGGATAATATGTACAGTATGAAAAGATCATCAAATTAGGCTATATGGATTAAACCAGCGGGATAGTCTCATACACTATAATCACACCTTTGGGGCTATACCACATAGCACAAAGGCCCAAAGAAACAAATCTATAAGTAAAGTTCTTACAACTGTAAAATCACTAAAACAATTATAGTGATTAATTCCAAGCTGGGGTATAAAAATCAGAGTCCGTGCTTTTTTTAAAACTAGTATGGTTTCAACAAGAGTGGGGCAATTCTGGATTTAGCTTTAGGACATAAAAGTGCAGAGTTGTAAAAACATTTTTACAGTGGTAATCATTAATACATTAGACTCAACATAGCTATGGAAGAAAGCTAAATTAAGAAAAAGCATCCAAAATGGGAAAATACAAATTTTATTGGATTATGAAGTTTTAGTAAAAGTGGATCAGAACCAGCTGCATGAAAGTAAATCAGTCTTATGGTAATGGAAAGTAAATTCAAGAGTGAGATGTAAAGAGTTCATTATTCACACAAAGAAAAAAGGTGCCAAATCTAGCGTTAACATTGTTAAAAGTGGATAAATTGCTAAAGCCAAAAGAAATATATTTCAGGTTGTTAAAAGCAGCAAGGGAGGAAATAATTGTTTAATCCTTCATGACTTTAAGAGTGATGCAGAGGACTGACAATGTTTATAAAGAGTGAAAGGAATAACCTGAGCACTTACAGACTAGATAGTTTAAGTTCAACAGTGGGAAAATCACCGGAATCAATTCTGAGAGGCACCATTATTCAAAAGGCACAGATTAATCAACGATGTTGAGAATGGATCCATGAAGGAAGGTCTTGTCTAACTTGATCAGAGTCTTTTTTATTTTTGAAGAGGGTAAGAGCATGAATTACAAAGGTGGTTGACAGGGTAATTGGGTCAATGGAAACATATTAAATTCATGATAGGACAGCAAATTGGATCCAGAATTGGTCAGTGTCATGAAGAAATAAGTAATAGCTCACAGACATTTTAACAAGCTGCTTACATTACTTACTCTCTTGCTCTGTTGGAGAACATAATGGTAGTTTAGTGAAATATAGGGACCATGAAAGTTTGCAGATTTTTAAAAAATAGCCATGTTGTTGTTAGTGAAGAGAAAACTGCTAAAGTGTAAAACAGATGGTCTGGTTAATTAGACAGAAAAGTGACAAATGACATTTAATCTAGCGAAGCACAAGGCTGCACATTAGGGATGTGTAACATACCAAGGATCTATATAAAACAAGTGAAGGTGTGAAGGATCAAACAGAGCTTGAAGTGCATGGCCACAGATCCTTGATGGTAGTGAGTCAGGTCAAAAAGATGATTAAAACAAGTGGAATCTCTTGCGATATTTGCTGACGTACAGAGTAAAAGTTGGGAGGTTACATTAGAACCTGTGTGTAACTTGAGTACTACAAAATTGTGGCCACCACATTACAGGTTAGATATGATTGCACTGAATAGGGTGCAGAGCATATTTACCAGGATGTTGCTAAATGACCCGTTGGGGCACCCTTTGAGAGAAAGGTAGTACAGTCTGATGTGACCAGAATGAACGTTACATTTTCCTTAATGCTATTGGTATTGCTTTGCTTCAGAAATTGAAGAATAAAAACCAGTTTATTAAAGAAGAACGACGTGTAGCAAGGCAAATACAGCTCCTCCTCGTTTAACGAAGGACACTTCTGATGGCAACATTTCTGGTTGATCTGCCACCCTTGTGCCTCTTGTTGTCATTCTGGAGATGTGCAGTCCTTTCATGCGCCGTCTCTTCATCTCTTCTGCTGTTTGTTCTTTGTCTCTGATCTTGGAGACGTGCATTTCTCAGCTCCTTTGTCTCTTCCTTTCTCCTCCTCCTGTGCCTGTTGTTGTCATTCTGGAGATGTGCATGCCTCTTCCCCTCTGTCTGCTCTTCTCTCATCTTTTTTGGCCTGACTCTTTGATCCTGCAGCCGTGTGGCCCTGGCCTCATCCGATTCTTGTTCTCTCCCTCTCCTTGACGCTTCCCGATGACGTTTGGCATCCCCCTTCTCTTTCCAGGTGGCATAATTAGGCTGACCATATTTTTTTTTACCCTAATTCTGGATGGAAGATACAAAGCAGTAATACCAAAGGAAGCTGATTATTCTTGATGATGTGGTTGGCGCTTTCCTAAATGGACGTGATATTGACTGCAGCAAAGGGTTTGATGGGTGTCTTGAAGTACGTCAGTACTGGTTATGGGATGTTATATCATGCTTAAATTTAAAGAAGATCCAATGTTCAGTTTTTGATTCTAGTCAAGACTTTTATACATTCTGGGGACCATTTTTGAGTTATTTTCGAAACCTTTGATTTGTTGTAAAAGTAGAGATGGTGGCTAATAATATTTTTTATTCTATGATAAGGATTTTTAACCCCCTTTTTCTTGCTTTTCCTAACAGCTCTGACTTTGGTAGTGGGTTTAGATTTTTCTTCTGTACAATGTATTTGGTGATTTTTTTTTACTTATAATATATCTTCTGGTATTCCTTTAAGCAGAAACTAATAAAAATATTGAAAGGGAAGTACGTCATTACAGTAAGATTTAATGATCTCTTATTGATGGGTGGCTGTTAGATCTGTCCCAATCCTGCACATGCTGATGGGGATATGTGACCGCTTGAAATAGAGCTGCGCTGCCCTTTTGCTCCAGCTGGTGTCTCTGCTGAGGCTGGCCATGCAAATGCGTCATGGTGTCGCGTCACGATTTCCATGATGGCGGATTGGTTCTTGGGTGAACGCCAGCCTGCTGATTTTTGCGAATGAGCAATTTTATACGAATATATAATCCTGAACTTTGCCTGCATTCTGTAAGTTAGCGCATTTTAAGTCGATTTTAGCCAAAAAAAGTGCCACTGTAATGCACCATTTGCGTTAATTGGAGGTCACAGACAGACAGAGCGTGAGAGTTTTAGTAATATACTAGATTATTAGTTAAGATTGGATAGGACGAGTTGTTTTTCTTGAAAGCTGAATGTAAAGGAAGTCTTTTCAGATGAAAACTAGAAGGTGGGATTAGGCAGGGTAGTTCTTTCTCAACAAGCTATAATGGACCCAATAGCCACCTTCCATGATATATGTCCCTTTGAATATTCTCTCATACACCTAAAGCCCTGAGTAACTTTTAAGAACATAAAATATAGGAGCAGAATTAGGCCATTTGGGCCATCAAGTCTGCTCTGCCATTTTATCAAGGCTGATCCATTTTTCCTCTCAGCCCCAATTTCCTGCATTCTCCCTGTAACCCTTCATGCCCTGACTAAACAAGAATCAATCAACCTCTGCCTTAAATGTACCAAATGACTTGCCCTCCACAGCTGCCTGTGGCAACAAATTCCACAGATTTACCACTCTCTGACTGAAGAAATTCCTCCTCATCTCCATTCTAAAAGGATGTCCCTCTATTCTGAGACTGTGTCCTCTGGTCTTAAACCCCCCATCATAGGAACCATCCTCTTGGCATCCACTCTACCAAGGCCTTCAACATTCAATAGGTTTCAATGAGGTTACCCCACCATTCTTCTGAATTCCAGTGAATAGAGGCCCAGAGCCATCCTTTCTTAGATAAGGGACCCAAAACTGCTCACAATACCCCGATAGGTCTCACCAGTGCTTTATAAAGACTCAACATTACAGCTTTGCCTTTATATTCTAGTCGTCTTGAAATGAAGCATAACATCGCATTTGCCTTTCTCACCACCAACTCAACTAGCAAAGTAACTTTAGGGAATCAAAAAAAAAAATAGTTTTTTCAGTTATACAAAGAGTAAAAGGGAAGTGAGAGTTGATATTGGACCACTGGAAAATGATGCTGGTGAGGTAGTAATGGGGGACAAAGAAATGGCAGATGAACTTAATGGGACTTTGCATCTATCTTCACTGTGGAAGACACTAGCAGTGTGCCAGAGGTCCATAAGTGTCAGGGAGCACAAGTGTTTGCTATTGCTATTACACAGGAAAAAGTGCTAGGCAAACTCAAAGGTCTTACAGTGGATAAGTTACCTGGACCAGATGGACTACATCCCAGAGACCTGAGAGAGATTGCTGAAGAGATAATGGATGCATTGATCATGATCTTTCAAGAATCACTTGATTCTGGCATGGTCCCGGAGGACTGGACGTTTGTAAATGTCACTCCACTCTTTAGGAAGAGAGGAAGGCAAAAGAAAGGAAATTATAGACTAGTTAGCCTAACCTCAGTGGTTGGGAAAGTGTTGGAGTCTATTCTTAAGGATGAGGTGTCAGGATACTTGGAGACTAATGATACAATAAGACAAAATCAGCATGGTTTCTGTAAAAGGAAATTTAAGCAAGGTAAACGAAGGAGAGGCAGTGCATGTCATTTACCGGTACTTGGATTTTCAGAAGGCATTTGATAAGGTCCTACACATGATGGTTAACAGGACAAAATCCTATGGTGTTACAGCAAAGATACTAGCATAGATAGAGTAATGGCTGACAGGCAGGGGGCAGCGAATGGGAATAAGAGGGGCCTTTTCTGGTTGGCTGTCAGTGACTAGTGGTGTTCCTCAGGGGTCAGTATTGGGACCACTACTTTTCACATTGTTTGTCAATAATTTGGATAATGGAATGGATGGCTTTGTGGCAAAATTTGCAGTTGATACGAATTTAGGTGGTGGGGTAGGAGGTGCTGAGGAAGCAATGCGATTGTAGCAGGGCTTACACAAATTGAAAGAACAGGCAAAAAAAAAAGTGACAGATGGAATAGTGGGACTATTATCCAAATGGGGAGATGGTTCAAACATCAGAGATGCAAAAGGAATTAGGAGTCCTTGTACTAGGCTCCCAGAAGGTTAATTTACAGGTCAAGTCTGTGGTAAAGAAAGCATATGCAATGCTGGTATTTATTTCAAGGGGAATAGAATATAAAAGCTAGGAGATAATGCTGAGCACTAGTCAGGGTGAACTTGGAGTACTGTCAACAGTTTTGGGCCCCATATCTCAGAAAGGATGTGTTGTCATTGGAGAGAGTCCAGAGGAGATTCACAAGGTTGATTCCGGGAATGAAGAAGTTAACATGTGAGGAGCATTTGGCAGCTTTGAGCCTGTACTCACTGGAATTTAGAAGAATGTGTGGTGGGCGGAGGGGAGGGACATCATTGAAATATATTGAATGTTGAAAGGACTAGATAGGGTGGATGCGGAGAGGATATTTCCTACGGTGGGGGTTTCCAGAACTAGATGGCACAGCCTCAAAATTGAGGGGTGACCTTTTAGAACAGAGGTAAGGAGGATTTTTTTTTAGCCAGAGAGTAGTGAATCTGTGGAATGCTCTGCCACAGACTGCTGTGGAGGCCAAGTCCCTGGGTATATTTAAGGCAGAAGTTTATCATTTCCTGAGCAGTCAGGGCATCAAAGGATATGACGAGAAGGCTGGTTGAATGGGATCCAGGATCAGCCATGATGGAATGGCAGAGCAGACTTGATGGGCTGAATAGCCTAATTCTGCTCCTATGTGTTATGGAATCCTGCACAGGGATGCCCAGAATTTTTAAATTTTCCCTCCATTTAGGAAATAGTCTATGCTTTTATTTCTTCTACCAAAGTGCATGACTAAACACTTCCCAACACAGTATTCCATCTACCACCTTTTTGCCTATTCTCTTAATCTGCATAATTCCTTCTGTAGCCTCTCTACTTCCTCAAAACAACCTGCCTCTCCACCTATCTTGGCATCATCCACAAATTTGGCCACAAAGCCATCAACTCCATCATCCAAATTACTGTCCCAGACACAAGTCACCAGCAGCCAACCGGAAAAGTCTCCCTGTAACCCCACTCTTTGCCTCCTGCCAATCAGCCATGTTAGCATCTTTTCCGTAATACCTTGGAATCTTAACCTAAGTAGCCCCCTGTATGGCACCATGTCAAAGACCATCTGGAAAATTCAAGTACACAGCATCCACTAATTTCCTTTGTCTATCCACCTTGTTATTTCTTCAAAGAATTCCATCAGATTTATCAGGCAATACTTTCCCTTAAGGAAACCATGCTGACTATGGCCCATTTTATCAAGTACATCTAAGTACCCTGAAACCACATCCTTAACAATCGACTCCAACAAGTTCCCATCCACTGAGGTGGCCTGTAATTTCCTTTCTTCTGCCTCCTACCCTTCTTGAAAAGTGGAGTGACATTTGCAATTTTCCAGTCTTCTGAAACCATACCAGAATCAATTGATTCTTAAAAAATCATTACTAGTGCCTCCACAATCTCTTCAGCTACCTCATTCAGAACCCTGGTGTGTATACCATCTGGTACAGGGGACTTCTCAGCTCTCCAAGCACCTTCTCCCTAATAATAGCAACTTCACACACCTCATGCCCCCTGACATTCTCGAACTTCCGGCATACAGCTATTGTCTTCCACAGTGAAAACTGATGCAAAATACTTAATCAGTTTGTCTGCCATTTCCTTGGCCCCCATTACTACCTCTCCAGCATCATTTTCCAGCGGTTCAATATCTACTCTCGCCTCTCTTTTACACTTGATATTTCTGAAGAAACTTTTAGTATTCTCTTTAATATTACTGGCTAGTTTACCTTCGTATTCTATCTCTTCTTTCTTTATAACTTTTTTTTTACCTGGTTGGTTTTTAAAAGCTTCCCAATCCTCACTAATTTTTGCTCTATTAAATGCCCCCCTTTGGCTTTTACGTTGGCTTTGACTTCTCTTGTCAGCCACAGTTGTGTCATCTTGCCTTTAGAATACTTCTTCCTCTTAGGGATGTGCATAATCTGTGCCATCCAAATTGCTCTCATTCCAGCCATTGCTGCTCTGCCATCATCCCTGCCGATGTTCTTTTTCAATCAATTTTGGTCACCTCCTCTCACATGAATGAATGAAATTAATATATTTCGGTCAGCACAAACATTAACAAAAAGCATCATTTACAACGATGATTTCATAAGACAAAAAACATAGATATTCTTTAAAACAGACCAAAACGGCGTAGGCTGAAGCTACAGCTTATTACGCCTACCCCTCTTACTTATACAACAACATATTTAGCGTCAATCATCACATCAAAAACAAAAAATTTCATAATCTTTTAACACAAAACTCAATTCCAAATATCATTTGTTTACATTACTCCCATTCATTTTAAATCATGTATTTTATATTTGTTCATTAATTTTTTAAACTGAAGTGCAGTGCATGTTTTTAAATTCTTACTACAACTGTTCCATAGATTCACCCCTCTAACTGAAATACAATGATTTTTTAACATTTATTACATTTACATGCTTCTGTAATTTCATTTACTCTTCTGTAGTACTTTAGCTCCTTCTTCGCAATTTGCAGAGTGAATTCTATCATATTATGATCACTGGTCCCCAAAAGTTCCTTTACCTTAAGCTCTTTAATCAATTCCAGTTCTTTGCACAACACCCAATCCGGAATAGCTAATACCCTCATGGGCTCAACTACAAGCTGCCCTGATTTTCCCCATCTACCTACATACTGAGATCTCCCATGACTATTGTACCATCGGCCTTTTGGCATGCTTTCCTATCTCCCGTTGTAATTTGTAGACCACATCTTTACTACTGTTTGGGGGTCTACATACAAATTTTATCATAATTCAGTTAAGTATAACATTACTGAACTGTGCAGGAGGTTAGTCAGTATCTGAAAAGATGAAAGGGAAGGTTGCTCTTTTAGGTGGAGACACTCATTACCAAGCTAAGATCAAAGAGTTCCACTTCAAACACTGATATCTATTTTCATGCAATTGTTGACTTAGCTGCTGCATCCCCCAAGCACTGCAGTCATCTTAGATTTTTACCATTTACAACTTTCTTTTTATCTCCCTGTTGATTTAGATTCCATCAAGGAATTCAATGTAAAATAATCATTTCTAGTTATTTTTTCTAGCTTTAGTAATCACTCTGCTTCTTGGTTGTATTATTCTGAATTTGTTAAATCCAATTTCCACAGACCATTATGGCTGACCTTAAAGCAAACAGTGATTCTTGGTTACTTCACACTCCTAAGCATCCAATGCGAAAATAAAAGCTAGCAACAACCAAAGTCACCTCATTAACTAATCATCTTAGCATTGTACTCAGTAGAACTTCTTTGTTCATTTACCGTGGCTGTAAGGGACATGACATATTGAAACATAAAAAATTAAATAAGAAGTTGATTGAAGACCTACAGACTTGTTAGGAGATAAACTTTGTGGGGCGGTGTATGTGAAAGGAGCCACAAAATTACAGCTGGGTCATACACAGAAGTTAGAAAAAGCTTCCTCTAAACAAAGTGCGCTAAAAAATCAGAAAGCTCATGGAATAATCCAATCCATGCATTGTGTGCAAAGTTTTATTGCACTGTACTTCAAGTACTTAAAGACCAATTATAATAGTATTTCTAAAGAGTACATCTGCTTTTCCCCCCAATGGTGGTCATTCTGGCAGTTAGCCTAAATAAACTATCTGTACTTTTAAAATCTGAGGAATTTGTGTAATTTTGCTGACTCTGCCATTGGGCCATAAACAGCAGCAGTGGCACATGCAACAGAACCAGGTAACTCATTTTGATCTGAAATGACAATCATTTTTACCTGAACCTCCGTGTTAGCATTATGTTCCTTTGCCTGTATGTGCAGTTCCTCTGTCATCTTCTCCATCTCCTAGAAACAGAATAACATCAGATTCTGAGCAATCTGTAAATTCTACAAAATCAAGTCATGGACCATAGATTAGATCATCAATGAGGTGAAAAAATTAAAGCCACGACAGGGAGAGACCAAAGAAACACACATACAAGAAAACACAACTAAGTGGGGGGAAATAAAATGAAAGTGAGAGCAAGAGAAAGTGAGGGTAGAAAACAAAAAACATGTACTTGTAAATGCCTCACAAACAGACAAAAAAACATTTCAGAAGATGCTATCCTTGAGATTCAAAATGAACAATAATCTGGTTCACTGTTTAATGGCAAGAGTCTATGTAATACACTGGAGAAAGGCAAATGAGAATCATATCTTATAGCTTTGGGTAGATAACCTGGCACAAAGCCAGAAAAAAAAGCTGCTGGGGAACACAACAGGTCAGGGAGCATCTGCAGAGAGAAAAATAGTAGTTAATATTTGGATCAAAACCCTTCCTCTGGACTGACCAGAAACATCAACTGTCCATTCCCCTCTATCGTCAATTGTCCATTTACACTCTACAGATGCTACCTGACCTACCAAGACTCTCCAGCAGGTTGTTTTTTTCCCACTCCAGATTCCAACATCTGCAGTCTCTCATGCCTCCATTTTACTAAATCTGATAACAACCTCATCCAAATCACAAGGAATATAGTTCAAAGCCCTTAGTATGGGAAATGTATTCACACAAAGACAAATAACTTTAAGTTGGCCATGTGACATTTATGGACATGCCCAGCACATTTCCTGAATCCAAAATGCAAAACTAATCTCAGTATCAGAGTAAGGAGATATTAGATTAAGATTTATGATTGTTTTTCCTTCTCTCCTTATACACAACTTCATTGCCTCAGCCTGCAGCAGCATATTTACAAATATACACTCCAGATACTAATACTATAAAAGTATGTCCACAGATCCTAAAACAAAGAGTTGTTATTAGGGTGGTAAAAAGGCAAGATGTAGAATAGCAGAGTAGAGAGCTATGACAGATCTTCACAAAACACTATTTAGCCCAAAAGTTGAGTATTGTGTAGATTTACCCTGCCATGCTTAGATTATCATGTTGGCAATAATGACATTTGCTTTTATTTCAATGCAATCAGATTTTATAACACTCCTTGTGAATTAAACACAATTTTAATTCTATTGTTATAAATAGAGGGTTAAAGATAATAAAAACATATACTGAAATTATGTATCAAAAATTACATTTAACATGTTTCTCTACAAGAATGTTCGTATCCATGGACAATGTGTAAAATTACTTGATATCAATGTTGTAGTATTCAGAATACACTACATATCACTTTATCTTTTTCTTTTTGTATTTGCAGTTTGTCGTCTTTTGCACATTGGGTGTTTGTCCATCTTGTGTGCAGTCTTTCATTGATTCTATTGTGTTTCTTTGTACTTACTGTGAATGCCAGCAAAAAATAAATCTCAAGGTTGTATAGGTACATATATGGACATTGATAATAAATTTACTTTGTACTTTTAAAAATATTTAGATTTTGTTTTACTTCCAACTCTGGACCAATAATATATAAATGACTTTGAAAAAAGCACTGAGTTTTAAGATTAAGGCCAATACATTATAAACAACTCCTTGCCCTTTGCTGTTAAACGTCACCATTGTCTAATCTGAGTAAATTTGAAGCAAGCTTTCTTACCAATGTCAAATATATATCCATATTGTTTATCAGGTCAAATTATTTAACATTTTCCCAAATAAATGGATGCTTTAGCACAGGCTTTCAATTCATCTGTTTCGTACAATGTCGAATAAATGTAACACATGATGAAAATATCTAGTTAGGCCTAAAGTAACAACTCCAATTTTTTTTGTCTATGATCATATACCATTTGAACTAAGGCTTCAACAGCTGCTTATAAGCCATTGGATATTCATCTCAGCCAATCAGTTTACAATCTTTTACATATTTTTCTTTTGTAGTTCCCTAACCACTTAGGGAATCCCCACATTTGCCATTTAAAGGGAATTTAAGGGTTAAGTGTGCAATTTTTTTCCCCAGTCAAAAGTGTTAATGATGGCACAGCCAGGGTAATCAAGCTCTGCTTTCAAACTTTAGTTAAAGGTAGATTAATATAGCAAGTTTTACCTATTCTACCATTGGGATCCAAAAAGCAAGATGTGTTGGTTATTGTAAATAACAGGCATTTATTTGGTATCTCACTAAATGTGGCTCTTTCTTTCAGATATACTTGTCTGATTCAATTGTAGCTGGTCTCCCACAAGAACCCAATACACAAATTTTCAATTTCTCTTTGTGGTTCAGGTACTGATATCAGTCAAAAGTACTTAAGTCAGGTCCACCCAAATATTTAGTACCTCAAAAATAGATCTGAAAGAATCTTGTCAAATTTCAACGAGAAGAATTATAATTAGAACCCCTTAAGGCTTTGGAGGGGTCCTATAGAGATTTTAGAAAAATTTAAAATGTAGTGCACATTCTATGTTCAACCTAACTTGCCAAAACACAGATTTCTATGTTGTTTTGCTACTGAGCTAAATGCAGGTCACACACATCTTTTTAACGACGCTCTGCAATCACTCATTTTTTGTGGCAAGGTAATGATGGGTATAATGTTGAATTGAGATGAATAAGCTCAAATTTGAAACAACTAATTCAAAAGAAAATCTCAGTAGTGCACCTCAAAAATAGATATGAAAATAACTCATCAGTCTTCAATAGGAAAAATTAAATTAGGCCCCACTGGGCTATGGAGAACCTCTAATGCAGTGTTTTAGAAAAAATGTATACTCTTCATCCTTATGCAATTATGAAGGAGGCATGCCAGCAGCTATATTTCATTATAATTTTGAGGAGGTCTGGTATGCTGCCCAAGACAAACAATTATTTTTCACAGATATACCATGGAGAGCATTCTGATTCTTTACATCACCACCTAGTATGGAGGCACCAAATCACAGAAGGTGAAAAAAAAACTGCAGAATGTTGTAAACTCAGCAAGCTCCAAGATGGGCACTGGCAAGTCCTTCTCACCATCAAGGACATCTTCAAAAGAAGATGCCTCAAGAAAACAGCATCCATCATTAAGGATCCTCAACATCCAGGCCATGGCCTTTTATCATTACTGCTATTACAGAGGAGGTACACACAACACTTTAGGAGCAGCTTCTTCCCCTCCCGTTAGATTTCTGAAAGGTTCATGAACCCATGAATGCTACCGTATTCTTTTGCTCTCTTGCTGTACTATTTGTTTTTATATCTTATTATGCATTGCTGTAAAGTAACATATTTCACATTAGTAATAATAAAACTGATTATGATTATCACCTTTAAAAAATACATGTATGTGTACTATAGTTAACTGACAGGGCTATATGTCTACTGTTGAGAGGTGAAGTTAAGTTGGATAACTCTTTTCAACCACTGTAGAAATGGAATGAACATCAATTACTTTTAATGATTCTGATTAGTTTATCTCTGATAAAAAAAAAACAAGAAAACAAATAATAAATATGTTCCGTACTTGCATAAATTATTTTGGATGGTAGGCAGCCAAAAAATAACAGCATCTGGCCTCTGACTTCATAGGACATCACTTCATAATACGAACCATGTCATTTTTAAGCATACTTTAGTCCTAGATTAAAATTTAAAATCAATGAACCTGCACATTTTTCCCAGTTTTCCCATTACATAGTGATTTGATTTGGTCCCATGCACACCAGTTATCTGAAGTTAAATCACTTCGACAGTGGTTCCTTCCTAACAACATTCAGAATCACAGACAGGATAGCAGAAGTATCTGATCACATCCCTACCCAGTGTCTATTCACATTTTCTGTGGACCTTGAAGGATAGTGATCAGCTCCAGAAATTAGCATTCCTCATTTACAGCACATTTGCTTAAAAACTGCACAATGCAGTGCAGTCCGGTGAAATTAATGAAGAAAATGCACAACCCAGTGCATGGTATTACATTATAGCGGCTAATACATTGTTATTTTCAATTCTGAAAAGAGTAGAAAGATCAACTAAAAATAAAAGCAACAGATGAAAAAGCTACAGGTTTTAAGTAACAACGGAGCACTATGAAAACCACCTACATGCCTGGACTAGTGAACAAATAAAATGTTAAGGGCTCCACATTCCTTGACACAAGTCAGTGATGCTTTGCTGAAAATGAACACCAGATCAAAACAGAATCCAGTTGGCCTCAATTTCTCGCAAGGATGAATAGGAATACAGAACAATCTCTACAGCAAGTTTTCAAAATCTCAGAGTAACCTAAAGCAATTTACATCTCATGGAACACTTCTGAAGTGACATCATGGTTAAAATGAAGGGAATCTACAGACAGACATTTTGTGAACAAGAACCCTAACCCAACAAAAAAGTGACAAGATAATTAAAAAAAAGTATAAACTCAGGTCTGTTGAAAGAGAAATGGACTTGCAAGATCTGCAGAATGGTGTAGTTGGGAAATGAATAGGCATTATACATGAAGTGTTAGTTCAAGGGTAAACTGCAAAGAAGTACGGTAACTCAAATAACTCTCTGCAGTTCTCTCAATAGCACCACAGCGTTATTGGTATCCATTTGAGAGAGCAGATAGAATCCAATTTTAATGTCCCTTTAAATAAAGGGGATCACCATAGTACAGGATTCCCTCAGGAATTAACTGAAGTATCAGCATAGACTAAGTGCTCAAGTTTAGTAACTTGAATCCACAACAGTGCACTTACTGAGCCAAGCCAGACACACAGCAACAGTCACTGTCAAAGCTCACCAATAAACAAGAATCACTTCACCAAAATATAGGATAGCCGCTGATTTCCGGAGAATATTGGATAAACATATCCAATTTTTTCATACTCACTTCCCTTTTAGCCTCATACAATTTATTCACAAAAAAATTCAGATGATACAGAAGCACTGGAATTAACAGACAGCTGAAAGGACAGGGTCAGTGAAGCATATTTTACATCGATAATTCATTTCCACTAATATTAATTCAACGCAGGCTCAATGACTTCTTTCAGTCAGCTGCATCCAGTTCATGTCCACACACTGCTGTCACAGTCTCATATCTCCTTACTGTTATAGCAGGAAGCAATTAAAGTCCCCACAATGTATGTGGTGCTCTGATTAATTACAAACATACTTGAAGGGAGAGTCAAAAAGTAAAAGCAGGTCTAAGCCCAAGGTAGGAACTTTACCATAACAAAATTACAAAATAAATTGCTAAAATGTTGAGCAACACACACAAAATGCTGGAGGAACTCAGCAGGCCAGGCCCACTGCATATTTTCCCTTGTTTGTGTACTAAAATGTTGAAGTGTTCCTTAAGTTTTCCCCGTGGTCTAATATTTATCCAGCAAAAGACTTAGTTTCCAGACAAGGAACATTCCAGAGTTAATTTTTGGTCTGTGCTGTGTCAGCTTCTTCTAGTTAAAACAGTGGCAGAAATTATATCAAGTGCTTGACTACGTGGTATCAATGCGAAAAATCAAATGAGAGCACAGGTTTTGCTAAAGCTCAGTTGCTCCTTACAGACAAATTGTTGTTCCTTTCCGTGCTTTGTGACGCATCGGGCAGCAACCTTGCTGTTTCTTCAGCATTTTTGTTTGTTTTTTTAATAAGGCTGACTTGCTAGCTCGACACTCAAAATAGCATAGATGGAAAGTATGCAGGGAGCTAGCCGGATTCTAACCTGAGACCGCTCACCTCAAAATCTAGAGAGGATGCCACTACACCACCAGCTGGCTTCATAAACAAATAGTTTACTGATATTCATCATTAAGAATCAGGTAAAAACAGGTTTGCATTTACATTCCATCTTTCACTTCAATTGACTGGAATGACTTGCAGAAAACAAAGGAACCAATTTGTGCATAAACTGTGACTAGATACTGTTATTTGTAGCTTTAACTGAGCAGTATCAACCAGAATAACTGAGGGAGATCCACAAGATCTTTTGAGCCTATCAAATTGGAAAGAAGGCAGGCAAGGTGTCAGGTTAATGTCTCATCCAAAACAAAATGGACTGTTGAGATTTTTAAAGTGCACAGGCCTCCAAAATGGTACTTAAATAAATCCATTACTAGTGACTTAAAAAAAGACAGCACAACCCAAATGGAAGGCAATAAAGGACATATAGATGACTTACTGAAGAGATGATGGAACTGGGGAAAATCTAGAACAGTATCCTGGAGGTTAGCACATAGAAAACAGTTGAGATATCACTGTACTTGCCATTGAAACTGTACATTCAATAGTAAATAACTCAAATTCTCTTGCGTCATGCAGTGCTTTGTAAACAAAACACTGAATTCAGTATAATGTACACTTTCACACCAATATGATTTATTCTTAAGTGCTCCAAAGAGTTCTGTCAAACTCATTCAAACTCAGGGCAATTAAGAATAAGCAATAATAAGAATAAGTCTTTTGCAGTAATACTTATAGCTAGAGCACTGATAGTGCCAGAAAACGGATAGAAAAGACAAACTGTACAGCTTTGTATCAGATACTTCAGCTTCAATGAGAAACAGAATCTTGAGTTTACGTAGAATAGGCAAAAGGCTCAGAGGCTAGAATCCTTACAGCTTTCAAGGTTTGCCTCAAGAAATGCTTTCTGATCGACCCAGTTCACAATAATAAATTCAGAACAGTGTGGTCAAGTAAGACTAATTATACAATTATTTTTAAATTGATAGCCATGAATGTTCCAAATGGCTTCTCCAGGAAGCAATCAAGTTGACAACAATGATTTCTTGGAATATTTGACAAATCTAATCAATTGAGGAGTCATAAATACTCCACTACTTTGTCAAACTTTAGAGCAATCAGATGGGCTATTCTATTTTAAATAGGCAAAATAAAGAACATAGAACCTTATTGAGACAATTGTGATAGTTTTTATTATGGGTGTACTAGGAAATTTATGATCTATTATTTTTGCAGTTATGATATGAAATGCCTCGTGCAAACTCCACTGGTGCAAATCCATTTATGCTTATATAATTTTAGACTTTTAAAGTAGCAAGAAGTCAAGCAACTCAATAGATCAAACTCAATCACAAACATGAAAATCATTATCTTAATAAAGTGGAGTGTGAGCAGATAACAAAGAATTACATCACTCAGGTACATCATTAACTTATATATATGTATTTTATTTTAAGTACAAGATGGCTATTACCTAGGCAACCTTAGCTAACATTTTATGCATCTTTGCACCATCGCTACAAGCGGAACTTCCTGTTGACAAAACATTTTTAATTCCGATTCCCATTCCAATATATTGGTCCATGCCCTCCTTTGGTGCCAAGATGAGGTCATCCTCAGGGTAGAGGAGCAACATCTTATATTCCATCTGGGTAGCCTCCAACCTGATGGCATGAATATCGATTTCTCCTTCAGGTAAACCCCCCCCCCCCCCCTCCTCACCCATTCCCCACTCTGACCTTTCATCTCTTCCCACCTACCTATCACTTCCTCCAGGTCACCTCCTCCTTCCCTTTCTCCTATGGTCCACTCTCCTGTCCTATCAGATTCCTTCCTCTCTAGCCCTTAACCTTTCCAAATCATCTGACTTCACTATGACCTTCTAGCTAGCCTACTTCCCCTCCCCCCACCTTTTTATTCCTGCATCTTCCTCCTTCCTTCTCATGTTGAAGAAGGGTCTCAGCCTAAAACAGCAACTGTTTATTAATTTCCATAGATGCTGCTTGATCTGCTGATTTCCTCTAGCATTTTGTGTGTGTGTGTTGCTTTGGATTTCCAGCAACTGCAGAATTCTCATGTTTATATTTTATAAACTGCTTTACTTTATAAACAACAGTAAGGCAGATACTAGTTTTGTTGAGAATATAAAAAGAAATAGAAGCTGAGGTATGCCATTCAGCCTCTTGGCGTTCCCTCCACAGATGCTGCCTGACTCAGCATTTTACGTGTGTTGCCTGGAAACACCTTACTTTGCAACATTCTGAATACTACCTGATCACTGGAACAGATACTGAGCCTCAATCACACATCCCGATAAAGATCAGCATTTGGCTATTATAATTACTCCTCAGAGGTTGCATTGGAACATTTTATGTTCTCGTCCCGTGGTAATTGTTAAATGAAAACATTCTGACTGAGTGGTAGATTGTATGAGATTAATTTACAGAATTGAACCAAGCAGAAGGAAATGCACTAAAAAAAAAATTCAGTATGCAAACCCGATCATAACTTTATTATCTAACTCACCCCTACTATGATATTGTAACAGATAGAAGACAATTGACTTAAGAGATTTCAACTTACCTAAAAGTTACTCAAAGTAAAATATCCAGAGCAGTTATTTTTTGTATAGTAGAGCAGGTTTCTAAAAGTAGTTTCGACATTAGTGCCGTGCATCACTTCCTGGACATAAAAATAGTTCAAGCATGCTGACTATCTACTAAAACTATGTTTTAAATGGTAACATGATCATTATTTAGTCTCTATTTTTTTTCCACCCCTGCAATAGATGAGCTTTTAAAGCTGCATAAAGGGCTTCTAACCTATACCAGATTGGTTCCTAACACAGTGCAGTGAAAAGATTGAGCAGAAATCCCAAGCTGAAGAACCACAGAAAGTGAGGTTAAAGTGTTATGCACCAATCTATATGGTATGTCAGATAATCAGTGTTACCAAGAGGACTTGAACATTTTCCATTAATGTTTGATAGATTAAAAAACACAAATGCTTGGTACAACTTTCACTTGGGAATTCTATATTCAAACCAAGCAAATAAAATTGGATCACTCTACGTTTGGTTAATTGTTTGTAAGCTATTTCAGCTCTTGGTTAAAAAAAACAAGCCTGGACACTGCACTGACAGACTATTCTCTTGCTTGCACATCATAACATCTGCAGACACAATAGTTTCAATCAACATTTGAAGGACAATTACCACTTTTGGAATTTAGATAATTTCCTCTCTTATAGTCTCAGAGTGCAGAGGTCCATAATAGCACTTCCTGATTTAATCAGGCTTAAAGAATCTAAATCAAGACTGAAACACAAGAGACTGCATGCTGGAATCAGGAACAACACCCTGGAGGAACTCAATAGATCAAAGTGGCAGGCTTGTATGACACTGAATCTCGAGTGACAAGATCAAGAAACACAAGAGAGATGATTTTTCCACTGCCCACATAATCACAACCTAACCAAAGAGTGACATGCCTTTCATTTTCCCAGTCCTTGAAATGCCGATTTTTTAAAAAGCCAAGATACCAAGAGGGCAAAAAGGAACAAGAAAGTTAAGCTTAATCCAGGATCGCAGAAAACAAGTCACCATTAAATTCAAAATGTGACTTTGAATAGAGTAGGGTAGAGTGACACTGAATCTGCAGTAAACCCTGAACAATTAACATTTCACCTAGCCAGGTAAAGTCTCGACTAAAAACATCAACTGTCCATTTCCCTCCATAGGTGCTGTTTGACCTACGGAGTTCCCCCAGCACTTTGTGTGTTGCCAGCAGGCCATGAATCCCCTTCATAGAACAGTCAAAACTATCACAATCAAAGGCCTTCATATTATATTACAAATATAATCCAAAAACTCCAAACCTGACATCCTTACCTTAAGGGTCTTGGGATTTGCTTCCTGGTGCCTTGACCCGTCATTAACCTGCATGAGAAGGGTTTCTGTGCAAATATCCGCAAACACTTTTGTACAAACACTGTTTGAAAAGAGAAATGTTTTAACAGATTAAAACTCAGGCATGGCAAATGTAATATTTATTTCAAATAATAATTAGGCTCCATTTCAAGTGCTTAAATTAAATCTGAGACCCACCTCCCCCACTAGCAGGACTTTACTGTATCACTATATAATCATTATTATAACCTGAAACCAGGCTCTAGAGTTGGAAAATGGAGTATTTTCTGCTGATCCTAGACACTGCTCAGCAAAATTAAAACTCATGCTGAATAGTTCATATTATTGTACACTAACAATTTGCATTAGTCCCAACTGCACCCCAGGGTGACAGTCCTCCATTTCCAACACCAGTCATCAAGCAATCAGGTGTTGAATAGAATTGATTATCCAATGATAAACATATTGAAACTATTAAAGATTATTTCACTATCTAGCTCTTAGACTTGGGAGGAGATGGGAAGAACTAAAAGTAATCTACAAGAACATAAAACCTATTTTCATACATTTATTTACTCAGCTCCTTCAAAGCATTCTAAGAGGTACTTTTACAATTCCTACAACTTAAACTCTGGACATCAAACTAAATGGCTTGCTACTCCATGTAATAGCTCAGAAACAGATTTTAATAGAAATTTACAGATGGGCTTCATAATAAAAATAAAGTTACATATTACCTGTGACAGTTTTCAAGGGCGTTTATAGCCCAGCAGATCTTCCCTCCCAACTACATATGGTGAAAAGATCCTGCAATATAATAACAAATAATTATGTTTTTTATTGTGTTACCACCTTTTCTCATAAGTATTTCTGTAAACAAGAATTAATATTAATTATTAAAAGTTGATCTTTCAATTGTACAAAAATACAGTTTATTTCAAAAGATGTGTTTATTCCACATTCTAAGATCTTCTGCATCCATAAACATTCTTAGTACATTTCTGTGAGATGATACCAACCTTAGAATTTTCTAGTAAATTACAACAATTACAAATACTGGGAGAAAAATATCTTGGGATATCTCAAGAATGTGAATGGTGCCAGAAAATAGTGCATAAGCAAATACACTTTAAACTGTATCTTGGGCATTACAAAAGTCACTCTCAATTCCCTGACACAAATTCCATCCACAATAGATACACCGGTGGTTCTGTAAGATTCTAATTGTTCTTTTCAAATTTTGGGTGACACAGCATAGAAGCTATTCATCAGAAAAAGCTGCTAAAGTATTGTAAATATTAATTGCATCTGACTTTAAAACCTATTCCTTCTTTCATCAGCACACCACTGTTGCAGTGGGTAACTTTCACAAAATACACTGCTATAATTTGCTAAATCTTCCATAGCAGCATCTTCTAAACTCAACCTACATCTGGAAACTCAAAGGTATTAGGTAAAAGGTATCAATGTAAGGATGCCCTTCAAATCACACTCTACCAATTTAAACATCCATCACTCTACTTCCATGACATTGAATTTGAATCCTTGAAATTAACAAGTATCATCATCACCACCACTTTCACAAATACAGCCAAGAACAGGCAATAAATAACAACCTTGCTAGTGTCATACACATCCCAAGAATCACAAAAAATAAACATCAAATCCAATTTTATCTCAAAATATCACATAAATGATGGAATGGGAGAGCAGATTCGATGGGTCAAATGACCCTATTCTGCTCTAATGTCTTATGGTCTAATAAGGCAAGAGGAAGAATAAAAGTGATTTAAGTTAGCTGCAAATTATTTCACAAAAAGTAACTGCATTACTGAATTTGTATTTGCATGTTCCATCTTTTCACCATTTGTTTTATCTGCTAATTTCCATCCCTTCATTGTAAAGTTTGGATTTATTTACTGGAAACTAAAAGTAAAAGCAACAGCAATCAAATCGATTTAGATGGACATGGCCATTAATTATATTTTATTCAACCTACTAGAAAGCCATCCATATCTTCTTCTCATTATAGCTTTCATTCTGACCCTAACACATTCTTTGCCAACTTGCTCCAGCTGTTGATTGCCCCTTATATATTAAAAGAAACTTTAACATACAGTACTGCACAAAAGTCTTAGGCACAGATACAGTGGTGCTAGAAAGTTCATGAACCCTGTAGATTTTTCTCTATTTCTGCATAAATACAATCTAAAATGTAATCAGATCTTCATGCAAGTCCAAAAACTAGATTAAGAGAACCCAATTCAATAAATTAACATAAAAACATTATGCTTGTCTATTTTTTGAGAAAAGTGATCTAATATTATGTATTTGTTGGAAAAGTATGTGAACCTTTGCTTTCAGTAACTGGTGTGATCCACTTGTATAGCAACAATTTCAACCAAACATTTCCAGTAACTGTTGATCGGTCCTGCACAGCGGCTTGTAAGAATTTTAGGCCATTCATCCTTACAAAACTGCTTCAACTCTGGGATGTTGGTGAGCTTCCTTGCATGAACTGCTTGCTTCAGCTCCTTCCACAACATTTCTATTGGATTAAAGTCGGGACTTTGACTTGGCCATTCCAAACCAGGAATTTTCTTTTTAAACCATTCTATTCTTGATTTGCTCTTGTCTTTCGGATCACTGTCTTGTTGCATTATTCAACTTCAAGATTCAAAAACTTTATTGTCATTCTAACCGTACATCAGCTCTGCAGGGCAGAATGAGATAGCGTTTCCCAGGAGCAGTGCAATCATAACATAACAAACGCAACACTAAATAATAAACATAACAATAAATAGTAAAACACAACAGCCACATGTCAGTTAAAAACAAGTTATAAGTGTCCAGTGCAAGTCAAAAATGTCCAAAGTAGAGTCAGGTAGAGCAGCTATTTAGCAGTCTGACTGCCTGTGGGAGGAAGCTGTTTAGTAGCCTTGTGGTGAACTTCTATTAAGCTTCAAGTAACGGACAGCTACCCTGACATTCTCCAGTAAAATGTCTTGATACAATTTTGAATTCTTTGTTCTCTCAACGATTGCAAGCTGTCCAGGCCCTGAGGCATCAAAGCAGCCCCAAACCATGATGCTCCTTCCACCAGTTGGGATGAGGTTTTGGTGTTGGTATGCAGTGCCTTTTAACTCCAAACATAGCAATGTGCATTTCTATCTCATCTGTCCACAGTGTTTTGTTCCAGAGGCCCTGTAGAATATCCAGATGGTCTTTTGCAAACTTGAGACATGCAGCCAATGTTTTTTTTGGAGAACAGTGGTTTCCTCTATGGTGTCCTTCCATGAACACCATTCTTGTTCAGTGCTTTCCTTATAATGGACACATGAACAGAGTGAACAGAGACTTTAACAAGTTCTAGGGATTTCTGCAGCTCTTTTGCTGTTACCCTTGGGTTCTTTTTCACCTTCACCATGAGCAACATGGGAAGAGTGTGGGACAAATGGCAAAGAAGTGCCAGGGACAGGGGAGGTAGTGCGGGTGCAGACACATCCAGCCCTGAGACACCAATCAAGGTAATTTGATTACAAAAAAATTGATTTATTGGTGATTACAGAATGTCTCTATGATGCTTCCTGCTTCCACCTTGCTCTCTTCCCCTTTCCCAATCATGATTTCCCTCTCCCTGCCCCCTTCCCACTCTCAGTCCACAATAGAGACCCATATCAAAATCAGGTTTATCATCACTCACATTTCATGAAATTTGTTTTTTTTGTGGCAACAGTACACTACAGCATAAAATTACTACAGTTCCGTGCAAAAGTCTTAGTCAGTCTGGTAGTATATATGTACCAAAGACTTTTGCACAGCGCTGTATGTTCTCAATGTAACTCCATCACAGTTGTTCTACCATGGCTAAATGCAAATACATTAAGCTTACTTTTCCTCTTGTTTATTCTCAGACACGACACCTTAGTAATCACTCAGTAAACTTGAAGGGCCTAATGCAAATTATCAAAGTGAAAACCCCTAATTTTGTGAATTTTCTCCTTGGTTTCTAAAGTAATCTCATGCTTGTGTAGAATATTACCTTTAATGGCGTAATCAGGAAGCATTAATGCAATACATTCATCTATTTCACCAACAGCATTGATTCCCTGGAAGGCTCATTGAGATGATTAAATGAAAAGGAACAATTTATGCAGTAGACTAGCTGTCCATTCAAACGATGTCTACTCTAATCATTGGCTGATATTCCCCCTCAACCCTAATTGTCAGAACAATCCTCATTAACCCTTAATCTCTTTTGCATTTGAAAATCTAGCAATTAAATGTTGATTCTTCATGCAATCTCAGTCTAAGTGGCCAACTAAATTTGAGACCAACTCCTAATTCTAACCAGCAGGAATAATCTCCAGCTTTCAAGTCTGGGAGTTTGATAGCTTTTATTTCTATTAATTACTCCCAAATAATTTCTGTACTAATACTAATTTTTAAGTTCCTCATTCTCACCGAAGATTTGGTTTCCTAATTATTTCTGGAACACATTTAACTTATGTTATGAAAATGTGTAATCTTTTTGTCATTTCCTGTTAAGAATTTATAATTTCTCCTTTCTGTGTTAGATTGGGATCCAAATTACTGTTACTCATCTCCATTTACATACAAATAAAAATTAGATACTTTTTATTTTATCTCACACCATTTTCTCTGCAGATCATCCATAACCAAATTCTAAAAATCTTTTCAATTAAACTTCCAACTTTTGTCTGTTTCTTTACCCAACAAAGGTTCAGCCACGATGAAATGGCAAAGCAGACTCAATGGGCCAAATGGTCTAATTCTACTCCTATATTTTATGGCAGTGGTCCCCAACCACCGGGCCATGGACTGGTACCAGGCCGCAAAGCATGTGCTGAGAGGAAACGATATGATTTGGTGGTATGAAGCGCTCATATCACTTCATACCACCAAATCACATTGTTTCCTCGCGGCCCTGTAGCACATGCTTCGCAGCCCGGTACTGGTCCATGGCCTGGTGGTTGGGGACCACTGTTTTATGGTCTTAAAACAATATTATAAACTTCTTACAAACAAAGAGAAAATCTGCAGGTGGTGGAAAACCAAGAATTTCCTCCAGTATTGTTGGTGTTGCTTATAAACTTCTTGATCAACTTCTCAGTGCTTATGTTTGGACCAACTATATTGCATTTGAGTATTTTATTCCATGAAAGTAATGTCCATTCAATGTATTAGCACAGAACAAGTACTGGAACAATTAACAGAATTAAAATACATCAAATCCCCAGCTTAAATGACCCAAAGGGTAGATGTTGGTAATTATTCCCTCTGATAGGGAATTTTGAATTAGGAGTTACAGTACAAATCCTTTTACTGAGTATTTACCTTTTACTAATTGACTGTCTTTGAAACCTACTTTCACAATGCGACATAGCCAACACCTAGCAAACTAGATGGGTTACTTAACTAAATCACTTTCAGACTCGATATAAAAATTATTTTATGACAACTCATCCCTTGACACACTTCTACAACGAGATTAACGTAGCTCTGCACAAAACTTGTTCAAAAATGCATCTTCCCTAGTTGCTCCCTGGATATACCAGATAGAAGAAACTATGAATGCAATTAATATGCTCATTTTCTGTTGGTCTGTCCAATCTACACGAACATCAAAGTTCCCATCGACTATACAACCTGATGACATTATCCTTTGATTTTCAGAGCTTAGCCTTTTTAACATTACAACTGCACAGCAGGTGTGGAGAGAGAAACGAGGCAAAGAAGAAGTGGCACATAAACTTTTCTCAATGTTTTGGCTCTTCATGCCTTAGTTCCAGCCACTGTGATCCGACATTCCAAGCTATTAAACTTTCTATTTTATCCCACAGCTTATTCTCACTTTCTTCTGAGATTATTGTTACATTACAATGATCACATCACACCTAGAGGAAGGAAGAGAAAGCAAAATAACCATGCCTCCTGACTGGTAACTAGGTTGCTGAGAAAGTCATATGCCTGGTTACTGTATGAGATAGCATTAATCAGCTGAGATACACCCTTCAAAGAATTTGACATGTTCACAGTCAAAATTCACATTCAGAGATTGATCATTTGGGCAAAAGCCCAACAATGAACTGGCACCTGTGTTCACCACCAGTCCTTTGCCCAGGGGGTGGAATTGAGAAATAGGGAAAGAAGACAAAATCCACAGCAAAACAAAACAAAAATTGCAAGGTTTCACATAGGAAGAGATGTGCGTGAGACCCAAAAAAAACAAGTAGTAGTGTGACAAATACGCAACAGTAATATTACTGCAAGGGCAACATTTTGAAAATTAGCAATAAATTATCAGACAATTTTTTAAAGTCTAAAATACATAAAATTCAAATATTAACACTGCACACCAAACCAACACTTAAAAAGAAAGAAATTTGCACCAAATTATCAATTCAGACAACATCTCAAGTAGGTCGTTGTTTTTTTTTGCAAAGAATTGACTATTTGAAATTCTTTCTAACTATGACCTTTATTTTCCCCCCTAGTGAGGTAGGGTACATTCTGTGTTTTGGAAAAAAACTGAATATTTTTCATTCCCATTTAACGCTCACCAATCTCAATCGCGTCTCAACCGATGAGAGAACGACAAAATAAGACAAAAGATCTCTGCGACAGTTGAAAGCCAGCCAAATACTGGGACAGGAAATTTTTAAAAAATACAAAAAAAAACACATGGATGTAGACACACACAGTGGGAACTTGAAAAATGGCAACAAAATTCTGTTCTCGCTCTCTGTAGTAAAGCAGTTTTTGCTGGGTAGAGGTCCTGATGAATGGTTGCTTGCAGGCACCGCCTCCCCAAAATTCAACGCTGCTTTGCATACACTTAATTGCTGTCACACATATTTGGCAGTTTGCCCACCTCATAACTAAACGGATGACTGTCAATGAAAAGGTGGGAGGAGGCGTAGAAGGAAAGAAATCAGAAACCCATGTAGTTTTCACAACATCGCACTGAAAAAATTATGCCGAAGCGACTGTAGAGAAAATGGAGGCTGGAATTTCACGAGTATTGCAATAGAGAAAGAACTTTATTAACCCTTGTCTGCCACAAGCAGATTCGTGGTCCCAATTATAACACAAGTTCCGAGTTATATTGCAACAGTTTTCTTTCCCCTGGAAGAAAAAAAAGTACTCTTTCCTCATATATTGTAGTACCTAAAATCAATAATTTTCTTTTCTGGAAATAAAACGTCAATCAAGAAACTGTTCTGGTGCAAACAATCCACAATTTTCTGGAGCTCTACTAAGAAATTATCAATTGATTTTTGAATTTGCGACTACTTAGGAAGAGTATTTATACATAGAGCAAGACACATCAGGCTGAGTTTTGATGCCTATGCCAATTATTCTACCCTCAAATGGGCGACCCTATTGATCAAATCATACATCAAGCTACTTGGGACTGTACAATGACCATGAATCCACCTCCATAAGCCAAAGTTCTTGGGAAAAGGTGAGGTTTCTTTTCACTCTACAAGGAGACCTTTCAATCCTCCGATAGAATTCAATAAATCAGGATATCGGTAGCAGGCCAAATGGACTTCTAACTGTTGGCTGACCAAGACATATTAAAAGGCTTTGCTCCCTTCAGCTTTTCACAGTTCCAATTTTTAAAAAAGCATCTGGCTGTAACTTTCTCCAGCATGAACAGTTCTTCAAATGAACGTTGCTTTACCTCCATTTAGATTAATTTGCTCAAATCACTTGAAAACTTCACTAGTTAACGATTTTTCATCTTAAAAATAGTCAAAGTACAAATGAATATTTACATCAATTAATGAATTTGTTAATCAGCACAGATCATTTCCAGAATATAGATGGGCAACAATCCCACGTGCATTTCACAGCTCAATGAACTTAATATTAAAGGTTCTCACAAATGTTGTGAAATTGTATGAGCATCACTACTTTAAAATCTTAGAAAATGCATTAAATGAATGAGCAACACGTTAAGCATATTTATATACAATGATAGGTAGTTTCCAAGTGAAGTGTAGGTATTGATGCATTTTTAAATCAGATCTTTATTCCAGGAATTTTTAAAAACTAGTTCCTAAAAAACTGCATTAAGATAAACTCAAATAACTTAGCCAAGTGTCTGCCTCACAACCTGTTTAAACAGATTTACAATCTCATCAGACATAGAAAACTCAATGCATGTGCATTCTCCAAAATACTACTCATTGCTAGGCGAAGAATTTATGTGCTCTCCTGATCTTTCACTGTAGCATTGACTTAACCCAATATGATAATCAGCTCGATATTATATTTACTATCTTAAAAATTACTACATTTTTGCAAAACTACCTCAGCATTTCCACTCATTTTTATATGAGCAATACCAGAGAACACCAATGTGCCTCAATGCTCCTACATTCTTGCTATTTCACCAGTTTTTTAAAAAATCATTTCCACTTGTTAAACTTGTGAGATACACCATTCTGAATGATCCTTTTTTTACTTTCTACCAGATTTGGTTATACAGTGTTATATGATAGCTGGAAAAGAAATGACTAAAACAGTTATAAAGTAATCTGTCCCCTTCCTTTCCAGCCTGATAAAGGGGCTCAGCCAGAAACGTGACTGGTTATTCCTCTCCATAGATGCTGCCTGACTTGCTGAGTTCCTCCAGCATACTGCTCAATTATAAAATGATTCTCAGTTGCGCCAGAGTTTGGATTTTATCTATGAGGAACAAAATCGCTGAAGATTCCAATCACTTCACGTACACAAAAATCAGAGGTTCAAGATAAGTCCTCAAAAAACACTAGTTTTTACCTTCATAATACATGTGCCAACAAAACCTTTGTTTGACCTATTGTAGTAGAAATGAAACCTCAATTTACCATTGATTAGTGCTAAATGTTTCTCGACTGAGTAGCCAGGAACGCAAAACC
Source organism: Hemitrygon akajei (assembly GCF_048418815.1). Taxonomy (NCBI): domain Eukaryota; kingdom Metazoa; phylum Chordata; class Chondrichthyes; order Myliobatiformes; family Dasyatidae; genus Hemitrygon; species Hemitrygon akajei. The sequence goes on from NC_133154.1 coordinate 9,516,629, forward strand.
AAGGTTTAATTTGATCTAAAAACTAGCAAACTTGTCCACAAATTCTGTAGACTTTTTAAATAGCAGTAAGCCACGCAATTTCATAGCGAGAAGGCACAATAACAAAGTACAAATATTATTCTCTTTTATACTGAAATAAGCTTTATCTTGTATAATGCTGTTACTCAATCATACCACGAAATGTTTAGATCCAATGCTTTCAGACTTCATTGGCAGTAAGGGCTGCATATTGCCCATGCATATGTGTGCTATTTGAACTGCTGTGAGCTCCTGTTCAAGCAACTGCTCCTCCTCAACACAGGTACAAGTTCATGGGGTTAGAGGGAAGTGAGATATCCTATCACAGACACAACTGTACTTCTAAACCTGTGAATGCCTTGGATGGGAGGGCTGGTGCTCCCTCCCCAATCAACCTGGAAAATTCGACCTCAGCATGCTCTCTGGGTTGATCAATTTCATTGTCCAAATGTGCACAACCTCAGCGTACAGACAGGTCAATCCATTTCCCAAGTTGTACTTAGCGGTCTCTGGAAGACATTAAATTCCAGGAGACTCTTGACAATCTAGGATTGGCAATCTTAATGGTATAACAACAATTTAAATGTAGCAGGTAACTTCAACTCTGATTAAGAGCTGGGAATGATAAATAGAACTCACAACTAATTAAAAAAACTGACACATATAACTTGAAAAATGACAAGAAAGCAGTGTTTGCTGGGTATTAACATCCTGATGAATGGTTGCTTGAGGAGGATGCAAGGTGACTTGGATAGGTTAGGTGAGTGGGCAAATTCATGGCAGATGCAATTTAATGTGGATAAATGTGAGGTTATCCACCTTGGTTGCAAGAACAGGAAAACAGATTATTATCTGAATGGTGGCTGATTAGGAAAAGGGGAGATGCAACGAGACCTGGGTGTCATTGTACACCAGTCATTGAAGGTGGGCATACAGGTACAGCAGGCGGTGAAAAAGGCAAATGGTATGTTGGCATTCATAGCAAAAGGATCTGAGTACAGGAGCAGGGAGGTTCTACTGCAGTTGTACAAGGCCTTGGTGAGACCGCACCTAGAATATTGTGTGCAGTTTTGGTCCCCTAATCTGAGGAAAGACATTCTTGCCATAGAGGGAGTACAAAGAAGGTTCACCAGATTGATTCCTGGGATGGCAGGACATTCATATGAAGAAAGACTGGATCGACTCGTCTTATACTCACTGGAATTTAGAAGATTGAGGGGGGATCTTATTGAAACGTATAAAATTCTAAAGGGATTGGACAGTCTAGATGCAGGAAGATTGTTTCCGATGTTGGGGAAGTCCAGAACGAGGGGTCACAGTTTAAGGATAAAGGGAAAGCCTTTTAGGACCGAGATGAGGAAAAACTTCTTCACACAGAGAGTGGTGAATCTGTGGAATTCTATGTCACAGGAAACAGTTGAGGCCGGTTCATTGGCTATATTTAAGAGGAAGTTAGATATGGCCCTTGTGGCTAAAGGGATCAGGGGTATGGAGAGAAAGCAGGTACAGGGTTCTGAGTTGGATGATCAGCCATGATCATATTGAATGGCGATGCAGGCTCAAAGGGCTGAATGGCCTACTCCTGCAACTATTTTCTATGTTTCTATCTCCTCCTCAGGAACCAGATCACAAATAGGCACCTCATGAAAGATCAGATACAGAGGATCCTCCAGTCTGATTCCCCAAATTATAACTATCTCTACATTTTATCCACACAAATTATGCCAAATACGCACAATTAATGCAAAAACTGCAATTTTCCAATGTATCTCTCAGTCAGAAAGAGACTACGGAAATCATAACAATCCAATGTGCAACTCACAAAGAAGACAGATGTCACAGAGCTGTCACTCTGCCATTCCATTTTTATTTATTTGGCTTCAACAACTAAATGTCAAATTACTGTTAAGTTGATGCTTTGCAATTAGTTAATAGTACATAAAAAGACAACAAACTGCTCCCAATTACCTCTAACAGTAATAAGCAAAATCACCAAGCTTGAACTTTATAGCTAGTTGGCTAGGATTGAAATTCTGTTTCAGAATTCAAAAATTCAGATTTAAAAGGCTGAACAGAAATGTGAAATCAGAGACCAGTAATTCAATCCATTCAAGCTTTATGTTTACACTTGGTATCTTTATGGCCCATATCATATTTACCAACCAGTTTCCTTTTCTAACATCTACCTTTCTAATCTAAATTAAAACTCTCATATTATTTTTCCTTCCCTACTAATCTTGAAAGACAATTCCAATTTCAAATGCTATCTTTTGGCTCTCTGTTCATCATCTCACATCAGGCTAAACCCCTCTATCACTAGAAACAATCTGTTTCCATATATCCTATCCTGTTAGATTATTGTTTAAACTCTTCCATCACTCCATGATAATGAGAAAGTGCATTTTATCTAAAAAAAAACCTTTTCCAAGATGTTTTCCCCACTTATAATCTTTCATGTTTGGTAAATGTTTTCGCAGATGAAGTGTCTCTTCAGACAGCAAACTTGGACAATTAGAAACATCAAAGCATTCAGGCTTACCCCAAAGTAATTTAAAGTACTTTAAAGAACCATGCAATTGCACCATTTCAGAAAAAAACACTTTGGTCCTGTGCACTATCCTTACTCAAAACAACATCACTGAGCAGAACATTGTATTCAAGCTCAACAAACTGAACTCCTTATCACAAAACTGCCGGCTTACTTCTTTGACCTAGTTATCTATTCCATAAACACTTCGGCTGAAAAATTAATTGCTTAAATTCCTCACAACATTTGTATCACATAAGCCAGTTTCAATATAAATTCTGGAACTACAATTCCCCGAAGTATTTTTGTTAAAAATGCACATTGTAAAACTGAAATATGTTCCATAAGTAAATGCGGTGATTGAACAAGTTTCCCTTCCCATTTCTATCCACTCCTGCCTACAGTTACGTTCTTTCAAGAGAAAATCTTGGGAGTGGAAGGGTGCGATTAAATGTTAGGTGTCAGACAGAGAGAGACACAGACAGAGAAATATGGCCGGTATTTCCACTTAAAAACGTACACTGGTTCAAGCACAGCCGTTTTTTCAGCCACAACAATAACAATGGTTGTGGAATGGCCAAAGCATTGATGGAATCTCCCATGATTAATCTTGTTGCTGGCAACACACATTCCATGTAGTACCTGGACAGCACTGTATTTTTAGAGTTGCTGTCTTTTATGAGAAAAAAATAAGGTGCCATCTTCCCTCTCACAAGGACATGGAAGATCATCTAATGCAAATCAAAAGCGGCAATGTGAAGTTTTCCCAGTGCACTTGCCAAATATTTATCCCTCAACCACTGTCATCAGCATCTGCTCATTATCATCAAAGACCACACTTCAAAAGTACTTAATTGTCTATGAAATAGTTTGCAATGCCCTGCAGTCATGAAAGATTATTTATAAAAATGAATGCTTCTCACAGAAATGGCCATTTGGGTGGAGTACCAAAAACAACCTGCTTGTGAAGCAAGCACTCAAAAAGTCAGTATCTTCTCAAATAAAAGGAAAGAACATTAAAAGGGAAAGTGCAAAAATCTGATAAACTATAGTTAAAAAGGGACGTCAATAACACATCAGCTGCAGACAAAACATTGCACCCTGGGATCAGAATTACACTTATCTGAAATTGTTTATCTACCTAAACACAAAGGGAAATCAAAAGGATGGCAAGCAGACTTCAACGACATATAAAAACACACACTCAAAACCTCTGTTGCTCTGGATTTCCAGCATCTGCCAGAATCTCTGTATTTATATAAAGCAGACTCTTGGAGATCTGGTAGTGAAGTTCATTACTCCCACAGTAACACTGGAATGTTGTCTACAGGAGAGGATTTCGCATATGAACCTGCTATTACAGTCACAACATTAAGTAATTGGGTTAGTGCTCACACAAACTCTAAGCAGCTCTATATTTTCCTGAACCATAAAAGGGAACTAATGAAATATGCGAGAGAATGCAACAAAAATAGATGACTGGATTATTATTCCCTTAACGGTACAATTCTTTACCTCAAACTCATCTAAACACCTTCAAAACACCTTTCAGTTTATTTTCATCCACAAGCCATAAATAGGATTTGAACTCTGAACTTTAAGAGGCTAGAGCACAAAATCTAGGCCGACACTCTGAGCACCACTACCAGAGCACTGGGCTGTCCAAGATGCAGTCTTTCTAATTTTATAATAATCCTCCTCAAATAAAGGCAAAACATTCTGCGGCATTATTTTGAAGACTAGGGGATATATCCTGTGTACTGCTGATACTTAATTCAATTAACATTACTCCAAATACTGCTGTTTGTGGGATCACACAACAACACTGACATTATCTATAACAACAAAATCGTAAAATAAGTTAATATTCTTAGTATTTATATTTGATTTATAAATTCATTTAGACTTTCTGCATCAGTGTTTTTCCTCATCTTCCTTCACATTTCTTAAAACATTCAGATTAGATCCTCAACTTGATTATTTTTAATGATTAAGCATAATATATGCAACACTTTCCAATGTGTTGAAAATTTTAACTGGATACAGGAGCTAGTCGAGTGGTGTTGCAGCAACAGCCTTGCACTCAATATCAGTGAGACCAAAGAACTGATTGTGGACTTCAGAAAGGATAAGACAAGGGAACACACACCAGTCCTCATAGAGGGATCAGAAGTAGAAAGGGTGTGCAATTTCAAGTTTCTGGGTGTTAACATCTCTGAGGATCAATCCTGAACCCAACATATCAACTCAGTTACTATGAAGGCATGACAGCAGCTATATTTCATAAGGAGTTTGAAGAGATTTGGTATGTCACAAAGACACTTACAAATTTCTACAGATGTACTACAGAGAGTGTACACACTGGCTGCATCACCATCTGGTACAGGGGAAAGGGGCTACTGCACAGGATTGAAAGAAGCTGCAGAAATTTGCAAACTCAATCAGCTCCATCATGGGCACCAGCCTCCGTAGCATCCAGGTCATCTTCAAGGACCAATGCCTCAAAAAAAAAAGTGGCATCAGTAAGGACCCCCATCACCCAGGACATTCCATCTTCTTACTAACATCAGGGAGGTGGTACAGGAGCCTGAAGGCACACACTCAACAATTCAAGAACAACTTTTTCTCCTCTGCCATCCTAGTTCTGAATGGACATTGAAGCCATGAACACTACCTCACTACTTTTTTTATTTCTATTTTTTGCACTACAGTACTTAATTAATTTAAGTTATTATAACAAATTATAATTCTGCTCCTTTATCTCTACAGTTCTTTCGTGCTTATCCCCTCCCCCCTTTATCCTTCCTCTGATTGGTTCTCCACCTGGCGCCTCTAGCCCTTCCCCCTCCCCTATCTCTATTACTGGGCTTCGGCCCTCTCTTCACTCCCCCCATTCCTGATGAAGGATCTCGGCCCGAAACGTTGGCTACTCTTTTCTCACAGATGCTGCCTGACCTGCTGAGTTCTTCCAGCGTTGTGTACATATTCTCAACTCAGACAGTGTTTCCCAAATCCATGACCTCTACCACCAAGAAAAACAAAGGTAGCACCACCATCTTTAGGTTCTCCTCATGTTGCACACTATCCTGATTTGGAAATATATTGTGCGTCATTTTAGCCCAATGATGAAGAAAGACTAAACGAAGGAAACATTAATTAAAAATTCACAATGCAGTGTGAAAGATAATATTAAAACTAAATTAAGCAGAATAGGCTGTCAAACATAGTTCTGCCCTTCCTTTACAAGCATGCCAAATTCAATTTGGTACATGCCTTCAGTGGTGTGACTACAATCCAGAGCTCACTAACAAAGCTGCACATTCACTGCAAAACAACATGGTGCATCACATGTGTGACCTTAGAGTAGAACATTAATTGAGACTGGGTCTTCAACATAAACAAAACAATTGATAACACAAAATTCTGAACAAAGCACAACATGATCAGTCACCAATCAGGTCCTAGAAAAATCAGCACAGAAATTGAACACAAAGTGCATCCATATTCATCTCAAAACAGAGGCAGATTTTAGGTCAATCTGCTATAGAAGTATTCATGAGAAGCATATTCTTATGTTTATCATGAATAAAATGTGGATATATGCACACTTTGGGATTCATAAAGAGAATTCTGTACTGTTGGCCAAAACCAAGTAGTTCTTAAACTTTGTCCATAATTTGTGGGTTTAAACTCTCACTCCAAAGATCTGACATGCCAGTGCAGCACTGAAATGAACTGGCGTACAAAGATCTTTTCTGCTTTCTCCAACTAGCATTGAAGATTCCATAGCACTATGCTGAATTACAGCAAGTGAAGCAAGTATCTTTCAAACAACACAATTAAACAGAATTTCCAGTCATTTTCACACTGTTGTTTGTAGAATTATTTCTGAACACTCAATTGGCTGCAACAAACAACTTGCTGGAAGAACTCAGTGGGTTGAGAAAATTCTATGGGAGGAAAGGAACTGTCAATGTTTCAGGTCGAAACACTGAGACGGGGCTTAACATCTGTTAAACAGCTTCCCAGTTCCTACAGTGAAATTATGACTAAAATTTCAAGAAGTATCTGATTGGCTGTAATACTACTTCAGTGTTCTAATACCAAAGTAGAGGAAACTCTATATAAATGCAAGGTCTCTCCTTTCCAGGAATTATTGGAATCCAAAATACAACCACCTCAATAACAGTAATTGTTCTAATGAAATGCCAAAAAAAAATATAATGCACCAGTTAATTGGGACACATTGAATTGAATTTATTTAAAGCTGATATCCATCCCACAATGTGAGAGAGTAAAAATCTTTGTGTTATGACTCCATTATGATGTACAAACATGTGAATTTATAAGTCTAATGGCTTGCAGAAAGAAGCTGTCCCGTAGCCTGTTGTTCCTGGCTTTAATGCTGCAGTACCATTTGCCAGATGGAAGCACCTGAAACAGTTTATGGTCAGGGTGACTGGTGTCCCCAGTGATCTTCCAGGCCTTCTTTACTTACCTGCTGCTGTAAATGTCCTCAGTGGAGCGAAGTTCACATCCACAGATGTACTGGGCTGCCGTATCACTCTCTGCAGTGCCCAGCGAGCGATCAAAGTTGGTGCAGTTCCCATACCAGATGGTGATACTGCCAGTCAGGATGTTCTCAATGGTGCCCATGTAAAAGGTCTTGAGGACTTGGGGCTCACGCTGAATGTCTTCAGCTGCCTGAGGTGAAAGAGATGCTGCTGTGCTTTCTTTGCCACACAGCTGGTGTGTTCAGTCCAGGTGAGATCTTTGGTGATGTGTACACTGAGAAACTTGAAACTACTCACCCTCACAATTGCAGTCCCATTGATGTTGATCGGGGCAAGCCTGTCTCCATTCCTCTATCCTGGTCTCCACAGGACCAGAACATATTGGCCCAATTAAGCAGCTGCCCCAATTAGCCAGAGTTCCATGGAAATAATTAAAAAGATACCAACAAAAAGACAAACTGAGTAACAAATTATGTATTTAAATGAAATATAGAAGAAATTAGAACACTAGCAATAGTACTACAGTACTATAAAACTGTATTAGTTCCTTAATAGTTATCGACAGAGAAATTCATCCAGTGTACGCAATGAACAAAATCAGTACAGGCACCTAGTGCAGATAATGGACTGCCTTTGTACAATGCTATCAGCAATTGCATCATCTAAATCTTCATTTTCATTAAAACATTCAAGATGATTGTCAATACTTTCAAACTCTTTGTAGTTCTCACCTTGCTGAAGTAGTGAAATAGTTTTATTTTCACTCGCGTGTGTTTCTAGCATTTCCAAACCTGAATGCTTGAAACTAGTGAGGAATGCAGTTCTGAATTGTCTTACTGCTTATTTCTCACCAACTATCAGTGACAAAACAGAAACATCCACAACGCTACTAAAAACTGTTCGCTGTAACCACACAGTAGCGTCTAACGGCCACACAAGTTCATGCGACTGACGCTAGTTAGAATCTGTTCAGCAACAGTCTCTTGCCCCAATTAAGCAGCATGGTGTCCTAAATAAACAAAAGGAAAACCAGGTCATTTTCTTGACTAGTTTTTGTTAAAAGTTGTCCCAAGTAAGTGGTTGCCCCAATTAACCTTAATCTACTCTATACCTTAACTGCTTCAAACAATGACAGGGCCAACACCAAAGGACAGATTCTAAACACACATACACAGAGGTCATTATTGAAATTCTGAAAGCGAAAGTTCTCAATGTACCAGAAGTTTTACAATGTTACAACGGAATTACAGGGGGAAAAATATCACTGACAATAGGTGAAGTGGGATGAGGGATCGGGGTGGAAAATTATATTTAAAAAAGGAAAGTTAAGGGCAAAAGTTTAGGGGTAATACGAGGGGGGAACTTCTTTACTCAGAGAGTGGTAGCTGTGTGGAACGAGCTTCCAGTAGAAGTGGTAGACACAGGTTCGATTTTGTCATTTCAGAAAAAATTGGATAGGTATATGGACAGGAAAGGAATGGAGGGTTATGGGCTGAGTGCAGGTAGGTGGGACTAGGTGAGAGAAAGCATTCGGCACGGACTAAAGGGCCGAGATGGCCTGTTTCTGTGCTGTAATTGTTATATGGTTATATGGAAACATTTTTGAAGTTTTAGTTTCAGTTTGATACTCACATAATTTCAGCTGCTCAGATAAACTGCAACAGATTATACTACTAAGCAGATCATTATTAAATTGCAACAGTTAAAGTTGATGAATTCTATTGGAATATTAGCGCCAGTTGAAACTAGCTTACATTTAATAAACAATTTGAAAACATTATACTTTGCTTACCATCAACTTTCTGCATCAGATATTGTCCCTAGAAACACTGCATTGGAGAATTACAGTTACAATTCAAATTGTATACCAGTGACTTCCTCAGCTTGCAAGTTTTCCTCTTGATTAGTTACCAAAACATTGATCAACGTTAAAAGGCATGGGTAGAAAACCAAAACATTAAGCTTAACAAGATGAGACAAAAAGGCAATGGCCTTATAAACTCAAACACGAGGAAATCTGCAGATGCTGGAAATTCAAACAACAACACACAAAATGCTGGTGGAACACAGCAGGCCAGGCAGCATCTATAGGGAGAAGTGCTGTCCACGTTTCGGGCCGAGACCCTTCGTCAGGACTAACCTAAAGGAAAGATAATAAGAGATTTGAAAATCTTTCCTTTCGGGTCTCGGCCTGAAACATGGACAGCGCTTCTCCCTATAGATGCTGCCTGGCCTGCTGTGTTCCACCAGCATTTTGTGTGTGTTGGCCTTATAAACTCAGATGGTTTATGTAGAGGGCATTTGAAACTGTAGTCCTGAAGTAGGCTGCTATAGAACTCATTTGTAGCTTCCAGCTGAAAAGAGTAATTCTCAGGTTGAGATTCCACTTTTAGACCATAAGGTAAGAGCAGAATTAGGCCATTCAACCCATTGAATTTTCTACTAATTTTGAGCTCTTAAATGCATATGCAAGCACTAAAGTTAAGTAATTTTTTAAAAAACATTTCTAACTTCACAAAAAGTACAACAGAACTCTTGGCCTGAAATGATATACCATGTGCCGACAATCCAATGGCACAAATTAGACCTTCAAAGGATCAACATTATCTACATAGGTACTTTTATATGCAAATATTATATTTGTCCAATCTTAAGGGATGGTGACCAAATTGCAATTTTGTTGTATTCTATTGATTTACCTATTTATTCTACAGAATGACAAGGGATCCAATAGAAATAATTCAAGGTCAAAGGTATCAGTATAGCATAACCTGACTGAGCTCAACAAAGCATACTGAAGTTTAGGAGACAGCATGTGAGTGAACAGAACAAATAGAAATATCCACACTAAGTAGGTCAAAGGACTCGCCCAAAAAGGAGGTAGAGGTTGATATAATAAATTTAAGAGAGTTACAGGAAGATTTATTTATTTAGAGATACAGCATGGAATGGGCTCTTCTAGCCCTTTCAAGCTGTGCTACCAGCAACTACTGATTTAACCCCAGCCCAATCATAGAAAATTTTACAGTTAACCTACTAGAATAGAACTTTATTGTCATTATGCAAGACAATGAGTTTGCAGTACTAACCGGTACATCTTCGGACTGTGGGGAAAAAAGGAGAGCACCCAGAAAAACTCACACCTTTACAGGGAGGACATACAGACTCCTTACAAATTGAACTCCGAGCTCCAACACCACGAGCTGTAAAAGCATTGCGTTAACAGCTGTTTTACTGTGGCAAAAATCAATCAGATCATATAGATATCAAACTTTAGTTTTCTGCTGTTAGCTGCAGATAACTACACTAGAATAGGTTTGCCAGTCAGGTCCACTTTTACAGTTCTTTAATTCTCAGACAGAGGTAGAAGCTGGCAAAGAGAGAAATGAAGTTTTAAAATTTCCAGAGAATGTGGAAAAGGAGATCAAAGATGGGAGCAGCAATGCACCACGGCATCTGGGAAGCAAAGTGTCCTTTGGGACAAATATAGCTGGTAAGAGAATTCAAATTGTATTAAAGATTTATTACACTGCAGTTGAAGCAAGGTTACCAGTTCAATCCATACTGGAACAATCCTAAGATCATGCTAGTTTTCAGCAACATTACAAAGGTTCAAATAATATAGTCAAGTACTCTTACTATTGCAACACACACACAAAATGCTGGAGGAACTCAACAGGTCAAGCAGCACATACATAAATGAACAGATGGTCAACGTTATGGGCCAAGACCCTTCTTCAGGACTCAGAAGGGGCAAGATGCCAGAATAAAATGTTGGAGGAAGGGAAAGAGGCTAGCGGGAAAGTGACAGGTGAAGCCAGATGGGTGGGAAAGGTCAAGGGCTGGAGAAGAAGGAATCTAATAGACAAGCTCCCAGAAGGACACATGGCTATGGTAGCGGGTCTGGGTGGGTATATGGTTGAAGAGTCAGAAGGCAGCAAAGATACTCTTACTACTGCCCCAATCACTTAGAAGGGTAAATTGTGACCAAAACCAGAACACATAAATGAACCTTGATTAAGGCCAATTTGCATTTTCACTCCAATTTTAAAGCTTTAGTTTCATGTTGTATTTTTATTTTGCCACACCCTATTGCTCAATTCCTTTCACTTTCTGTTTCAAAAAGCCAGTGATTAATTTGAAAACTGAAACCATAGGCTACAATTAGTCTAATCTAACTCAGAAATTAATTCTGTGCACAAAACATTTTTCAGACGCTCAAAAAGTTGAAATTAAAAGCTTTACTTTTGGATTTTTTAAACTCCAGACATACTCAAATTCCTTTTTGGAAGATAAATTAAAACCTTAAAGACAGCCCAAAGAGCGTGTGCCAGAAATCATACAAATAAACAATGTTGGTCAACAATTCCTCATTAATTCAACTAATATTCTATCTGGTCAACTTTTGCATTAAATTGTCAAAATGGTTCTGTTGGAAACTGAATAAAAACTGTAAATAAAATAATTCAACAAGGTTCCAAGTGTGGAAGTTATTAGCAGTAGTAAGCTTTTGCAGAACAGGCACACTCCCACAACTACAATTGCTTAATATAACAATAAGCAAGACCTAGGCAGTTAAACTAATCCCACGATATGTTAAATATCTGAAAATGGAGGACGAGTTGTTGGATATCTGGAAAGGTAACCAGCAATGAAAAAGAAATGACACTTTTGTAATATACATAGATGAGAGTAACATAGGGATTATTTTTCAGGAATTAATTTTTACAGCACAGCTCACTTTTTCCTCAAAACTAACTTGGTATCATAATGAATTTAGTACCACTACTTGCAACTTCCCATATAACCACTTCAAAGTCTATCTGCTTTGGCCTCACTGTTCTTCTGGGTAACATGGGACCTTTCCCATTCTAAATTAACAATAAATCTTAGTGAAAGCATATTCAATCAAAAATATAAACATCTCCCATATGCACACATTTCTTTTTCTCTTAATTGAGAATATTTAGTACTGTTTGTTACCTTTGAAGTTTCAGAAATAAAGGTTGGCAATGTGGAGCTGAACTGGATAATTTTTACAATGTGAAGGAAGGGAATTACTTCTCGAAGTTGAAATTAACAAACAATAAGAACATTTCTAAACAAAAAAAGTGCATGAAATCACTGCATAAAGTGTACAAAAATCAAAACTTGCCTCCTGTAACTCTCCCAAATTACAATTTTAAGTGTACAATCAGGCTCTCTAGACTAATTCAAGATTAGGTTCCTAAAACCAGTTCTTTGCAAAAATTGTGCTTTCTGTGTATTAATAATATGAACAATATTTTATTACAGAAAGCATAACTTGTAAAATACAACTTCTAAATACCAATCATTTGTCATAATGGGTTTCATGTAACAACATGCTCTTGTATTTTGGGAACCATGGAAACATGCTCAGAGAATTACTCAGTACATTTACCATTACGTGCAAGGACCACCATCCCAACATTAAATTGGAAGATTGCTATATGCTTCCAAGTACCGGTATCATAAGCATTTTATAGTATCAATCCAACTACCAGAGCTTACAAACCTCAACCCACTGTACAGAATTAGTACACTTTTTCAATTTTGTCAAACAGAAAATCTAACAGCCAATTGTATACTTCAAGCTTCCACAAAGGGCACTGTAATAATACCCAGACATCTTCCTTTGGGTGGATGCAGTATCCAGTAAACTATTCCCCAATCCAGAAACTCCAGCACACATTTCAGCTAGCAATCTGGATGACAACTTATATCAATTTTCTGGATTGAGTAAAGAACGCTAAATTTGATTCAGAGACAGGTTAAATCCATTGACCGAAAGTTTCTCAAAATCTACCTAAAAGTTTCCTGAAATTTTCATGGATTTATTTTTTTAATTTGCTTAGACTAATATATTATCAGATATATAATTGCTACTGATTTGGTAAAGCACAATGTCATAAAGGCTTCATTCTTCAGTTCATCGTTGCCTTCTCCACTGTCAGTTGTAAGATGAAACATACAGCTGGGGATGACATTTCTTCTGACTAAAAAAAGGTTTTGTACTCATTAGAAAGGAGCTTCTAAATAGGCACCCTCTATTAGCATCACCTGCTTTTTCTCCAATTGCTCATCGATCATTACAACTCATGCCCCTCCTTTAGCACTCTCTCTTTCTTTCTTCCTCCCTCCCATTTTTATACTCACTCTTTTCCTAACTTGAACAGACACTTTCAGAAAGTTTTAAATTGAAAATTATTCCCCTCAGGCAACAAATTTCACCACATCCAACAAGGTTCCTTAAGATGTCTATAGCAAAGACAGTAATGGAGATAAGCTCCTGCTCCGTATTAAATGCTCCCAATGCATACACCTCAAATAGCCTCTGACAACCAAATCCAGCTCCTGGATTTCATGTGTGGTTTAGCTACTAAGCCTGGCAGAACTGTTTCTACTGACAGGAGAAAGGGCAAAGGTGGGTTACTGGCACCTCAAAACCAGTCGCTTCAGGCAGATGGGGCTCATGAATCATGGTTGGCAACTCATCTAAAAGTAAGAAAACTCTGCACTGCCTTGCGGCTATACCCACTCATGGGGTAATAAACCCAGAGGGAAAACTCCGGAGCCAGAGTCCCTAAGGTAGTCTCTGTTGAGTTCAATGCTGACCAAAAATTCTTGCGATGCTGCTGGTGCCAAACTGTATCGGACTCTGCTGTTCCTTTGGGTTCATGGAGAGAGGGAGCATACTACAGTTTGCTTTATATATTGCACTGCCCAGGTTTGCATATCTTGACAGCTAGGATGCAACATCATTGGTCGACTCTGACAGACAACGGTCTCACACCCAACTGAGTACAGAAGTCAGACATCACTAAGTGTCAAATGATTTTGTCTACAACTGATTCAGGTTGGTTCGATTCAACTGAAGCAAAAGATCAATTTTGCCTCTCAAGTCAAGTTTATTGTCATTCAACCGCATACATGTACACCGCCAAATCAAACAACGTTTTGTTACTCTGGACAAAGGTGCACAGCACAGAACATAAACCTCAAAAAATCACATTAAATTGAATTGACTTTATTTCTCACATCCTTCACATACATGAAGAGTAAAAATCTCTATGTTACAACTCCATCTAGATGTGCAATCATAATAATTTATAATAAATAGAACAGTCAATGTAATATAGAGTACACTCAAATCAGCATGAGCTCATCAGTCTGATGGCTTGGTGGAAGAAGCTGTCCCGGGGTCTGTTGGTCCTGGTAGCAGCTGGAATAGATTATGGTTGGGATGACTTGGGTCCCCAATAATCCTACGGGCCCTTTTTATATACCTGACCTTGTAAATGTCCTCAATCATGGGAAGTTCACACCTACAGATGCACAACACTTGTGTGCATCACTCTCTGCAGAGTCCTGCAATTAAGGGAAGTACAGTTCCCATACCAGGCAGTGATTCATCCAGTCAGAATGCTCTCAAATGTGCCCCTTTAGAAAGTTCTGAGGATTTGGGCGTCCATACCAAACTTCCTCAACTGCCTGAGGTGAAAGAGGTGCTGTTGTGCCTTATTCACCACACAGCTGGTGTGTATATAGACCACATGAGGACCTCAATGATATGGAACTTGAAGCTGTTTACTCTCTCAACTCCAGATCCATTGATCTCAATATGGGTTAGCCCGGCTCCATTCCTCTTGTAGTCCACAACCAGCTCCATCGTTTTTGCAACTTTGAGGGCAAGGTTGTTTTCTTGACTCCACTCTTTCAGAGAGATGACTTCTTCCCTGTAGGCCACCTAGTTATTGTCTGAGATAAGACCAATCAATGTAGTGTCATCGGCAAATTTAATTAGCAGATTGGAGCTGTGGGTGGTGATACAGTCATGGGTATACAGAGGGTAAAGGAGGGGACTCAGTTCACAGCCCTGAGAGGCTCCTGTATTGGGAGTCAGAGGTTGGAGGTGAGAAAGCCCACTCTTAAAACCTGATGGTGATTTGACATGAAGTCCAGGATCCAGCTGCACAAGGCAGGGTCAAGGCCGAGGTCTCTGAGCTTTTTGTCGAGCCTGGATGGAACTATGGTATTGTATGCTGAACTGTAGTCCAAGAACAGCATTCTCACGAGTAGCCTTCTTCTCCAGATGTGTAAGGATGGTACATGGTCTTTTTTGGTACAGGGACAATGGTGGATAAATTGAAGTAGGAGGGCATGCTACACTGGGAGAGAGAGAGATTAAAAATATCTGTAAACACATCGGCCAGTTGTGCTGTGCACATCCTAAGTACTCGCTCTGGGATGCTATCCAGTCCCGCAGCCTTGCAACTGTCCACTCATTGGAAACATCTGTGTACCTCAGCCTCAGAGATGACCAGGTTGTAGCAGCGGCTTTCCTCAGAGGCTCAGAGTTAGTGATATTGAACCGAGCATAAAAGCGATTGAGCTCATCTGGAAGAGAGGCCGCGATGTTGGTGGCACCACCACTATGTTTGGTTTTGAAGTCTGCGCTGATATGCAGCCCTCGCCACAAGTCACGTGTGCTATTCTTTGTGAATCATGACTCAATCTTCTCCCTATATTGTTTTCACAGCCTTGATAGCTTTGTGCAGATCGTAGCTGCTTTTCTTGAGCTCTAGTTGACTGCCAACGATATATGCTCAATGTCGTGCTGTAAGTGCTGCTCGCACAGAACTATTGATCCAGGGTTTCTGGTTCGGGAAGACTGCAACAAGGAACTCATAAATTTTCCTTGCTAAAGTCACTTTTAGCCAAAAAGGCTTTGCATCCATGGATACAAGTGGAAATATTTCTGCTGTGAATCTGTTCCAATTTCCACACTGAATACATTCCGATTTCCTCAAATCAACTTGTTTAGATAAAAGTACTTAAAACACTGCATACCAGAAATAAATTAGAAAATATTTGCCTACAAAGCCCTATCCATGTTTTGAGTTTGAGTTTCTCCAAGTTATATAATTAAGTGAACTCAGTCTTAACATCGTTTTATTACTAGGTAATTTTAGATAAGAATCAAATTTTGACTAGCCACTACAGAGTTGAATCATGCAGAACAATATACTCCTGGTGATTCTGCAATTGGCTCTGAATCCACTACAATTCTATTCCCAGCCTTGAACAGATTTCCAACTAAAAAGCTATCTTTTATTACAACTGAGACTAATGTGTACAACTAGGCTATAATAATGATACTTGACTGAGGAGCAGAAGTTAATTGCCCTATCTTACAGCATTAATAATCACACATCAGCGTTTTCTCCCCATCCCACAACCACCAGAAAGGTGCTAAAATATTAGTAATTATTATCCCTTTTAATTAGCCAATTATTGAACTGGTAAAATGCCATTAGACATGGAGGGTGGGTGCTGTGGATTTATGGCTATTATTAGTACACATATAACTGACACGGGGCATAATCACTAATCAGCAGGTCTAAGATGAGCAAGCAGTATAGGTCTAAGAGGTGTTCTTGGTATCACCCACATGAGAAAATAAGGCCAAAATCAGCATGGTTTCCTAAAAAAAACCATGCCTGACAAATCTGTGGAATTCTTTGAGGAAATAAAACGCAAGATGGACAAAGGAGAGTCAGTGGATGGTGCATTCTGACTTTGATGGTGTCAAAGTCAGAATGCCTTTGACAAGGTGCCGCACACGAGGCTGATTAACAAGAGCCCATAGCAGTACATGGACAGAAGATTGGCTGACTGTCAGCAGGCAAAGAGTGGGAATAAAAAGGGCTTTACTGTTTGGCTGCCGGTGATTAACAGCATTCCGCAAGGTTGGTGTTGGGACCGCTTCTCTTCACGTTACATTTCAATGATACGGATGACGGAATTGATGGCTTTGTGGCCAAGTATGCAAACAATATGAAGATAGAGGGGCAGGTAGTACTGAGGAAGCAGGGAGTCTGCAGAAGAACTTGTACAGATTAAGAAAATGGGCAAAGAACTGAGTTAAATTGAATTGACTTTCTTACTTACATCCTTAATATAAATGAGTAAAAATCTTTATGTTATGTCTCCATCTAAATGTACAATGTGCAATTTACAGTAATGTACAATAGAAGTGGCAGATGAATATAGTGTAGGGAAGTGTATGGTCATGCACTTTGGTAGAAGAAGTAAAGACTAGACTATTATCTAAACAGGAAGAAAATTCAAAAATCAGAAGTGCAAAGGGACTTGGGAGTTCTCGTGCAGGATTCCCAAAAAATTAACTTGCAGGTTGAGCCAGAGATGAGGAAGGCAAATGCAATGTTAGTATTCATTTTGAGAAGATTAGAATACAAAAGCTAAGATGTAATGCTGAGGTTTTGTAAGGCATTGGTCAGACCATACTTGGAGTACTGAGAGCAGTTTTGGGTCCCTTATCTAAGAAAAGATGTGCTGGCATTGGACGGGGTCCAGAGGAAATTTACAAGAATGACACGGGGAATGAAAAGAATGATACAGAGGATGTCAAGCAGATGTTTCCGATAGTGTGTGAGTCTAAGGCGAGAGGACACAGCCACAGAAGAGAGGGACATTCATTTAGAGCAGGGGATGAGGAGAAATTTATTTAGCTAGAGTAGTGAATCTGTGAAATTCACTGGCATAGATACCTCTGACGCCAAGACATTGGGTATAGTTAAAGTGCAGGCTGATAGGTTCAAAACAAAATTTATTATCAAAGTACATTTCTGTCACGATCTAGAACCATTTTCTTGCGGGCATACTCAATAAAACCATTATAAAATAATAACCATGATAAAAATCAATGAAAAACAGCACCAACCTGGGCATTCAAACAATGGGCAAAAGACAACAAACTGTGCAAATGCAAAAAAAAGAAATAAAAATAACTAACTAAACAATAAATATCACAGAACATGAGACAAAAAGTCCTTGATTAGTCAAAGCATCAAAGGTTATGGGGAGAAGGCAGGAGAATGGGACTGAGAGGGATAATAAATTGGCCATGATGGAATGGCAGAGCAAATTCAATGGGCAGAATAGCCTAATTCTGCTCCCTTGTCTTAATAGCCTTATGGTCTTTTAATGGAAGGCATTTAAGTAGTGGATCATTAACTGGAGTCTCCTACAAATAGGATCAAGGAGATGCCTAAAGATCAAGTAACCTCTGGGAGGGGGGAGAAAAAGAGCAGAAAATACAGACTGATCTAGGATAATTCACAACCAACCACAATTTATCATTTATTGCAATCACTTTCCTTCTCCAATTCCTTTCCCACTATCCTTTTTACTCCCAACCACCATATCAAAACAGTCCATCTTCCTCTTCCACCCACACACACACTCAGGATCCATCCCTCTATATTCCCACCTCTGCCATCTTCATTGCCCACTCTCCCAACAACCACCAATCTTTCTTTCACACCCAAAGACACACAAACATACCACCCAAAGTTTGAAATTCAAATTAAAGTTTATTATCAAAGTACATATATGTCACCAAATACAACCCTAAGATTTACTTTCCTCCACAAATCTATAAAATAGTAACTATAACGGGATCAGTGCAGAAGACAACAAATGGTGCCAATGCAAATCTAAATAAATAGCAATAAATAACCAGAACATGAGATAACGAGATAAAGTCCTTAAAGTGAGATCATTGGTTGTGGGAACATCTCAATAGGTGGGCAAGTGAGTGTAGATATCCTCTTTAGTTCAAGAGCCTGATGGTTGAAGGCTAGTAGCTGTTCTTGTTCCTGGTGGTGGGAGTTCTGAGGCTTGTACCTTCTACCTCTTGGCAGCAGCGAGAAAAGAGCATGACCTGGGTGATGGGGATCCCTGACGATGGATGCTGCTTTCCTGCGATAGTGTTTCATGTAGATGTGTTCAATGGCTGGGAGAGCTTTGATGGTAAACTCGCCACTCCCCACATCGCATCCAAGCACTCCATTAGCCCACCCCACAGATGCTGCCCGGCCCTCTTGAGTTCCTCCAGGAGTCTATTTTTAATCTAGATTCCATCACCTACAGTCTCTTGAGTCTACATCTATCCTTACTCCCACCTCTGCTATATTGATACACCCTTTCCCACTCTACGCCTTCACTATCCCTCACCTACCCCTCTTCACCTCTCCGAGATCCAATTTCTACTTCATAAACCCAAGCCTCCCCTCTCCAAGGCATTCCCTGCCCCTCCCCCTCTCTCATTCCTCCCCTCTCCGCCTACCAGTCCCCCAATCCCTCACACCTCCACCAACTCAGAGCCCCTCCTCAGAGCAGCGCTCCACCCTCTCTCCTCCTCCCACCCAGCAACCCACAGGTTCCCTTCGCGCCCCCTCCTCCCTCCCTGAACTCCTCACAGCCATTTGGCCCAAACTCACCGTAAACCTGGGCTCCCGCAGAATCTTCTGGAAGTATCTCCGCTCTTACTCGCGCTGCTGGTTATCCCATTGACTTCCAAGGGTTCCGATCCCGCTATTTCTCTTAAGAATCTTCTCTTCTTGCTCCGCAACGCGAAACGGGCCAGAGAATTCGCCAAAAAACTTTCTCGCCGACCATCACAACACAACACAACTCCGCCACAGAGCAACGCCCTCTGCCCTGACAGTGCATCCTATTGGTTACCGATACAACGCCTTCGGAGCAGATTCAAAATGTAATTGGAGAAAAGAAATGTCCATCAGGACGTTAGACTTCTGTAAATGGTTCAACATCACATCCATCAATAGTTCCGCCTATTCTTTTACATGAATGGACACTAGGGAAGTCACTCAAAGAACTTGCCCGCCTACTCTCTTGTCGCTATTACTTCATCCAAAACTCGACATGGGATTGGCCAACTGGGTTGACAATCAAAACACCACCGCGCAAGGTCGACCTGCCCTGTTGTAGTTTGATTGGTTAATGTAAATGGCAATCAAACATTCTTTACCATGTTTTGCGCGTGTTCTTCTTTTCATTGGCCGACTCTAACATTACCTCACTCGAAGCTGGCGAGCCAAAAAGTGTGCACTGCCGTCCATCAAAAACAAAAATAACCCGCCTCAAATGTGTCGCGTGGCCAAGCCGTTGGAACGAGATTGGTTGAAGGAAACGTCCATTCGAAGAGTACCGCCCTCCATGCTGTTTGCTGCTGTTTACCTTCCTTCTGGGCCTTATAATGGCAGCGGACTAGTTCTTGAAGCGATTGTTTTTCGACGTTTAAATTCAAATTTCTGCCCAGGAGACCAGAAGAGGGCAGTGGATAATAAAAGTTTACCTACAAAACTCCGATTTGCGAGAGCTTCGCGCCAATTTAACTATCTCTTTAATGCCCTTTAAACCCAAGGCTTTAAGTTAAATATATTGTGTCTCAGCTTAGTGAACCAGCAAATGCAATGTGGAAGGTAGGATTTAGAAATAATAAAGTGTAAATAAAATAATACAGTTTACTAATTTCTCTTCAAATCTAGGAATACTGAATATTATTGAATAATAATAAAAGAGATTCTTGTTCGTCTACAGTACCTTTCATGCCATTTCAAAGTACTAAACTGGTAATAAAGTGCTATTTGAGATGATATACTGTTGTAAGGTACACCACATTGAATTTCAGCAGTCGAAGATTACAGAAACAGCAGGCAAGCTTTTTTAGCAATGTGTGTTTATGGATGGGTTTTAGCCCTGGACCAAGTCCTCTGAGCTTTCTTCTAGATCCACCTGTTAGAAACCATCAGTTGAATGCATTGCTCCTTGATAGTTCACAACACCAACCTAGATGAAGTTTCCAAAGGCGGAGGGAACACTTAAGATTCAGAGGTAAGAAGAGCACCATAGTTGTGGCATAATGCTAAAGTATGTACATGGATCAGTAGATGCCATTTGAAAGTGGTAGAATATGTTGAAAGTGAAGTACAGAGTGTGGTTCCCCACACTATAAAATAAGAGCATGAAATGCTTAAAAAGCAGATACCGAAAATCTGAAATAAAAACCAAAAATGCGAGAAACGTTCATCAGGTCAGGTATCATCGGACTAATATTCATTCAAGGAATGTGGGTTTTATGGGCTGAGCCAGCATATAATTGCCTGTCCAAAGATGCCCTTGAGAAGGTGGTGGTGAGCTTCAGTCCTTGAGTGGGCATACCCACTATGCCTTTAGGATGAGTTCCTGCATTTTGGCCCAGTGTCAGTGAAGGAATGGCGATATATTTCCAAGTCAGGATGATGTGTGGCATTGGCTGTTAAAAAAAATAACCTTTCAGATCTGGTGCCCTTGTCAGAAAGATTCCAAAATTGTAGAGGATTAATTAGGAAGGATTGGTAAACTATTTTCAAAAATGGTTATATTTAAAGTCAATTTTAAGGTCAAGCCATTTAAAAAGCTAATATGTATTTATGATTAGCACTGGAATAATAGTATTTTGGTATGTTGTAGTCTTTTAAAAAAACTGGAAGCTAATTTCCCATATCTTCCAAAAAGGCGTAATTATTCATAGATGATATTGGTTAGATCACAACTATTGTGGCCAATTCTGGTCTTTAAATTTTTGGAAGGACATGGAGCTCCTAAAGTGAATGCACAAGAGATTTATAGAGTAGGTCTAAGAATGGGATATTTTAGCTATGATTAGATTAAAGAAACAGGGATTGTTCTCTTTGGTGCATAGGAGGTTCAGCGGAGATTAAATGGAGGTGAAAAAAAAAATAGGCTCGGATAAAGTAGAAGGAATACTTGTTCCACTAGTGAATATTCGAGGATTGAGTGGTATTGATTAAATAAATGGGGACAAAAGATACGAGAACAGGAAGCATTCGCAATAGCTCTTTGTGCAGATAATGCCTGATCCACTGAGTGTTTACAGAATTTTCTGTTTTTTAATTTCAGATTTCCAATATCTATTTTTTTACTGTCAATCATGAACAGCATCTCAGTGATGCTTCTCTAATAAACTAAACCTTGTGAATGATCATTGATGTCTTTCGACTGAAGCAACATACCAGTTCCCGTTAAATGAAATATGTGCACAACGATGTAGAAAATGTTTGTGTGAATGCAGGCAATAACATAAATGCTTGATTACTATCTGACAGGAATTCACAAAGTAACAGCTTTCACACATAACTTCCCCTCTAGCTCAGAATCAGAATCAGTTATAATATCATCGGCATGTGTAGTAAGATTTGTTGACTTTGCGGCAGCTGTACAATACAGTACATAATAATAGAGAAAAAAGTTGTGAATTATGTATATAAAATTGTTAACTTAAATAAGTAGTGCAAAAAATAGAAATAAAAAAGTAGTGAAGTGGTGTTCGTGGGTTCAATGTCCATTCAGAAATGGATGGAGGAGGGGAAGAGCTGTTTCTGAATATGGAGTGTGTGCCTTCATGCAAAATAGTTCTAATCCGTCTTTCGCATGTGGTCTGTCTAGAACTTGTTGAGAATGAAACATTTGCTTTTATTGATTCTATTCTTGAGATACCTGCCCAGTAATTGTTCCTCTGCTCTCTAGAGAAGCATCCTTTCACTCCCAATGACTTGTTAGGAATTACTCCTTGCCTACAAAGATTGGGTCATTTGGCCCGGTGAGTTTATCTCCCAAATTAAACTATGATCTGAAATAGATTAAACCTCACAGTCAGTCTTTGCCCTACCCTTTGCTTCAGTCACTACTTTATTATCTCGAAAATCTAAAAATTGCAGATGTTGGTACTGTAGACACAGAATCACTCAGCAAGTCAGGCAGCATTTGTGAACAGAGAAACAAATTCAAACTTTCAGGTTAAAGACACTTTCTCAGATCTGCAGAAAGTGAAACTGTTGACATTTCCTCTTGTCCTCACCTACTACTTAACAAGCTTCTGCATCAAGCATATAATTCTCTGTAACTTCCATCATCTCCAACAGGATCCCACCATCAAGCACATCTTACCCTCCCGCGACCCCCCCCCCCCAGACTTACCACTTTCCGCATGGATTGCAGCCTACGCGACTCCCTTGTCCACTCATTCCTCCCCACTGATCTCCCTATTGGCACTTATCCTTGCAAGTGGGAATAAGTGTTACACCTCCTCCCTCACTACCATTTAGGGCCCCAAACAGTACTTCCAGGTGAGGCAACACTTTACCAGCCAGTCTGTTGGGGTCATCTACTGTATCCAATTCTCCTAGAGTGGCCTCCTGTACATCGGTGAGACCCGACGTAGATTAGGAGATCGCTTCGTCGAGTACCTTCAATCCATCTGCCGTAAAAGCCAGGATTTCCCAGTGGCAACCAAATTCTTCTTCCCATTCCCATTCCAACATGTCCTCCTCTACTGCCTCAATGTGGCCACATTCTGGTTGGAGTAGCAACACCTTATATTCCATCTGAGTAGCCTCCAACCTGATGTGATGGCATGAACTTTGATTTCTCGAACTTCTGGTAATTACTGCCCCCCCCCCCCCTTCACCATTCCCCATTCTTGTTTACCTCTCACACCTTCTTGCCTGCCCATCATCTTCCTCTGGTGCTCCTTCCCCTTCCCTTTTGTCAATGGTCTTTTGTCCTCTCCCATCAGTTTCCCCCTTCTCCAGCCCTTTATCTCTTCCACCAATCAATTTACCAGCTCTTTGCTTCATCCCCTCCCCCTCTCCTGGTTTCACCTATCATCTACCACCTTAGACCATAAGATATAGGAGCTGAATTAGGCCATTTAGCCCATTGTGTCTGCTCCAACATTTCATCATGGCTGATCCAGTTTTCCTCTCAGCCTCAATCTCCTGCCTATTCCCTTCATGCCCCGACCACTCGAGAATCTATCAACCTCTGCCTTAAATATACATAAAGACCTTTGCCTCCAAAACTGCCTGTGGCAAGAATTCCACTGATTCACCACAGAAATTCTTCCTCATCTCTGTTCTAAAAGGACGCCCCTCTACTCTGAGGCTGTGTCCTCTGGTCTTAGACTCTCCCACCACAGGAAACATCCTCTCCACATTCACTCTATCAAGGCCTTTCATCATTCAATAGGTTTCAATGAGGTCACTCCTCATTCTTCTGAATTCTAGTGAATACAGGATCGGAGCCATCAAACGCTCTTCATATGACAAGCCATTCAATCCTGGAATCATTTTCATAAACCTCCTTTGAACCCTCTCCAGTTTCAGCACATCCTTTCTAAGATAAGGGCCCAAAACCTGCTCACAATATTCCAAGTGAGGGCTCACCAGTGATTTATAAAGTATCAACATTACATCCTTGCTTTTATATTTCTATTTGAAATGAATGGCTACTTTGCATTTGCCTTCCTCACCACAGACTCAATCTGCAAATTAACCTTTGTGGAATACTGCACAAGGACTCCCAAATACCTTTGTGCCTCAATCTTTTTTTGCATTTTCTCTCCATTTAGAAAATAGTCAACCCTTTCATTTCTTCTACCAAAGTGCATGACCATACACTTCCCGACACTGTATTCCATCTGCCAATTCTTTGTCCATTCTCGTAATCTGCCTAAGTCCTTTTGTCCAACATCTAAATTATTGACATACAATGTAAAAAGAATCGGTCCCAACACAGACCCCTGTGGAACACTACTACCGGTAGTTACTGGCAGCCAGCCAGAAAAGGCTCCCTTCATTCCTACTCTTTGCCTCCTGTCAATCAGCCACTGTTTTATCCATGCTAGAATCTTTCCTGTAATACCTGTTAAGATAACTTGTTAAGCAGCCTCATGTGTGGCACCTTGTCAAAGGCCTTCTGAAAATCCAAGTACACAACATCGACCAATTCTCCTTTGTCTATTCTGATTGTTATTTCCTCAAAGAATTCCAATGGATTTGTCAGGCAAGATTTTCTCTTGCGGAAATCATGCTGACTATGGCCTATTTTATCATGCACCTCCAAATACCCTGAGACTTCATCCTTAATAATTGACTCTAACATCCTCCCAACCACTGAGGTTAGACTAACGGCCTATAGTTTCCTTTCTTCTGCCTCTCTCCCTTCTTCAAGAGTGGAGTGACATTTGCAATTTTACAACTTTGGGAACCATTTCATAATCTAGTGATTCTTGAAAGATCATCATTAATGTCTGCAGAATCTCTTCAGCCACCTCTTTCAGAACTCTGGGGTGTACACCATCTGGTCCAGGTGACTTACCTACCTTCAGACCTTTCAGGTTCCCAAGAATCTTATGTCTAGTTATGGTAACTTCACACACTTCATGCCCCCTGACACCTGGAACTTCTACCATAATGCTAGTGTCTTCCACCTTGTACTTCCTCCTCCCCTCACCTTTTACCCTGACATCTTCTTCCTTCCTTTCCAGTCCTGATGAAAGGTCTTGGCAGAAACATCAACTGTTTATTCCCATCCATAGAAGCTGCTTGACCTGCTGAGCTCCTCCAGTACATTGTGTGTATTTGTTTAGATTTCCAGCATCTGCAGTGGCTCTTGCATCTAACATTTTGCTTTGATCTGAAATGTAAATCCTGCTTCTTTTTCCATAGAGATGCACAACCTCCTGAACGTTTCCAGCATTATGTAGCTTCCTCAGTCTCTTGTATCAACGGCTGACAGACTAGAATGTGTCTCGTCAACTTGAACATGTCCAAGCTCTCCTTCCATTCTTGAGGTAGGCTAGACTAAAAGTATCAGTTTTTGTCTGACAGTATTGTTCAAAGATCAAAGTAAATTTATTATCTAAGATCATATACGCTACCCTGAGATTCAGTTTCCTGCAGGCATTTACAGTAGAACAAAGAAATACAATAGACTTAATGAAAAGCTACACACAAACAAAGACTGACCAGCAACCAATGTGCAAGAAGAAAGACTGTGCAAATACAAAAGAAAACATGCAGTAATAAAGTATGGTAACGTAATTGGTGAAAACACTCATAATTCAAAGCCACCGACTTTGAATTAGGGTGCACTTTAAGAGATGACATAATTGTGTAAGGTACTTTTACTGCGCTTTGTGTTCAGTGTTTGAATGATGATAAATGAGTTGCTACGGTTTTTCTTAAACATAAAACACCTTTGCTGTTTTTATTTGCAAAAGCCCTCTATAATAAATAACTAAGTAAATAAGTAATACTGAAAACATGAATTCTAGAGTTCTTTAAACTGAGTCCATAGTTTGTGGAATTAGTTCAGTGTTGAGATGAATGCAGTTATCCATAGTGGTTCAGGAGCCTGATGGTTGTGGAGTAATAATTGTTTCTGAACCTGGTGGTGTGAGTCCTAAAGCTGCTGTTCCTCCTTCCTGATTGCAGCAGCGCAAAGGGAGCTGCTGGAGATGAGGGTCATGTGGCAATGCTGTTGGTAAATATACTCAATGGAGGGGAAGGTTTTTCCTGTGATGGACAGTGCTGTGTCCACCACTTATTGTAATGGCTTTTTATGTTGTATGTCTGAATTTTCAGAAGCATTCACTGTGACCTCTTTGGTGCTGTATATTTAAGGTACAAATAACAATGATCTTGATTGATGTCTGATCTCTGTGCCCACATACCGTTACCATAATTGCTACTGGTAATATTACTTCAGTCCAACGATGCCAATAATTGAGTATAAGAGTTGGAATGTTATGATGAGGTTGTATAAGGCATTGATGAGGCCGAATTTGGAGTATTATGAGCAGTTTTGGTCACCGAATTACAGGAAGGATATTAATAAGGTTGAAAGAGTGCACAGAAGATTTACAAGGATGTTGGCAGGACTTGAGAAACTGAGTTACAGAGAAAGGTTGAATAGGTTAGGACTTTATTCCCTGGAGAGTAGAAGAATGAGGGGAGATTTGATAGAGGTATATAAAATTATGATGGGTATAGATAGGGTGAATGCAAGCAGGCTTTTTCCACTGAGGCTAGGGAAGAAAAAAACCAGAGGCCATGGGTTAAGGGTGAAGGGGGAAAAGTTTAAAGGGAACATTGGGGGGGGGCTTCTTCACACAGAGAGTGGTGGGAGTGTGGAAAGAGCTGCCAGATGAAGTGGTAAATGCGGGCTCACTTTTAACATTTAAGAAAAACTTGGACAGGTATATGGACGAGAGGGGTTTGAAGGTATATGGCCCGGGGGCAGGTCAGTGGGACTAGGCAGAAAAATGGTTCGGCACAGCCAAGAGGACCAAAAGGCCTGTTTCTGTGCTATAATGTTCTAACAAGTAGCTCTTTTGCAGTTTGTAATACGTCTGCACATCTGACAGAGCTCTGCTGTGTATACCCTTAGCAGCCTTTACTTCAAAATTCAAAGTCAATTTATTATTAAAGTACATTAATATCACCATATACAACCTTGAGATTCATTTTCTTTTTGGAATATGCAATAAATATGTAGAATGATAACCATGGGAAGATCAATGAAAGACCACTAATTTGGGCATTCAGCCAGCACAGAGAAGACAACAAACTGTGTAAATACAAAAAGAAAGGAATAATAATAATAGATAAACAATAACTATTGAGAACATGAGATGAAGAGCACATGAAAGTGAGGCCTTTGGTTGGGGAAACATTTCAATGATGGGGCAAATGAAGTTGAGTGAAGTAATCCCTTATAGTTCAAGAGCCTGATGGTTAGGGGGTAATACCTGTTCCTGAATCTAGTGGTGTGGGTCCTGAGTCTCCTGTACCTTCTTCCTGATGACAGCAAGATGATTCATTACTCTAATATCTTCTACAGACAAGTCTGCTTATACAGACAGCACCTTCTTTTCAGCAAATCTTTGCACAATGGTCTTTTCCGTGTGAATGTTTCCTTGCTTCATCTGATCCAGCTACACTGATGAAAAGTCCTTGTTCCAAAACATTCCTTCTCTCCCCAACTGATCCTGAGTGATTAGCTGAACACTTCCAGAATTCCATATACCAGTAGGCAGCACAGCACATGGCAACAGTGGCCTTTCGGATCTGATGCTACTTTAATTTGTTTTTTTAATTTAATTTTAAGGCACAATTAGGGTTTAGGGCAATGGATAACAGAGCGACTATTTACCATCGCCAGATACTGCAACAGTACAGAGATTGCCCAAAAACAAACCTTCATGAAAATCTGCAGGTTAAATTGCGCAACCTTGGCTTGCTGAGGGAATTGGGATTGCAGTCCTCGGATTCGCCTGATGCCGGTGGCCGGAGTTGGGGACGTCGTAAGCGGTGTGTGAGGAAGCAGAAGCGAGGCGAGCGGGCAGGGGTCCGTGCCAGGAAAAAAGCAAGCCCTATCCAGCCAGTTCTCCCATCCATTCTGCTCTCCAATGGACATTAAATTGGACTACATCTGTGGCAACAAAATACTCGGCAGGAGTACAGAAACGGACAGAATCCCAGATGCCACCATTCAGCTGTTTATTTATGTAACAGATTTTTCCCCAAGCCATCGGACTACCAACCTACAGCTCTCTGCTGTGCCTATTGTCTTGTTTATTATGTATTGTAATGCCTGCACTGTTCTGTGTACTTTATGCAGTCCTGGGTAGGTCTGTAGTCTAGTGTAGTTTTTGTGTTGGTTTACGTAGTTGAGTGTAGTTTTTGTATTGTTCATGTAACACCATGGTCCTGAAAAACGTTGACTCATTTTTACTGTGTACTATATCAGCAGTTATGGTCGAAATAACAATGAAAAGTGACTTGACTTGAATTCTCTGGTTTTCATATTTCCAGTCCTTGCAGTTATTTTTATTCTAATATTTAAATCAATTCCACTCAATCAACTGTCACAGTTTTTCAAGTATTTCACTTAGCCGGGGCATGAAATTTCTTAGAAGTTGGACGAACCCTAGGAAGAAATGCACCACAGCAAAATCTGTTGGGTCTGGTATCTGCTTCATGGTCTTCACTTTTGCTGGATCTCACTTCAGATCATTTCTACCAATCAAATGACTCATGAAAGTGATGTTCTTCACTCAAAACTTCAAAATGTAATTGTTCAGTATTCCATAGCTTCTCCCTTCGTCTGCTCCTAGTCATGGACTCACTCTGCCTTTTGTCCTGTTTGTCCTTCTACAAAGACCAATTCATCATCTCCCATGATTTTTACTCCATTGAGACCTTCCTGTACACCATCCAGCTTTGCTATAATTCCTCTCGTGCCATGTTGATTCCAAATGGCAGTCATCTCCAATGATCTAAAATGATATTTGGCACCATGCTAAGTATGTACTTCTCTTGCATTCTCCACATCCAATGCATTGAAAATTATTTCCTCTTCTCAGCTCTATCAGAACATCTTTTATAGTCTTCATAGTTTCATGGCTACTCTTCTGAGCTCTTTTAAGATCTCATGAACCCAAGCAAATTCTCAACTTGCTGCTTTATATCTTAACAAATGAGAAGATGGGGAGCAAGTCTGTGTGTTAGGGGCACTGTCACTGTTTTAGTCAGTGACTCCGCTTCTACTTTGAATTTATCCTTGACAGCCACTGGTACAGGTGAGACTGTACTGCCGCTGCTTCTCCTTATTATTTTATTTATGAATGCAGCACAGTAACAGGCCTTTCTGTACCAACATACACCCGCCGCCCAATTACACCCATGTGACCAATTAGCCTACTAACCTTTACATATACAACATGCTGAAGGAACTCAGCAAGTTGGGCAGCATCCGTGGAAACGAACAGTCAACGTTTTGGGCCGAGACCCTTCGTCAGGGTTTTGCATTTGTGTTTACCTACTAACCTTTAAGTCTTTGCAGTGGGGGAGGAAGCCGAAGGGATCATGGGGAGAACATACAGACTCCTTATAGACCTGGTGCTGTAATAGTGTTACGCTTACCACTACACTACTGTGTTGCCCATGCTCATTTAGGGTTGATGGCATTTGCTTTCCAGTGTCTCTGCTGCACTAAAGGGATGTGCATGGTTACCTGTGAGGCTGAAATCATGGCTAGGATTGAATCAATCTTCATTAGTCTATAAAACCATATAGAAATTACTCCCAAGAATCTTGGGACATCTTTCCAGTTTACTACATTATTTACAATTTTAATAAAACTACATTGTGTTTCTTCATCTCTCATGAATCTTTGGGTTCTCTACCTTCACAGGGCTTGTCCCAGCTGATCAGGTAGTCTTGACAGTACATGGATTTAACTACTTTGCTTTGAAATAGATGAGTTGCCTAGGGAGGACATCACATATCACTTTGGAATCAAGTTGAAATGTTACTGACACAAGAGGTTCTGCAGGTGCTGGAAATCCAGAGCAACACACACACAAATGCTGGAGGAACTCAGCAGGTCATGCAGCATCCATGGAGTGGAATAAACAGTTGGTGTTTCAGGCTAAGGTCCTATATCGGGACTGGAAAGGAAGGGGAAGAAGCGAGAATAAGAAAGTGGGGAGGGGAAAGGGAAATGGCAGTAGTTGTCCTTGTACCAACATCTTGGATAGTTCCTTCTAAAGGGTGTTCCTTTCACACAATTGACCTCATTTGGCACCAGATACATTGCTTTCAATTGGTGTTCCAAATCTGACTTACAAAGGCCATCTCGTCTACTGCATGGACTTCATTGTCCTCCCTACTTCCATTTTCAAATACATATTGCACAGATCCAACCAGGGAATATCATTTTCAAAAGCAAACATGAGGAAATCTGCAGATGCTGGAAATTCAAGCAACACATACAAAATGCTGGTGGAATGCAGCAGACCAGGCAGCATCTATAGGGAGAAGCACTGTCGACGTTTCGGGCTGAGATCCTTCGTCCAGACCAGGCAGCATCTATAGGGAGAAGCACTGTCGACGTTTCGGGCTGAGACCCTTCGTCAGGACAAAGGGTCTCGGCCCGAAACATCGGCAGTGCTTCTCCTTATAGATGCTGCCTGGTCTGCTGCATTCCACCAGCATTTTGTGAATATCATTTTCAAACAGCTATATTGTTGAAAACCATACTTTAAACTCTTAGAAAGGCCCATACCTTCTATATTTTGACGAGCACTTTTGTGCATATAGTACTGTTATTGGCCATCCAACATCTCTAGTCTCCTCTGCTTTGCATATCTGTATCCGTTTTTCTGGGATGAATTTTTGCCACATCCTACAATAATCTGCAGAGTTATAAATATTTTTATTTGTATATGTTTTATTTATTTAGAGATACAGAACAGGCCCATCCAGTCCAATGAGCCTGCGCTGCTCATTACACCCAAGTGACTAAATAACCTACTAACCTGTGTGACTTCGGAATGTGGGAGGAAACAAAAGCACCTGGAGGATATCCACATGGCTGCAGGGAGAACATACAAGCTATTTACAGACAGCGGTGGAATTGAACCCGGGTCACTGGCGCTGTAAGTCAAGTCAAGTCAAGTTTATTATCATTTAACTATATACATGTATATAACGTACATAACCATATGATGTATATAGAAATGAGACGATGCTTCTCTGAACCAAGGTGTAAAGCACATAACACAAGATAACTTATGAAGACTAGGATAAAATCTATAGATGAATCACGTAAAAGTAACAAACTAAAGTGCATTAATATTAAATATTGTAAGGTACCAGTGACATTTCGAATGCGATGCAGCAGGGAGTTCAGAAGCCTAATGGCCTGAGGGAAGAAACTGTTTCCCATCCTGACCGTTCTTGCTTTTATGTATTGGAGTCTCCTGCTCAATGGTAGAAAGTCAAAGAGGATGTTGAAAGGATGTGTAGGGTCCTTAATAATACTTAAGGCCCTGCATTATGCAGTGCCCCTGATAAATGTCCCCACTGGATGGTAGAGAGACCCCTATGATCCTCTCAGCTGTTCTCACAGTCTTTTGAAGGGACTCTCAGTCTGATGCTTGGCTGCTCCCCTACTAGATGGAGATGCAACTTGTCAGGATGCTCTCAATGGTGCTCCTGTAAAATGCAATTAAGCTGGGGTGGGGGGGGCGGTGAGCCTCACTTGCCTTAATCACCTTAGAAAGTGGAAGCACTGCTGTGCCTTCTTGTTCAGGGAGGTGATAATGAGGGCCCAGGTAATGTAATAGCAATAGACTAAACACTACACTGCTCATGCCTGTTGGGTGAAATGTTAAAATGAGACCCAAACAATTAAAACTCCCATGGCTCTACTTCAAAGAGGAGCAAAGGGGTCACATCAATGTCTTTGCCAAAATTTCTCTTCTAGCCAACATCAACGTTATTGATTACCTGTTCCCTATTTCTCATATACAGTACAAGCTGTTTTATACTTACAAAGTCTGTTACAGCAACTCGCAATAGAATTTGTATAAAAGCCTAAGCACACATGTTAACCAAAGTTTGTGAGGTAAGTGGCAGGTAGATGCATTGTTCAAAGCCACAACCTTGAATACATGAGTTCAACATGGAGTCAATACAGGAGTTCCCTTATTAAACTCAGCTTCAAATTAGTTAAAGTTGGCTTTCCCTTTGGAGTAAAAGGGGATTAGGGGTGACTTGAAAGAAGTATACATGAAGTTAAGAGTCATAGATCAAGTGGACAGCCAGAGACCTTTTTCCACTGTGGAAATAGCTAATACAAGAGGGCACCAGTTTAAGGTGTTGGAGGAAAGTACAAGGGAATGTGAGAGGTATTTTTTTTACACAGGGAGTGGTTGGTGCATGGATCACTCGTCCTGGGGTGGTAGTAGAGGGTCATTTAAGATAGGCATATGGTTGAAAGAAAAAGAGCAGCAAAGGTTTATCTTGGAGTAGGTTAAAGGGTCGATACAACACCACGGGCTGAAGAGCCTGCACTGCACTGTTCTATGTTGTATGAAATTCTGTGGTAATGAGCTCAGGTACTGGATCCAACAAAGAATATTGAATCTGCCAACAACCTTTGTTCCATTTGAAAAGAAAATTCAAAGTATTCTCTCTGCTACTGGTACATGTGAAGAACCAAAACTGGTTTCATGTCTAGGTGGTTCACAATGTGCTTAGAATGCATCAATTGCTTTCACTAGGGTCTCATTTGAAGGTTAGTATATTTCTCATCCTTTGTGACCAGTCATGTAACAAAATCTTTATTCTTCTTTGTTCTGTTTTTTCATGTGCTAGTTGGCAAAGTAAACCTTTTCTCTCATTTTTAAAAATGTACTTATTGAGATACAGTATGGAATAGATGCTTCTGGGCCTTCGAGCCTCACTGTCCTGCTCTCCCCCACCCCCCCCCCCCCAATTTAATCCTAGTCTAATCACAGGACAATTTACAATGACCAATTAACCTACCAACTGGTACGTCTTTGGACTGGGGGAGGAAACTGGAGCACCCAGAGGAAACCCATGCAGTCACAGAGAGAATGTACAAACTCCTTACAGACTACAGCAGGAATTTCCAATATCCCAGTTTTACAAAGTTATTAATGGGTAAAACAACTTTTACTCTTAACCACACAAAACCTTTCTTAATGTTCTAATTTATGCTTACCCCATATAATAACTCATTGATAGTTCCACAGACTCAAAGTTAGGGATTTGAGTTCTATTCCAGAGATATATCATCATTTCCACTCACTCTGACCTTGATGGTACGACTTGCGTTGCTAACTTTGGCCAGGATATTCCTGGAAGTTTGACATTCTTCCTCCAGCCACCTAGCACAGTTACCATACCCCATATCAATATCCTGACAAATAGTGAACAGAAGTGCTCAAAGGAAATGGGAAAATAACACCACTTTAACGATTTTTCACAGTGGTTGCTTGCAGCAGTGTCAATGTGATTAATTGTCATCGTAAATGAGACCAGAGATTCCTATCCTCACTTTGGAATCGCGGAGGATGTCAGCTGCCAAAGCAAATGTCTAATGTCACCTAATAAAGAGGACACTGAGTTCATGATCGTGATCTTCTGCTGCTGTAGCCCTTCCACTTCAAGGTTCGATGTGGTTTGCATTCAGAAATGCTCTTCTGCACACCACTGTTGTAACATGTGGTTATTTGAGTTACCGATGCCTTCCTGACAGCTTGAACCAGTCTGGCCATTCTTCTCTGACCTCCCTCATTAACAAATCATTTTTGCTCACAGAACTGCCACCCACCAGATGATTTTCTCTGTAAATTCCACAGATTGCTGTGGATGAAAATCCCAGGAGATCAGCAGTTTGAGATACTCAAACCACACCAACAATCATTCTGTAGTCAAAGTCACTTAGATCACATTTCTTCCCCATTCTGATCTTTGGTCTGAACAACAACTGAACCTCTTGACCATGTCTGAATGCTTTTATGCATTGAGTTGCTGCCACGTGATTGGGTGAGTCGATACAGTGTATTCCAATTCATTGGGGCAGCCGCTTATTTGGGATAACTCCTAAAGAACAAAAACTAATCAAGTAAAGAGCTGGGATTCCCTTCATTTATTTGGGACTCTATGCTGCTTAATTGGGACAGGAAACTTGCTGAATAGTTTCTAACTACTGTAAGTCGCATGCTCCTGTGTGGCCTTTAGACACTATGCCATACTCAAAGCAAACAGCTTTTAAATAATATCAGTTGCATGTATTTATGTTCAAAAGGAGTGATTTTTGTCACTGATAGTTGATGAGAAAGAAGGTCGGGTCTTCAGTGAAACGGTCTCCCAGTCTGCATCAGGTCTACACAGGCAACACTTCACCTGTGAGTCGGCTGGTGTGGTATACTGTGTCCGGTGCTCCCAGTGTGGCCTTTTATATATTGGTGAGACCCGACGCAGACTGGGAGACCGTTTCGCTGAACACCTATGCTCGGTCCGCCAGAAAAAGCAGGATCTCCCAGTGGCCACACATTTTAATTCCACGTCCCATTCCCATTCTGATATGTCTATCCATGGCCTCCTCTACTGTCAAGATGAAGCCACACTCAGGTTGGAGGAACAGCACCTTATATTCCGGCTGGGTAGCCTCCAACCTGATGGCATGAACATTGATTTCTCTAACTTCCGTTAATGCGCCTCCTCCCCTTCTTACCCCATCCCTGATTTATTTATTTCCCCCCTTCCCTTTTTTTTTCTCTCTACCCATCACTCTTTGCCTGTTCTCCATCTCCCTCTGGTGCTCCCCTCCCGCTTTCTTTCTCCCTAGGCCTCCCGTCCCATGATCCTCTCCCTTCTCCAGCTCTGTATCCCTTTTGCCAATCACCTTTCCAGCTCTTAGTTTCACCCCACCCCCTCCTGTCTTCTCCTATCATTTTGGTTCTCCCCCTCCCCCTCCTACTTTCAAATCTCTGACTATCTTTTCTTTCAGTTAGTCCTGACAAAGGGTCTCGGCCCGAAACGTCAACAGAGCTTCTTCCTATGGATGCTGCCTGGCCTGCTGCGTTCCACCAGCATTTTGAGTGTGTTGCATCAACGTTAACTTCATCGATAACTATTAGAAGCTAATACACAGTTTTATAGGACTGTAGTAGTATTGGTGGTGTTCTACTTTGTTCTGTATTTCAAATAAATATGTACATAATTTGTTGCACAGTTAAATGGAAGTTTTTCTTTTATACCTTTTTAACTATTTGCATGAAACTTTGGCTAATTGGAGCAGCCTCTTAATTGGGCCAAAATGTACTCATCCCAATGTGTCCCAATTAATCGGAATCCACTGTACTTGCATTATTAACGTACAGGGTCCACCTAACCCGGCTGTGAGGCTGGATCATGAACCACTTCCCGGTGCTTGGACAATTTAAATGTCTGCACAAATAGACTGGAAGGCGTGGAATGAAGGTGAGGGTTGGTCTGATATTGCTCGCTCTCCCGTGAATGTTCATTCTTTCTCCATGGCACCAAAGCTGGGAACTGATCTGGTAGCTGTGTGTTATTTCCCCGCTGCTGTGATGAATTGGGACCAAGGCTTGGGCCTACTCTGGCTGCTCCAGGAGCAGGTCTAGGGACTTAGTCTGGTTCCAAATGCTGATTTGTGTTTATTTTCCCTCTCTTTCTCTGCGCCGTGGTTTTTGGTCTTTTTTA
This sequence comes from Hemitrygon akajei, assembly GCF_048418815.1. Taxonomy (NCBI): domain Eukaryota; kingdom Metazoa; phylum Chordata; class Chondrichthyes; order Myliobatiformes; family Dasyatidae; genus Hemitrygon; species Hemitrygon akajei. The sequence goes on from NC_133154.1 coordinate 9,552,487, forward strand.
AAATTGTGTTATTTGAGTTTCTTGCTTTGTGGCTGCCTGTAAGCAGATAAATCTCAAGGTGTATAATCTATACATTCTTTGATAATAAATGTTTTCTGAATCTTTGAGTGCAGGTGTACCTAATTAAGTGGCTGCTGAGAGTGTATGCTCAAATCATGGATGTTTGCGAAGAAAAAGAATTTCAGAATGTATATTGTATACATTTTTTGACATTAAATGTACCTATTGAAACCTATTGAAATCTCTGAGATGGTACCAACCCCTGATCTTCTGAGATGGGAGGGAGAGGACTAACTACTCTGCCACAGAAGACTCAGTGCACAACCTTCCCACGTATCTAACAGGAGTGAGTAATGCATCACAGGAAGTTGAAGCGATCCCAATGTATGACTAGGACGGGTCTGATAGTTACTTCATGTCCATGATTTTTATGTGCTCACTACTGGAAGTTTGTCTGACATTCATAGATTTGCTATATTACACGAGAACACAATGTTTGCCCATTGAACCCATGCGAACTTTCTGCAGGGAAATCCTCTCTGTGTCATTTTCCTGCTCAATCCACAAGTTCTCTTAAGTTTGTATCTGATTTTCTTTGTAAAGCATTGATAATTTCTGCTTCTCCCAGCATGTAGGCAACGCTCCAGGTGATTACCCCTTGCTGTTCAAAGGAATAGGTTTTTCCTCACACCTTTTTCTATCTTTTGCCCAAAACCTTAAATATGAACCTCTGGTCATCCCATAAGACTGTAAGACATAGAAGGAGAATTAGGTCATTCAGCCCATCTAGTTTCTTCTGCACACCACTGTTACGATGCCTGGTTATTTGAGTTAATGTTGCTTTCCTGTCAGCATGAACCAGCCTGGCCATTCTCCTCTGACCTCTCTCATTAACAAGGCTTTTTCGCCCACAGAACTGCCGCTTACCCAACATTGTTTTTTCATACATTCTCTGTAGACTCTAGAGACTGTTGTGTGTGAAAATCCCAGGAGATCAGCAGTTTCTGAGATACTCAAACTACCCCCTCTGGCACCAACAATCATTCCATGATCAAATTCACTTAGATCACATTTCTTCCTGATTCTGATGTTTGATCTGGACAACAAATGAACCTCTTGACCATGTCTGTATGCTGTTATGCATTGAATTACTGCCACATGATTGGCTGATTAGATATTTGCACAGATGTACTTAATAACGTACCCATTGATTATACAGGCCATTTGCCCCAAAATTGCAATGACACCGGTGCCAAGCTGCTTGGGTCCTAGTGCCCTTCCCTTGGACAACATCAGTGGCGTGGAGAGGGGAAGGCTTGCAGCATGGACAACTGCCAGTGTCCCATACAACCCTGCCCAGGCCTGCGCCCTGGAAACCTTCCAAGGCGCAAATCCATGGTCTCACGAGACTAACGGATGCCTATTCTATTTTGCCCCAAAATGGTACATATCCAATATAGATGTCCCTCCATCTTATCTAACCACACATTACCGACAACCCTTTTTGCATCATGAGTTACCTCACTTCCTCGGTGCTTCATTGTGACATGGAGCATTAAGTTCACCATTCACACACTTTCTGGGTTATACCAGAGCAGAACAGTTTTGCTTTCTAGCTGCTTTGGTGTCTATTGAAAATCCCTCCCTTTGTTTATCACCACAATTTTCCTTCCTCCCAGAACATCTCTTTCCCATGTAAGACTCTCCCAAATGACATCACAAAATTCAACAAGTCTGTAAAATTGTTCATAGGATAAACGGAATTTTTAGGGCGGCAGCAGTTAGCGGAACGTTATTACAGCACCACTGTCTGTGAGGAGTTTGTATGTTCTCCACGGGACCCCATGGATTTCCTCCAGGTGCTCTGGTTTCCTCTCACATTCCAAAGATGTTTGGGTTATGGTTAGTAAGTTCTAAGCATGCCAGAAGCATGGCGAAGCTTGCGGCCTGTCCTTCCAGCACATCCTCGGACTGGGTTGGTCGTTGACACAGACGACGCATTTCACTGTATGTTTCGATATTTCGATGCACGTGACAAAATAAAGCTAAGCTTCATCCTGGCACATTTCCGTAAGAATCTCCCGTAATCCAACAAGCCTGAAAAATTATTTTCCTAATTTGCTCACAGAATAGCCAGATTTTTTGAGCGGCTGGTAGTGTGGCAGTTACTACTACAGCACCAGCGATTCAAGTTCAATTCCTGCTGCTGTCTGTAAGGAGTTTCTAAGTTCTTCCCTTGACTGTGTGGGTTTCCTTAAGGTGCTTTATATTAACATTGTAAGAGCATACTGTATTCCCTTGTTTATATGTTTTTTATGTAATCTGGATATATAATAATAACTAATGGGGCCGCATGATAACATAATGTAACACTATTACAGTGCCAGCAACCTAGGTTCAATTCCCACCACTGTCTATAAGGAGCTTGTACATCTTCCTTGTGACTGTGTGGATTTTCTCTGGGTGCTCCCTCACCCATTACTTCCCCATTGATTCTTCAGATATCCTTCTATCCTGCAGGTAATATACAACAGCCATTTAACCTGCCAGCATGTTCTGGGATGTGGGAGGAAACCGGAGCACCAGTAGGAAACCCACGCATCATAAGGAAAATGGGCGACCTCAGTACTGACAGGACTGAGAGACAGGCTTAAACCCTGGTCTCGCTATCAAAATGAGGCACCTTCTATGCCACTCAGCCTCTGCTATATTTTACAGCCTGCTGCTCAGCACAGTATTAGAGTGCTTACTCAGTCTGAGAACTGATTTTTCTTTCAACTCACAGAAGCAGGCCGAGACCCCATGGGCATCTGCTTGCATTGCAGGCTAATCTGAGCTGCAGGTATTCATGTTGCTACAGAGATGTCACACGGAACTGTGTACCAGTGCCTTGAAGGTTCTCCATGCCCCCCAAGAAGATTCCTCCTGTGGGTACTGTTCTTCTTTGGTTGAACCAGGTCCTTTTCACCCCATGTGTGCATTGTGTGTTTTCTCTCTCTCCCTCTCTCTCTCTCTCTCTCTCTCTCTCTCTCTCTCTCTCTCTCTCTCTCTCTCTCTCTCTCTCTCTCTCTCTCTCTCTCTCCTCTCTCTCTCTCTCTCTCCTCTCTCTCTCTCTCTCTCTCTCTCTCCCACCCCCCCCCCAGCTTCAGAATAGAAGGATATTCAACGTTCAAAGTAAATTTGTTATCTAAGTATATATATGTCACCATATACAACCCTAAGATTCATTTTTTTGTGGACATACTTAATAAATCCATAATACAATAATAACCACAATAGAATCAATGAAAGACCACACCAATCAGAGCATTCAACCAGGATGCAAAAGACAACAAACTGTGCAAATACAGAAAGAAATACTACTAATAATAAATAAATAAGCAATAAATATTAAGAACATGAGATGAACAGTTCTGGAAAGAGAGCCAGTACGTTGCGGGAACATTTCAATGATGGGGTAAGTGAAGTTGAGTGAAGGTGTCTCCTTTGGTTCAAGAGCCTGATAGTTGAGAGGTAATAACTGTGCTCTGAACCTGGTGGTGTGAGACCTGAAAGCTCCTGCACCTTCCTCTTGATGGCAGTAGTGAGAAGAGAGCATGACCTGGGTAGTGGATGGGGTCCCTGATGATGGATGCTGCTTTCCTGCTACAATCTTCTGTGTAGATTAGCTCAATGGGTGGGGAGGGCTTCACCCATGATGTACTGGACCAACTTCACCACTTTTTGTAGGATTTTCTGTTCAAGGGCATTGGTATTTCCATACCAGGCTTGTAGTGCAACCAGTCAACATACTCTCCACCACCCTTTCAAAGAAGTTTGTCAAAGTTTTAGATATCATGCTGATCTTTGCAAGTTCCTAAGGAAGTAAAGGCATTGCTGTGTTTTCTTCATAATTGCACTCAATGTGGACAGGTCCTCTGAAATGATAACACCAAGGAATTTAATGTTGCTGACCCTCTCCACCTCTGATCCTCCACCGAGGACTGGCTCATGGACCTCTTGTTTGCTTTCCTTGAAGTCAATAACCAGCTCCTTGGTCTTGCTGACATTGATTAAGGTTTGTTGTTGTGGCACCACTCAGCCAGTTTTTCAATCTCCTTTCTATATGCTGATTCATCATCACGATTGATTCAGCCTACAACAGTGGTGTTGTCAGCAAACTTGTATGTGACACTGGAGCACACAGTCATAAGTGTAAAGTGAGTAGAGCAGGGGGCTAAGCAGCCTTGTGGTACATCTGTGCTGGTGGAGATTGTGGAAAAGGTGTTATTGCCAATCTGAATGGACTGGGGTTTGCAAGTGAGGAAATCAAGATTCCAATTGCACAAGGAGGTATTGAGGCCAAGGTCCTGATTAGTTTTGGGTGGATGATGGTATTGAATGCTGAGCTGTAGTCAATAAAGAACATCCTGATGTATGTATCTTTGCTATCCAGATGTTCCAGAGCTGAGTGAAGGGTCAATGAGGTGGCAGCTACTGTGGTACTGTTGCTCCATTAGGCAAATTGGAGTGGATCCAAGGTGCTTCTCAGACAGATGTTGATATTTTTCATCACCAAACTCTCAAAACACTACATCACTGTGGATGTAAATGCTACTGAACAATAGTCATTGAAACAGGTTACCGTGTTATTCTTAGGCACTGGTATAGGTGAAGCATGCTTGAAGCTGGTGGTTACCACACATTGCCAAAGTGAGAGGTTAAAGATCTCAGTGAACACTCCGGCCACTTGATCAGCACAGATCATTAGTACATAGCCAGTACCCCATCTGAGCCAGATGCTTTTCATGGGTTCACCCTCCTGAAGGCTGCTCGCACATCAGCATCAGGGACTGAAGCCACAGGATCAACACAGGCTCAAGCATTCATGATGGTTCCTCCATGTTTTGGTTGTCAAAGTGAGCATAGAAGACATTGAGCTCATCTGGAAGTGAAGCTCTATTGTAGCCTGATTTCACTTTATAAGAGGTGATATCATTCAAGCCCAACCACAATAGTCTCTTATGTCTGCTCCTATGTCTTATGGTCTTATTATGGTCTGCCATTTAAGAGCTGCCTGTGAAGATCACCTCTGTCTGCTACATGCCAAGGATTTCCTAACACATAGTTAAGAAATGTCAGGCTGAAATGTCAATGTCAATGTTACCCAGTAAATCCCAGCAATACTGTCCTCTGCACTTTGTTATTGACATCCTCGTTCCTTAAGCAACTTCCACATACAGAATTAGGGTCATGCTGCCTGCAATTCTGCTTTAGCATCTATGAAACAGTGAGGAGCGAAATCTAGACCATCTACTCTGTCGATTTCAATAGTAGTGGAATTATTGGACAATTATCCTGAAGCCCTTAATATTGATCTAGAGACATGTCTGCATTCCCAGCTGATGAAACTTGGTTATTAGTACTGAGGGAATGATGGTGTTGAGCACTGAGCAACAATCAATAAGCATGTCTTGTGGTGCAGTTGTCTAGATGCTCCAAAGCAGAGGAACGGTGAGACTAACATCCACTGTAAACCTTTTGAGGTAGTGGGCAAATTGCAGTGGGTCCAGGTCCTTGCTCATACAGGGGTTAATTCTAGCCATAAATAGGCTCTCGAAGCCCTTCATTACAATGGATGAGTTCTGGGCGTTAAAGCAACACACCCAGCTCTTTATGTGCCCCAAACTGTTTGCTGTCCTTTTAAAGCAAGTGGGAACCTGAGAACGCAGCAGTGAGAAGAGGGTGGCCTCTCCATGGTGGAGGAACAACATCTTATATTCCTCCTGGGTAACCTCCAACCTGATGGCATGAATATTGATTTCTGCTTCCAGTAAAAACAATTCTCCCCCCTCCTTCCCTCTTCCTTTAGTCCCTACCCTTTAACCTCTTCTCACCTACCTATCAGTTCCTTCTGGGTCCCCTCCTCCTTCCCTTTCTCCCACTTCTTCAGCCCTTGAGCTTTCCCACCCACCTGGCTTCACCTATCACCTTCCAGCTAGTCCTGTTCCCCTCCCCCCAACTTTTTATTCTGGCATCTTTCCCTTTCCTTCCTTAGAAAAATAGAGGGCTATGCACTAGGGAAATTCTAGGCAGTTTCTAGGATAGGTTACATAGCTGGCACAAAATTATGGGCCAAAGGGCCTGCAATGTGCTGTAGATTTCTATGTTCTATGTTCTCCGTCCTGAAGTAGGGTCTTGGCCCAAAATGTCAACTGTTTACTTGTTTCCATAGATGCTGCCAGACCTGCTGAGTTCCTCCAGCATTTTATGTGTGTTGCTCTGGATTTCCAGCATCTACAGACTTTCCTGTGTTTATGATTTAACGCAGCAGTGAAAGGTTGAAGATATCCTCTTCTCATTACTACCATCAATGAGGAGGTACAGGAGCCTGAAGACCCATACTCAATGATTTAGGCATAGCTGCTACCCCTCTGCAATCAGATGTGATTATGAATAGTGAACACCACTTCATTATTTTTATTGTATTATTTATTTATTTTTGTAGTTTGTAGATTTTTACATCTTTGCACTGTACTGCTGTTGCAAAAACCATAAGGTATAAGAGCAGAATTAAGCTATTTGGCCCATCGAGTTGGCTCTGCCATTTCATCATGGCTGATCCATTTTCCCTCTCAGTTCCAATCTCCTGCCTTCTCCCCAAATCTCTTCAGGTCCTGACTAATCAAGAATCTATCAACCTCTGCCTTAAATATACCCAATGATTTGGCTTCCACAGCAGTTTGTGGCCACAAGTTCCACAGCTTTACAACTTCCTGGCCAAAGAAATTCCTCCTCGTCTCCATTCTAAAAGAATGCCAGTCTATTCTGAGGCTGTGTTTCTGGTCTTAGACTTCCCCACCACAGGAACCATCCTCTCCACATCCACTCTACTGAGGCCTTTCAACATTCAATAGGTTTCAAAGAGGTCACACCTCATTCTGCTGAATTCCAGTGAACAGAGACCCAGAGCCATCAAAAGCTCCTCATATTTCAAGACTTTTAATCCCAAAATCATTTTCGTGAGCCTCCTTTGAACTTTCTCCAATGTCAGCACATCCTTTCTTAGATAAAGGGCCCAAAACTGCTCACAATACTCCATGTGAGGCCTCACCAGCACTTTATAAAGTCTCAACATTATATCCTTGCTTTTATATTCTAGTCCTCTTGAAATGAATGAAAACAACAAATTCATGTCATATGTCAGTGATAATAAATCTTATTCTAATTCTGATTCAGCAGGAAATTTTAAAGGCATGAAAGTAAGCACATATAAATTAAAAAAGCATCAGCTTTGGTGACAATTGAAGTATTTGAATGTCATAAAAATCCAACTGGTTAGTTAATGTCCTTCTGGAAAAAATCAGCATCTTCACAGGATTTGGCCTACAAACTGATCCAGAACCAACAGAGAGCCTTTGACTCTTCATTGCCCTTCAAACTGGTTTATTAAGGCAATACAATTGGGACTGAACATCAAAAGCTGGTCATTTGACAGTGAGCTCTACATTCAATAAGGAAATGTGATTATTGGACTGTATATTGGTTTCCTTCAGTCTTTCGGTGTTTTCTTTCCTGTGGACAATTGGCAGGTGGATGATCTGTTAATTTGTGTGTGTGTGTGTTGGGGGGGGGGGGGTAGGGTTTGAGGATTTGGTGCTGCTGTTGCTGTTCTTTTCTTCGAGTGAGGAGGTCAGCAGGGGTTGTTATGTGTAGCGGGTCAGTGATTGTTATTGTAGCTGGTTTTCTTTGCTTCAGACAAGGGGGAGTTTGGGGTCTGCGAGTTTTATTTCTTTTTTTTGTACGGGAGGTTGATGTCTTTTCTTTCATCGACACCCATGATCTTTCTGTATTTCGTGGCTATCTGGAGAAGGCGAATATCAGTGTTGTATTGTATATGCATACTTTTACAATAAAGTGAGCCTTTGAACCTTTGAAACAAGTGAATAAAGAATCCTTTCAGAAGCCCTGTCTAGGAACAATAAGAGAAAGGCACTCCAACCTGTTTTCCGTATTCCAAGGATACTATCTTAGTCCTCGCATCAACTGTGAGTGAATCTTCTTATAGAATCATGGAGTCACAGAATGCTACTGAACAGGCTGTTTGGTCCATCTAGTCAATGTCAAGCTGGTATTCTGCCTCATTCTCTTGACCCTTACCCGGACCACAACCCTATACACTCCTCTGTCAAGCCCCGAGACACCAGGAAGGTCATTTGATTCCTAACTATTGGTTTATTGATCTTTACAGAATGTCACTCTGGTTCTTCCTGCTCCCTCCCCTCTCCCTTCCCCTTTTCCCAACCATGATTCCTCTCTCCTTGCCCCCTTCCCACTCTCTGTCCACAATAGAGACCCAGATCGGAATCAGGTTTATTATCACTTGTGTATGTTATGAATTTTTTTTTTTACAACAACAGTACAGCATAATACATAAAATCACTACAGTACTGTGCCATCACAAACAAGAGAAAATCTGCAGATGCTGGAAATTCACGTAAAACCCACAAAATGCTGGAGGAACTCAGTAGACCAGGCAGCATCTATGGAAAAGAGTAAACAGTTGGTGTTTCAGGCTGAGACCCTTCATCAGGACTTATTCAGCATCTGCAGAATCGCTTGCAAAACTCCTTAAGAATTTTGTGTTCTGATGAGATCCCCTCTCGCCCTTAAACTCAGAAGAATACAGGCCCAGTTTACCCAGTCTCTCCTCATACAGCAAACACGGCCTTACAGGAGCCAAAGTCTTGAGGAAGGGTCTCGGCCCAAAGCGCGACTGCTTACTCTTTTCCATAGATGCTGCCTGGCCTGTTGAGTTCCTCCAGCATTTTGCATGTGTTGCACAGTACTGTGCAAAAGTCTTTGGCACCCTATATAAAAATTTTTCACAGTCCTGTGTATGTGGAGAATGAAACAGAAATAAAGTCTCAGTTCATAACTTTTCATCAGAACTGGGAGAAGTCAGGAAATAAACATGTTTTAAGTAGTAGAGAGGTGGAGAGGTGGAAAGAACAAAGGGAATGTCTGTAATTGAATGGAAACCCAGTAGATACAATGATACTTGGTGCTGGCAGAAAGGAAAGACAGTGAATGCTTGTTATTTACAGCAGTTCTGGATAGCACCAGTGCCATCTGTGTCGTTTAGACTCTCTTGGTCTCCATCCTATCACAGACAGCTGAGAAAGTGGGGGAAGAACGAGGCAGATGGAATGTAATGTGAAGTCATCTACTTCGGAGCACAAAACAGAAAAAGCAGAGTATCTCTTTGTTAAATGGTGTGCAGTTGGGTAATGCTGATGTTCAGTTGAACCTGAGAGAGCTGTACACAAATCATTAAAGGCCAACAGGCAAATGCAGCTTCCAATTAATAAGACAAATGGTACTTTAACCTTTATTACAAGACAACTTGATTACAGGAATGAGGAAGGCAGATTGCAGTTGTATAGAGCCTTGCTAGGGCTGCACATTGTGAATTTTTCAACAGTTTTCCCAATAATGAATGAATATACTTATTATAAAAGATATCTAATGAAGAATTTCTAGCTTGGCTCCTGAAAGGATGTGTTTTATGAGGAGAGACTGGGTAAAATGGGCCTGCATTCTTTAGAGTTTAAGGACAAGAGGAGATTTCATCAGAACACAAAATTCTTATAAGAGCTTTACAAGAGATTCTGCAGATGCTGAAAACCTTGAGCAACACACACAAAATGCTGGAGCAACCGAGCAAGCCAGGCGACATCTATGGAGGGAGTTATGGAGAGTCTCGGCTGAGACATCGACTGTTTGTTCCTCTCCATAGATGCTGCCTGATGTGCTGAGTTTCTCCAGCAATTTGTATGTATTGGTCTCAAGGAGTTTGGTGGGTTGGATGAACGCATGATGTTTCCCCTGATTTCAGAGGTCTGGAACCCGGAGCACAATCTCCTTTTTTTAGGAATGAGGTGGTCAGAAATGTCTCCACTTAAAGGATGGAAAACCTGTGGAAGGGCTGTGAGGGCTCAAACAGAGGTTCATTTATTTCTGGGCATTCAGGGAATCGAGGGATATGGAGGAAGTACTGGGATATGGTACAGATGTAGGAGACTGGCCGTGCTGATGGATAGTTGATCAGGATCAAAAAGCCTATCTCTATTTCCTACTTTCTCATATTCTGAGGATCTAACCTGGACCCCAACATATAAATGCAGCTACAAAGAAGGCACGGCAGCTCTATATTTCATTCAGAGTTTGAGGAGATTTGGTATGTCACCAAAAACATTTGCAAATTTCTACAACTGTACCGTGGAGAGCATTCTAATTGGCTGCATCACCATCTGGTATGGGGACGGGGAGGGGCTACTGCACAGGATCGAAGTAAGCTGCAGGGACTTGTAAACTCAGTCAGCTCCACCATGGGTATTAGTCTCCATTGTATCCACGACATCTTCAAGGAGTGATGCCTCAAAAAGGCAGTGTTCATCATTACGCACCCGCATCACCCAGGACGTGCCTTGTTTTCAATGCTACCATCAGGGAGGAGGTACAGAAGCCTGAAGGCACACACTCAACAATTCAGGAACAGTTTCTTCCACTCTGCCATCCGATTTTTGAATGGACATTGAACCCATGAACACTAACTCACTAATTTTTTTATTTCTAGTTTTTGCACTACTTAATATTTAATATATATACTTAGTGTGATTTCCAGGTTTTGTTTCTGTTATTATGTATTTCATTGTACCTTTGTTGCAAAGACAACAAATTTCATGACATATTAAATCTGATTCTTAAAGATCACCAATTTGAAACATACCCTGCCTTTGATATTTTTGTTTCTCACTATGTCCCCCCACCCCCCCCCCCCCCAATTCAGCTATGCCAACTCTAACTACACATATTCTTGGAAGGTTTTAATCCGACCTCCACCTTCAAACTATCACCTCTGGTCAAACTGCCTTTATTTTCTCCACCTCCAATGATCTTATAATTGGTAAACAAAAATGCAGTAAGATTCCACACAGTTTTATTTTGAACTTTGTGATTTGTTTTCTATCTCCCGAGTTTTATTTGCAGCCAAGGTCTGGGTATTAATCTTCAACTGCTGGGGATTCTGGCAGAGGATTACCCCTGCCCCTTATAATGGATAATTTGAACTGTTAGGTGAAGCCTGTGAGCTAGGCCATTGGCCAGTCTCTTCAGTGCACATCAAGGATGGAAGGGCAAAAGATAAACATCTTACGAAAATACACACAAAAGATAAATCTGCATTCCGCAGGCTAAAAGCCTGATAAGGTACAGTCTTTAAAATTCTTCCTTCCTCTCCTTCTGGTTGCCATGGCATTAGTTTGGCGCATTCTCCATGCTGCACTGCTAACAGCCACCAGGTGGCAGCCTTAGAGAGGCAATAGACCCCAGGGTAGCTGATCATTTTGAGAAATGCAAGTTCAAGTGGCTTGAGGGTATCTTGTGACATTGGAATTCTGTACTGCTTTCTTATCCTTGGGGAAGAGCAGAGGTGCCCAACCTTCTCCGCTCTGGAAGGCCACTTTCAGGTTGGAACAGAATGTACTTGTGTGTGAATGACGTCCAAGTGTATGGATATCAGTGGGCAAGCAGCACTGTTAAAAGGTATGCACTGTTTGATGCCACAAGAAATTCTGCCTCATTTCTGTAGCTATGATGTTGACTTTAGCTTGATGATGCTTCTTATTGTGCTTGGTTGACATTTTGCCCTGTGGGCAATTTTGTATGTTTTCACCATGACAAGGCCAGCATTTAAAGCCTGTCCCTTATTGCCCTCAAGGAGGCGGTGGTGAGCCACTGTCTCGAACTGCTGTAGTCTGCCCAGTGAAGGCTGGGAGTTATCTGGATTAACACCCAATTTAGGGAGCCACGGTAGCGTAACACTTATCGCAATGCTATTACAGCCCGGAGCGTCGGAGTTTGGAGTTCAATTCCAACATCATCTGTATGTCCTTCTCGTGAAATGTGTAGGCTTTCTCTGAGTCCTCCAGTTTTCTCACGCAGACGCACAGCTTAGTAGGGTAGTTGATCATTGTAAGTTGTCCCATGATTAGGCCTAGGTTAAATTGGGGGTTTACTGGATGAAGAGCCGGAGGGGGCCGTTCCACACTGTATCTCAATAAGTAAATAAAAATTAAAATGAGATGGACGCAAATGAATAGGTGTCTCCAAAGGACATGTTGAATGTTGTGGAAAGTGTTTGAACCAAACATGGACACATATCCGAGCACATTAGGCTTACAGATTTCCAATACCAGTCTCTGGGGCACCACTCTGAGGAGGCACAGCTGCCCTTGTTTGGTACCCAGCTTCCAAAATCTTGGCACAGGTCATGAGGAGCATGGTAACAGCTGCAGCAGTGCCAACCTGTGCCAGGTCCCACAACAGAGGGCAGTGACTTGCATCTGCCAACAACATAGTTGAAAGCATTACACAGTAAACGTGGTAGCATAGCAGTTAGCGTGACGGTATTGCAACGCTGGCGACTGAGGTTCAATTCCTGCCACTGCCTGAATGGAGGTTGTACATTCTCTCTGTGACCACGTGTGGTTCTTCCAAGTGCTCCGGTTTCCTCCCACACTCCAAAGGTGTAAGGGTCAGTAGGTTAATTGGGTGGCGCGGGCTCCTTGGATTGAAAGGGGCTGTTAGCATGCTGTATCTCCACATTAACATTGAAATGAGCCATTTAGCCTGCTCTTCCCACCCTAATACTTCACTCAAGGACAGGGATGTATGTTAGCTCTGCCAGTGATTAAAATGTAGCATAAGACAGGATCATCATCTGAATTCTCCAAGTCTGCAGAAAGTATCAAACTGGTGTCTCTCAGCTTACAGTTTAGAAACCCGCTCTCGGCCCTTTTGGAATACATGTCTTGGATTTCTGTGGCACCGTTGAAGGCTTCCAGCCTGTCCCGAAGCTTTTTTATAACAGCCGATAAGGCTCTTTTTAGTCACTGTTGCAAAGCAGGAAATGCAGCAACCAGTTTAAGACAAGCAGGAATGTGATGCTTACCCAGATCCATCTGCTTAAGTAATGTATGTCAATGCAGGAACAGCAAAGAAACTGTAAGAACTCGGTGGGTCAGGCAGCATCTACCTGTGGAGGGAAATAAATAGTCAACACTTTAGATCAAGACCCTTCACCTGGACCAAAAGGGAAAGGAAGAGACGGCCAGTGTAAAGAAGTGAGGGGAAGAGGTGCAGCCAGAACTGACAAGTGATAGGCAGATCCACGTGAGAAAGGGTAGTTGGCAGACAGAGGAGAGAAGGGGCAAGTACCAAGGACAGACATGAGGCTGGGTGAGCACCTGGTCAAAGAGCAGTGGGAATCATGGAGGGAGGCTCTCACAGTAAGAGAGGAGACATACTTCTTCAGAGTGGGCATACCCTTGAAGGGACTTCACAGTGGAGTGGCAAAATCGAAATGCCGGAAGCTGGAGCAACACACAAGAACTTGGAGGAACCCAGCATGTTGAACAGCATCTAGAGGGGGAAGACACTATCCACGCTTTTGGTCGGAACCCTCCAATCCACAGACGCTGCCCGAGCTGCTTAGTTTTTCTCAGCAGATGGTTCGCGCTCCATTTTCCAGCATCTGCAGTTTCTTGGATTGCCAAGGTAATGGAGGGACACCTCCACTCCTCATCAGATGGAGTAGGAGAGCTGAAGATTGACATCTGTTTAACGTCTCATCAGAAGGTGGGTCCTTCCACAAAGCAACACTCCCTCAGTGCTGCTCCAGAGCGTTAGTTCAAACTCTTCACCACAGTTTGCTGAAAAAGGACTTGAGTAACATGGGCTGACGGAGTAGAGTCAAATGACCCCCAAGAAAATGAAAGGGTTAAATTACTATGTTTGAGTACCCAGACAAAAGCAAATACATGGAAGCTGAATGTATGGTTGCCAGGGAAACCAAAGTTCAAAGTAAACTTATTATCAAAGTATGTATATATCACCATATAGAAACCTGAGATTCACTTTCTTGCAGGCATACCCAATAAATCTATAATAGAATAATTACCATAATAGAACCAATGAAAGACCACATCAATCTGGCTGTTCAACCAGTGTGCAAAAGACACAAACTGTGCAAATACAGAAAGAAAAATAATAATAAATAAATAAACAATAAATATTGAGAATGAGATGAAGAGTCCTTGAAAGGAAGTCCATTGGTTGTGGGAACATTTCAATGATGAAGTTGAGAGCAGTTATCTCCTTTGGTTCAAGAGCCTGATTCTTGGGGAGGTAGTAACTATTCCTGAACCTGGTGGTGAGAGTCCTGAATCTCCTGTACCTTCTTCTTGATGGTAGCAGCGAGAAGAGAGCATGACCTGGGAGGCGGACGCCCCAATGATGGACGCTGCTTTCCTGCGACAGTGCTTCGTGTTGATGTGCTCAATGATTGGGAGGGCTTTACCCGTGATGGACTGGTCCATATCCACTAATTATGCAGGATTTTCTATTCAAGGGTGTTTCCATACCAGGCTGTGAGGCAGCCAGTCAATATACTGTCCACTACATGTCCAAAAGAAGTTTGCCAAAGTTTTAGACATCTTGCCAAATCTTCACAAATCTTCTTCACTGCCGTACTACTGTACTTTCTTCAGTAATCCACTTATGTGCTGGGCACCTAGTTGATCTAACCTGAATTCCTGTATTTGGGAGTGAAAGTATCAGCAAAGAAATGTGAACCCATGACTTCCATCATGCATTGTGCTGATAATATACGCTGGGAAATGTCCAGATCTTGTATACATGAAACAAGGAAGTCAAACATCATGTGTGTTTGTTCAGGGGCAGATGCGTTCTTTCTGAAGAAATTTCTACAAGGCAATGTTGCAATCCAGAGTAGTTATAGACATAGTCCTTAATATGATGCAATCATTAAAGGGTCAACAGTCTTAAAGAAACTTAAATTCTTTGCAATCAATATGACAAATGCTTCACTCTTTATCACTGAAGATCACTGATAATTCACCTCTCCTTGAAAATCATCATCTACCACAGTTCTGTTATGGAGTTACAGAGAAGTACACGGAAACACGTCCTTCAGCCCTTCTAGTCCCTGCCAAAACCACTTAAACTGCTTATTCCCATTGACCTGCACCGGGACAATAGCCCTCCATATCCTTACCATCCACGTACCTACCAAACTTCTCAAACATTGAAATTGATCTCGGAAAATGCTGGAAGCACTCAGCAGGTCAGGCAGCATCTGCTGGGGGAGAAGCAGAATGGAGGCTTCAGATCAAGGGCACTTCATCGGAACAAGAAAAGTGAGAAAGCGAGGTCGTTTTTAATTGCAGAGGCGGAAAGGGATGGAGAGAAGAGGGAATAACTGTAATAGGGTGCAGACCAATGTTGTCAAGGTAACAATTCCTTTAAAGCCTGGCAGACAGAAACAGAAGAGAAAAAGGTACAGGTTGAAACTGAGAGATACGGACACACTTGTGGAGAGATGAGACATTTGGTTTGCTGGCAAAAATTAAATGCGGTTTTGCCCGAAAGGCTGCAACATAACCAGATGTACAGATACATGCAAAATGCTGGGGGACACAGCGGGTCACATTATAGAGAGGAATAAAGAGTTGAAGTTTTGCCCTGAGACCCTTCATCAGGGCTGGAAAGGAAGGGTGAAGAAGCCAGATTAAGAAGGTGGGGAAGGGGAAGGTGTACAAGTTGGAAGGTGATAGGTGAGGGGGAAGGCAGGTAGGTCGGGCGGGGGGGGGGTGGAGTGAGAATCTGGGAGGTGATGAAACTGGGTGGAAGTGCAAAGGGCTGAAGAAGAAGGAATTTGATAGAAAAGAAGGTTGAACCATGGAAGAAAGGGAAGGAAGAGGGGCACCAGAGGGGTGGGTGGTAATAGGCAGGTGAGGAGAAGAGAAGGGGTAAGAGGGGAGCTAGCACAAGGAAAGGAAAAAGAAAGAAGCGCCAGGGGGGAGAAAAGCTGAGATGCTGTTCACCAAGCTTATGCCGGGCAATATGGAAGACCAACGACAGAAAGCTCATACTGGGAGTGGGGCAGAGAATTAAATTACAGGCAACTAGACATTCAGGGTAACGTCTGTGGATTAAGTAAGGTGTTCAGCAAAGGAGTCACCCAATCTGTGTTTGGTTTCTCTGGTGTAGAGCAGGCCCAACTGAGAGCACTGAAATTTCACTGTCTCTAATGCAAGCACATTCTTTCATAGACAAGGGGTTCAAAACTGCTCACAATATGCCAATTGTACTCTGAACAATTCCATAAAGATGTACTTCTTCACCACTTCCACTAGGCATCTGTGTGTTCCTGAGTGTCAACATCTCTGAAGGTCTATCCTGGGCCCAACATTATTGATCCATTATGAAGGAGGCATGCTAGCTGTATTTCATTAGGAGTTCAAGGAGATTTGGGAATGTCACTAGAGACACTATCAAATTTCTACGGATGTGCTATGGAGAGCATTCTTACTGGTCTCATCACGGTCTGGTATGGAGGGGCCACTGCACAGGATCAAAAAAAACTGCAGAGAGTTGTCAACTCAGCCAGCTCCATCAAGGGTGCCAGCCATGGACATCAAGGACACCTTCAAAAGGAGATGACTCAAAATGGTGACTTCTGTCATGATGTATCCCGGCCACCCAGGACATGCCCTGCTTTCACTACTACCTTCAGGGAGGAGGTACAGCAGTCTGATGTTTTAGGATGAGTTTCATCTCCTGCAGCATCAGATTTCTGAACAGACCATGATGAACCCATGGGCATTTCCTACCTCACTATCTTTTGTTGTCTTTTTGCACGATTATATATATATATATATATATATATATATTATTGTAATTTGTAGTTATGTATTCCACCATACTGCTGTCAGAAAATAACTAATTTCACAACATATAATAAACCTGATTCTGGTTCCCGATGAAGGGATTTGAGGTTCTCCATTTTGGCGAGGTCTTTGAAAATATCGTTGCATTGTTTCCTCTGTCCTCCTGGTCATTTCTTGCTATGATTGAACTTGGAATAGAATCCTGTGTAGGGAGTCTGGTGTCAGATGTGCAATTGATATGGCCTGCCAACTGAATGTAATTGAAGCCTTGGTGGTGTGGGCATTGGCCTGGGAGAGGATGCAGATGTCAGATTGTTTATCCTCCCAGTGAACTTTGAGGACTTTATGAACTTTGAATACTGCTGGGGTATACCTGTAAGTAGTCCTTGTTTTCTGAAGCAGATAGGAAGCTTAGAAATACAAGAAAATCTGCAGATGCTGGAAATCCAAAGCAACACACACAAAATGCTGGAGGAACTCAGCAGGCCGGGCAGCATCAATGGAATAGAGTAAGCAGTCGACATTTTGGGCTGAGACCATTCTTCAGGACTGGAAAGAAAGGGGAGAAGTCAGGGTAAGAAAGTGGGGGGAGGAAGAAGCACAAGGTGGTAGGGTGATAGCTGAAACTGGGAGGGGGGAGAGGCCAAAGTAAAGATCTGGGAAGTTGATTGGTAAAAGATAAAGGGCTGGAGAATCAGAAATCTGATAGGAGAGGATAGAAACCAGGGAACAAAAGGGGGAAGACAACCAGAGAGAATGATGATCAGGTAAGGAGATAAGAAGAGGGAAACAGGAATGAGGAATGGTGAAGGAGTGTTGGGGGGGGGGGGAAATGACTGGATTTTTGAAAATTTATGTTCATGTCAGATCTCAGCTTCTGACTTTGGGTTTTACTTATTCAGTTCCAGGATCTGGGTCTTGCTGGCAAGGCCAGGAACTATTGCTGATCTCTCAGACATCACTGAGAAAGTAGCAGTGAGTCACCTCCTTAACCCACTGCGGTATTTCTGGTGAAGATACTCCCCACAGTACTGCTCGAGAGAGAGCTCCAGGATTTAAACTAAGTGACAACAAAGAAACAACAATATATTTCCAAGTCCAGACGATGTGCAACTTAGAGCAGATCTTGCCAGGTGTTGGTGTTCCAAAGTTCAAAGTAACTTTTGTTATCATAGTACATATATGTCACCATATACAACCTGAGATTCAGTTTTATACTCAACAAATCTATAGAATAGTAACTATAACAGGATCAGTGAAAGACCACCCAAATAAGGTGTTCAACCAAAGTACCTAAGACAACAAACTGTGCATATGCAAAAAGAATAAACAATAATAATAAATAAATAAGCAATAAACATCAAGAACATGAGATGAAAGTCCTTTAAAGTGAATTTATTGATTGTGAGAACATTTCAGTGATGGGGCAAGTGAAGTGCAGTGAAGTTATCCCCATTGGTTCAAGAACCTGACGGTTGAGGGGTCGTAACTCTTTCTAAATCTGGTGGTGTAAGTCCTGAGGCTCCTGTACTTTCTTTCTGATGGCACCAGTGAGAAGAGTGGATAGATGAAAGGAACGCATTTTATTCAAGAATAAACATTCTGGTTGATTTTTCCCATGATCCAGGGCACAGAGGCCCTAGTCAAGATGGTCCCAAGCTATGGTCTCTGGTTCATTTTTAAAAATATCTTCTTTAGTTGATTTTTTTAGGTTTATAGGGATGGTTTTGGGGACAGAGAGGGGAATTAGAGATCAAGTTAGAGTTTAGCGACAGGGATTTGGGGGAGTTAAGGATCAAGCCAGAGTCTAGGCCTCCGCTCTGCATTCAATGGCCAGCAATGCGGATGTGAGACGTACGTGGTCGAATGTCAGGCTGGCAGACCAGTGAGGACAAGAGACAAAGGCTTGAGGGCCAGTGGCCCCCAGGTGCGCAAGTTGGTGAAACTGGAGTTTGAAGCCTAGTGTTCAGGGTCCGTATTCATTGTAATCAGTGTGGCCTGGGGCTGATACTGCAGACCAAAGCCCAGAAGTCTACAGAAGCCTGGGTCTGCGAGTCTCTGCAAATCCATTGAGGAAGTTGAACCCCAACGTCTCGAATCCACAAGTCTGCTGGAGGTCAAAATGTCCTGAGGTTGGAAGAGGACGGAAAATCGATGTATAGTGGATACTATAGAGAGAGTGCAGAGGAGATTTACAAGGATGCTGCCTGGATTGGAGGGCATACCTTATGAGAATAGGTTGAGTGAACTTGGACTTTTCTTCGTGGAATGACGGAGGATGAGAGATGACCTGATCGAGGTGTATAAGATGAAGGGGGGCATTGATCATGTGGATAGCTAGAGTCTTTTTCCCAGGGCTGAAATGGCTAACACAAGGGGGCATAGTTTTAAGGTGCTTGGTGATAGGGGGTGTCAGAGGTAAGTTTTTCACACAGAGAGTGGTAGGTGCATGGAAGCGGATACAATAGGGTCTTTTTTTTAAAAACATTTTTTTATTAGTTTTTCAAAACATTTTACAAATTAAAAACCCCAAATCCCAATGAGGAGCATTAATACAATGCAAAATTAAGCATACAATAACAATATGCTACAAAGGAAGAGAATTTAACAAAAAAGCACCTAAATTAAAGACAAGTAAGCTTAGTGTCCTCCCCAAGCCCCAAAACACAAGATAAAAAACAACAACAACTCCAGACCGACCACAACACAATATAAAGAGTATAGGTCAGGACAGTCAAACTCCCAGACTGTGAATACACTTAGCAGCAGAGGATAATAATGCCTACTACCAGAGAAAAAAAAAGGGAGCTGAAAGCAAGGGACCGAAAAGAAGAAAAAAAGACCCTAGTCAGGAGGAAGGTTATGAAAGTACTCGATAAAAGGTCCCCAGACCTTATGGAACTTTAGATCCGAATTAAGAACTGAATAATGAATTTTTTCAAGGTCCAAGCAGGCCATAATGTCGTTAAGCCATTGCGCATGAGTGGGCGGGGCAACATCTCTCCATCTAAGGAGGATCAAGCGTCTAGCCAGGAGAGAGGCAAAGGATAGTATTCGGCATTTGGTCGGACCCAGACATAAATCTGTCTCGCCCCAAAAACCGATCAGAGCAATTAAGGGGTTTGGTTCTAGGTGCTGATTCAGAATACCCGATAATGTAGTGAAGACATCTTTCCAGAATACAATAGGGTCTTTGATGTCTGGCCCAGAATATTACGATGTTTCTACATTATTTAGTGCCTTACTATCACAGAGTGGCCACTTTATTAGGCACACCTGTACACCTGCACGTTAATGTAAATATCTAATCAGCCAAACATGTGGTATCAACTCAATGCATAAAAGCATGAAGACATGGTCACGAGGTTCAGTTGTGGTTTAAGTGACTTTGACTGTGTAATGATTGTTGGTGCCAGATGGGGTGGTTCGAGTATCTCAGAAACTGCTGATCTCTTAGGATTTTCATGCACAGTCTCTAGAGTTTACAGAGAATGGTGCGGAAAACAGAAAAATAAAATCAAGTGAGCAGCAGTCTGTGGGCAAAAATGCTTTGTTAATGGGAGAGGTCAGAAGAGAACGGCCAGACTGGTTCAAGCTGACAGGAAGGTGACAGTAACTCAGGTCAACAAATGTTACAACAGTGGTGTGCAGAAGGGCATCTCTGAATACACAACACATCAAACGGTGAAGTGGATGGGCTACACCAGCAGAAGACCATGAACATACACTCAATGATTACTTTATTAGGTGCAGGAAGTACCTAATAAAGTGGCCACCCACTGCACATTATTCAGCACCCTACCATTAATAGTGCATTCTGTTGTTTTGTTTGCTTCCCCCAAATCTCTGACTGAAATCCATCTGCTAGTATTTTCCGTCCGTAACCATCGATATTTTCCCGCAGTCTTCTGCTTCCCTCCTCATTATCAAGTACACTGGCCAATTTTTGATCGTCTGCAAACTTTAATCATCTTCACCTCCATTTATGTCTAAATCACTGATATTTGTACTTAAGACGCAAGGGATCTCTGTGAAGCCCCACTGCAGACAGCCTTCCAGTCGCTGAAACTCCCGTCGACCATTAAAATGTGCCGTGCTTGATCAGGGGGAAAAAAAACAATTTAATTAATGTGTGTGCACAAAGCACGGTTAGGATTTGATGGAATATCATTAACTCCAGCTCTCCTGAAGGTGTGCTTTCCCATGTAGGGTCTCCCTATAATTGGTTCTGGTTTAGTTTCTGTTTATTGATTCTCTGTGCACAGAATAAAATTGCTTTACCAAACTGCTAAACAAGAATGCTTTGCAGTTTATTGACTGTTCCCTGTCCACTGTCAGAATTGGGATCAGTCAGTACTATCTCAGGGGCCTGCAGTAAGGCGCATTATCATACTGTCAACACAGAGCACAGCACACTCATTTAACCAGACCAGTAACAAGGAGCTGTGATGAAGATCAGACTCGGACGGTAAATAACTGATGGGAAGTGTGGTGGTAAATGAAGTTCCCCTAATGCAGTAGAAAATGATTGGGATTATGGTGACATTTAATTATAACAAAAGGGAAGCCATCTCTCACTATGGCCGGTGGTATAGTGGCATCAACACCAGATTTCAAAGTGAGCTGTCCCAGGTTCAAATCCGTCCGGCCTCTTGCACGCTTTCCATTCGTGCTGGGTTGAATGTCAAGCCAACAACTGAACCTCATAAAAAATAGTCAAATGCTGCGGAAACAGCTACAAAGCGCGAAAAGGAACATCTCTTACAATGGGGGGGGGGTGGGGGGGGGTAGGGTTATTAAGATAGAGGTATTCGAAATTAGAAAGGCCATGGGCACCATAGCAGTGTAGCAGATAGCGCAATGCTATCACAGTTTGGGACATCGGAGTTCAAACTTCAATTCCGGCGTCCTCTGTAAGAACCGTGTGAGCCGCCGGGTGCTCCAGTTACCTCCCACATTCCAAAGACATACCTGTTAGAAAGTTAATTGGTCATTGTAAGTTGTCCTATGAATAGGCTAGGGTTAAAATAGGTGGGTTGCTGGGTGGTGCGCCTCATTGAGCCGGAAGGCTGTGCTGTATCTTTAAATAAAACAAATGTAAAATGAGAGTAAGAGTGCCTGAAACTAGAGAGGGTGGAGAGATAAAAGGGGATCTGAGAGTGGGTCCAGAAATGATTTGCCTGAGTGTGTGGTGGAGGTAGGTACTTCAGCCTTTGAGAAGTATCTGGATACAGACTTGAACCCACAAGTCACAGAAAGCCACCGAATACTGGTAAATAGGAAATGAAAGTCCACCCCTAGAGAGGTGGAAATGTGTAAGGCCAGCCAACAGGGCTCAGGTGAAGATGTACAGGCCAACCCCCTGTACAGTGGATACAGTGGATTACAGAAACATCGATGAACTCTAACCATGCCATCGACTTCAGAGAACGATGGAGATGGGAGGTCATCGGTGGCCTATGTTCTACTGCGAGTTAAGGGCCTAAGGGGTAGAAGAAGGATTAGTATAGATGTGTTCTTGATGGTTTGCAGAGTAAGCTAAAGAGCCTGCAAAACTCAATAACTATATGATTTAATGATATTTTTGGATAGTTCAAAATCTGACGCCATTCACATTAGCATTAGTCCATCTTACTAGATAAGTACACTGACTCTTTCATCAAATCCTTTCCCCAGATACGCTGACAATCCTATTGTTGTCATTCCTCCAGTACCTCGAGGCCCTTTGTTGGTCGATGTCAACCATGGATGTTGCGTCCTAACTGTCTACGTGATTCGCAAGCCAGGGCAGTATGATATGGAGAGCAAATTGCTGCTTATAAGGCAGGCTCCCTCTCTCCATGCAGCTGATGAATCTGAAGGAACGGCAGAGACTGATACAGTTTGGTATCAGTGGGGTCACAGAAGTTGCCAGTCAGCATTGAACTCAAAGTAGGACTGCATGAGGGACTCGACTCCTCTGGGGACTTTTCCCTGGAGTTTACTCCCGAAGCCTTCAGGTAGATGGAGTTCGTCAGCCTGGAAGGCAGTCCATCTAAGAGAGGGAAAACTGATTTCAAACCTCCGCTGCCTTGCGGCCATACCCACTCATGGGAAAGGCTTCGGGAGTAAACCCTGAGGACAAATCCGGAGCTGGAGTCCCTAAGGCAGTCCAACGTTGCCTTCAACCTCATTCTTGAAACTCCTGCGACGACACCGGTGCAAAGCTGTATCGGCCCTTGCCCTTCCCTTGGACAACATTGGTGACGTGGAGAGGGGATATTTGCTGTATGGGCAATAGCTGGTCTTCCATACAACCTTGCTCAGGCCTGCGTCCTGGAGAAGACTTTCCAGGTGCAGATCCATGGTCTCATGATACTAACGGATGCCATACTTCCCCTTGAGTGGGTATAGCCACAAGGCAGCAGATGTTTGAGATCAGAGTTTTTTTTCTCCTAAGTGAGCTGCCAACCACAGCTGACGAGCCCCATCAGTGACTAGTTTTAAGGCGCCAGTAACCCACCTTTGCAGCTTCTCCTGTCAGTAGAAATGATTCCACTAGGCTTAGTAGCTAAACCACACATGAAGTCATGGAGCTGGATTTGGCTGTCAGAGGCTATTTGAGATGCACGGCATTGGGAGCATTTAATAGGTAGTGGGAGCTTATCCCCATTACCAGCCCCAGCTATAACAACCTCAAGGAACCTCCCTCCAGTACCGTGACAATCAAAACCCATCTCTCTGACCTAAAACCATCACTCCAGTGTACTGAATGTCATTGGTCCAATCTAAGATTAGCCCCACCCTACAGACTCTGTCAGTGAAGTCCTTCCCTCCTATAGATTTCTGTGAGTAGGGATAGGGCTCAATGAGAGTGCCAGTGCACTGGGGAGGATAAGTTTTGGTTAGAGAGTCAATGGAATAGCTGCGCAATCATTCCAGTCGAGCGTGATGTCCTCCCAAGGGGTTATTCCCTTAATGGAGAATGTGCGTGACTTTGTTTAACATGGGGAGGTTGATATGCGGGCAGCTGCCACATGGCATTTGACAGATTAGAGTCGGTCCAGTGGCATGGAATGCAAGATGACTGGGGACCCTTCACTGCTGCAGCCTTCCTCTGTCTTCACTGCCATTGTGAAGTGTCATCATTTTCCACCAGCTCTACTGCTGAGGTCTTGGACAGATCGCTCTTTGAATGGAATCTCCCCCTTGACCTTATCGGCATGTGTAATCCTACCAGGAGTTAAACTGACCAGCACTGGATGGCATCACTCTTGTAATCTCAGGAATGCACAAGCCTCTCCACCACAACGATGTAGAAGGGAGAAGAGATTCAATGTACCAAAGAGGTGTTCGCTGGGAGAGTCAATATACTAGGACAAAGGCAGGGAGATGAATTTCATAGGGAGAATCAAAGTGCTGTGGGCTGGGGAAAATATGCTAGTATTGGAGAGTTGGTGTACTGGAGAGGTGAAGGCCATCAAAAGAATGAGCAGAGTGGAGGGAATGGGCTTTGTTTGCAGAATCAGTGTACTAGGGAATTAAAGTTCAACGGTAGAGTCTGTGTATGGGAAGAAATGAGTTTTAGTTGGTGAGTCAGTGTACCGGAGGTAATGGTTTCATTTGTAAATCCTAATCTTCATCCCTTCCTTCCTCTGGTACATTAACCATCCATTTTGGTATCTAATTACAGTAATTATGAATGAAGTAACTCCAGCGTTTCTGTCTCTATCAGCTTACTTGATAGATTATTCCAAACATTTAGCAATTCTGAGTCAATATATTGTTCCTGATCCTTGTCATTAATACATTTTGCACTTGTTGCCTTGACATGTTTTCATGCTCCTTGACTACCAAATGGGTCTGGTAAGGTAAAGCCCAATTACTAATTTTGCTTTGATCACTCAACATGTGAAGATTACACAGCTTCAGCACTTCGTCACATTCCATGTCCTTGGTGTCGATGCTATTGTTCTTTACAAGTGTTCTGTTCTGTGAAAATCTAGATGGAATTTGGACCTAGCTTGATTAGAGTGAATTATAAGGGCCAATAACGGGTTGTTAACATGCCCCCAGAGTCCCAGTACCTTGGGATCTCCATGGCCTTGAGGCAATAATGTGCTCTTGGAGTCCATCAGAGAGCTATAGGCTTCCCACAATGCACAAGTATTATAATAAGGTATCACTCTCAGCCCACATCAGCTTTTATTTATTTATAAATCAGTTTACTTTCATTCCTTCCCTCACACGGAATCATGATTAATGTTACCTCAAGCTAGGTGGCAGAGGTATCCCATGCTTTCAATGCCTCACCCACACAGCTTTGCCTCTTGGGCCTGGTCAACATTCAGATGGGTTCATCGCTTACCAATGGATAGGTTCTTCCTGATGACTCAAGCCTTTATCACAAGAGATAGGAGCAGCCACAGACTATACAGCTCCTTCAGCTTGCTACACCATTTAATATCATTATGGCCATGCTTCATGTCCCCTCTCCCACACGGTCTCCTGATCCTTTGAATCTCTTTATACACTGGAACTTCCCAGGGAATCAGTCGGTTAGTGAGCAGGAATGGGAAAGCTCTGGGATTTACCCTTTCCTCACTTGCGGAGTATTCCCCACTTCCAGGAAGCCCAGGTGTGAACTCTGGAAAGCCACCTCATGTGCAAAGCGGCAATTCCAGACTAAACCTGGGAATGGGGTGGGTGGGATGGGGATGCTCGACAAGTGTGGCAGAGGCGATTGCCTCCTACAGTGCAAAACCAAGCAATATATTGGCAAAAAGGCTTTGCTTCCAGATGAGCTCAATGCCTTTTATGCAACAGAACATGGAGGCACCTTCATGAACTCCCACAGCCACCAATGGCCTTGTGATCTCAATCTGTAAGGCCGACGTGGGAGCATCTTTCAGGAGAGTGAATCCACAGAAAGCATCTGACCCAGACAGTGTATCTGGCACAGTACTGAAGACCTGTGCTAATCAACTGACGGGAGTGTTTACCGATTATCTTCATCCTCCTGTTTTGGCATTCTGAGGTACCCACCTGCTTCAAGCAGGCCTAAGAAAGATGAGGTAACCTGCCTATCATCCATTGGCACTTACTGTACATCCACCGTGATGAAGTTGGTCATGAAGCACATCGAATCCTGCCTGAGGAACAATCTGCATCTATTCCAAGTTTCTACCTTCACACCAGGTCAACAGCAGATGTCATTTCATTGGCCCTTCACTCAGCTCTGGAACATAAGACCAATGAAGATGCATACATCAGAATGTTCTCCATTAACTACAGCTCAGCATTCAGCACCATTATTCCCTCAAAAACTCATCACTAAGCCCCAAGACCTGTGCCTTGGTACCTCCCTGTGCAACTGGATCCTTGATCCTGACAATTAGTTCAGAATGGCAACGGCATCTCCTCCACAATCACCATCAGCGCAGGTGCACCACAAGGCTGTGTGCTTAGCTTCTGCTCTACTCACTTTATACTTACGATTGTGAGGCTGAGTACAGCTCCAGTGGCATATTTAAGTTTGCTAATGACACCACTGTTGTTGCCCGAATTAATTGGCATATAGAAGGGAGATTGAAAATCTGGTTGAGTGGTGTAACAGCAACAACCTCTCGCCCAACATCAGCAACCATAAAGCTGTGTCATCACACAGAAGGTGTCATCATACTAAAGACATGACATTTTCTCTACTTTCTTAGAAGTTTACATAAATTCTGCATGTCACCAAAAACTTTGACAAACTACTTAGCCTGGTATGGAAACACCAATGCCCAGTAATGGACAAGGCTACAGAAAGTGTTTGATACAGCTCAGTCCATCACAGGCAAAATATTCCCAACCATTGAGTATATTTATATGGAGCGCTGCCGCAAGATTGCAGCCTCCATCATCAAAGACACTCATCATCCAGGCCTTGCCCCTTTCTCACTAAGACTTTTGGGTAGGAGGTATCAAAGCCTTAGTTCCACACCACCAGGTTCAGGAATAGCTTCTACCCTACAATAATCAGGCTCACGAACCGGCTTGGATAACTTCAATCACCACTGCTCTGAACTGATTTTATGACCTACAGACTCACTTTCAAGGACTCTTTACAACTCATGTTTTCAGTGTTATTTTTACTTGTACAGTTTGTCTTCTTTTGCACATCAGTGTTCGTCAGACTGTTTATGTATAGTGCTTTTGTAAAAATCTGTTGTATTTCATTTTTCCCTGTAAACACCTGCAAGAAAATGAGTCTCAAGGCAGTGACGTATACGTACTGTAGTTCAATAATAAATTTACTTTGACCTTTGAACTTCTGCTTCATCCAAGGCAGACTAGCAATGGAAAATGGAATTTCCTGGCTGAATCGTGTGTGGGTACACTATGAGTATATATCGGAATGACAGAATCTGATGTATCAAATGATCTTATCAGAGCCTTTAATTATCATTACAGTCCCTTAGACACAGTATTTTTAGAGGAGATCCTAATTTAGTGTGTTTTCTTTAACGAATAACTCCTTGTTAATTTGGTCTATGGCGAATCTGGTCACAGATCTAAACTAAGGCCCTTAATGGAGTTTAGGATGTCACCACTCTCCTTCTGCTGCTTCTCCTACATTCCACACACATGCCACCCCTGGCTCACAGGAAATACCATTCAGCGAGCCTTTCACTTCCCACCATCAGTAGAGTTCTTTTGGAGGGATATGTTTGATATAATTCACACTTTGTCAGCAGTGCATATTTGAGTATGTGCACACTAATGGTATTCAAAGGTTCAAAGATTGAAAGTACATTTAATTATCAAAGAATGTTTAAATTATACAACCGTGAGATTTGTCTGCTTACAGGCAGCCACAAAGCAAGAAACCTGAAAGAACCCAATTTAAAAAAGAAAGACCAACACGTGATCCACAGAGAAAGAGAATAAAAAACACAAATCATGCAAACAATAGAAGCAAGCAACAACATTCTGAACCAGATTGGGTCCATTGTGAGAAACACCAGAGCAGCCGGAGCAGGCCAAAGCCTCGTCTCAAGTTCATCATATAGTGGAGCAAGTCACCATGAAACTCACAGGCAGAAATGCTTAGCAGCAGGAGCAGCCTCATAGCCTCAGCGTCACGGAGAGAGGAGTGAACTTTGAGGGAGAGCGAACAAAATCGGCTGGACCTCACCTCCGGTCCCGGCACCCTGCCTTTCCAGTCTATCTATCTGGGCCAGCGTTTAAATTGACCAAACATCTGGTTGTGCCCTGCCGGGCCCTGGAGCAGCAATACACATTGCCGCCCAGCTTGAAGCCATTCTTGACCCTTCCAAATTGGCTCACTGCTTAGAGTGATCCAACCTCTCACCCGGTTGAGGTGGATGGGCACCAACATTTCTCACCCTCAACTCCTCTTCGAATTGCTCACTCCGACTCCATCTCCGTTTTTGATACCGCCTCGAAAACGTTGTGCGCTGACTATGAAACATGGCCATGCAACAGCTTGGCTTATTCTTCAAGTTATCGTCGCCTCTGTTCACCTCTTCATTGTTTGCGGTGATAGTATATCACAATTTATCTCAGAAAAATTGTTATTAATGAGGTTTATAGTCATACTTCTTGCCTTCTGAACTACCAGTAAGTTGTTGCGCATCTTCAGTAGTGCCATCTTAAACCGGAAGATTCACCTGAACATGTATGTCCGTGTGTGTCAGTTTATATCAACATGTGAAAGGGCACATCTGTGTAAATAAATGCATGCATGTAGTGTTTTATGTTTAAGTGGAGTGGCCACTGTGTGAGTGAACACTGCTAAAGTGGCCAGGCTTGGGCTTAAGAGGCTTGTGACAAAGGCGCTAGGTAAGTTTTTGAGTTTTTGTCTAATAGTGCATACCAACTGCGGTGAGAATGGGTCCAGGATTGATGGTACATTCTTTGTGTAAAATGTCAGAACTCTGGGTGGCCTCCGGTCTCCTTGATAGCTACCTCTGCACAAGGTGCATCAAGCTGCAGCTTCTTAAAGATCATGTTATGGAACTAGAGCTGCAGATGGATGACCATTGGCTCAAACGGGAGAATGAGGGGGTAATACAGTAGATATGAGCTACAGGGAGGTAGTCACCCCTAAGTTGCAGAAGACATGTAGCTGAGTGACTGTCAAAAGAGAGAAAGGGATGAGGTAGTTAGTACAGTGTACCTCTCTGGCTGTTACCCTTAATAACAAGTATACCACTTTGGATACTGTTGAGAGAGATAACCTACCAGGGGAAAGCGGCAGCGACCAAGCTCTGGCACTGAGTCTGGCTCTGTACTTCAGGAGGGAATGGGTAAGAAGAGGAGTGCAGTAGCGATAGGGGATTCCATAGTTAGAGGAGCAGACGGGAGATTCTGTGAACATGAAAGAGTCACCCAGATGGTATGTTGCCTCCCAGGTGCCAGAGTCAGGGATTTCTCAGATCGGGTCCACAACATTCTAAAGGGCAACCAGAAGTTGTGGTACATATCGGTACCAATGAAATAGATAGGAAATGGGATGAGGCGCTGATGAGAGACTATAGGGAGTTAGGTAGAAAGTTGAAAAGCAGGACTTCAAGAATAGTAACCTCTGGATTGCCATCTATGCCAAGTGGCAATAGGATCATTTGGCAGACAAATGCATGGCAAAGTGATTGGTGCAGGAGGCAGGGCTTCAGAATTCTGGATCATTAAGATCTCTTCTGAGGAAGCTATGGCCTGTACAAAATGATGGTTTATACCTACTTGAGCGGAATCAATATCCTTACAGGCAGTTTACTAGAGCTGTTGTGGAGGGTTTAAACTAATTTGGCAGGGGGATGAGAACCGGAGTGATAAGGCAGAGAATAACACAGTTGGTATACAAGTACATGCAGCATGTAGTATAGAAATGGGTAGGAGTTTTACTACTGATAACATGGCGGCAAAACTGAAAAGGGTGATGAATATAGGACAGAAAGTATTATATTTTAATGCATGCAGTATACAGAATGAGGTAGATGACCTTGTAGCGCAATTCGAGATTGGCAGATATGACGTTGTGGGCATCACAGAGTCATAGCTGAAAGAAGAGCATAGTTGGGAACTTAACATTTAAGGATACACATTGATTTGAATTGATTTTATTACTTACATCCCTCATATACATGAGTAAAAGTCTTAACATTATGTCTCCGTCTATGCAATGTGCAATTATAGTAACTTATAATACTATAATTAGGATAGTCAATATAGGATAGTCAATATAACATAGGAAAACAGTTACATCAGCATGAATTAATCAGTCTGATGGCCTGGTAGAAGAAGCTGTCCCGGAGCCTGTTGGTCCTGGCTTTTACGCTGCGGCACCATTTCCTAGATGGTAGCAGCTGGAACAGTTTGTGGTTGGGGTGACTGGGGTCCCCAATGATTCTTCGGGCCCTTTTTACACACCTTTCTTTGTAAATGTCCTGAATAGTAGGAAGTTCACATCACATCGCAGAGTCCTGCGATTGAGGGAAGTACAGTTCCCATACCAGGCAATGATGCAGCCCATCAGGATGCTCTCAATTATGCCCCTGTAGAAAGTTCTTAGAAGTTGGGGGACCATACCAAACTTCTTCAACTGTCTGAGGTGAAAGAGGCGCTGTTGTTCCTTTTTCACCACACAGACGGTATGTACAGACCACGTGAGATCCTCATTGATGTTTATGCCAAGGAACTTATAGCTGTTCACCCTCTCAACCCCAGATCCTTTGATGTCTATAGGGGTTAGATGTCTCCATTCCTCCTTTAGTCTACAACCAGCTACTTTGTTTTTGCGACATTGAGGGGGAGGTTGTTATCTTGACACCATTGTGTCAGGGTGGTGACTTCCTCTCTGTAGTCTGCCTCATTATTATTTGAGATTAGGCCAATCAGTTAGTGTCATCAGCAAATTTAATTAGCAGATTGGAGCTGTGGGTGGCGACACAATCATGAGTATACAGAGAGTAAAGGAGGGGGCTTAGCACTCTAAGGGGCACCTATGTTGAGGGTCAGAGGTGAGGGAGCCACTCTTACCACCTGCTGGCGATCTGACAAGAAGTCCAGGATCCAGCTACACAAGGCAGGGTGGAGGCTGAGGTCTCTGAGCTTCTTGTCAAGTCTGGAAGGAATTATGGTGTTGAATGATGAACTGTAGTCAAGAACAGCATTCTCACATAAGCATTCCTCTTCTCCAGATGTGTAAAGATGGTGTGTAGAGCTGTGGTTATTGTGTCATTTGTCGATCGGTTGTGTCAGTCAGTGAATTGTAGGGGGTCCAGTGTGGGTGGTAGAACCCTGTAGATGTAGTCCTTGACCAGCCTCTCAAAGCAAATTGATTGGAAGGGGACACTAGTAGGGCTGATGGCAGAATAGCAATGACTGGAAAATCACAAATGTCAATCCATTCTTTAAGAAGAGATGGAGGCAAAAAAACAGGAAATTAGGGGTCAGTTAGCTTGACTTCAATGGGTCATAAGATATTGATAAGAACTCATTATTAAGGTTGAGGCTTTGGGATAACATGGGCACATGATAAAATAGGCCCAAGTCAGAATGGTTTCCTTAAGGGGAAATCTTGCCTGACACATCTGTTGGGATTCTTTGAGGAAATAACAGATGGGATAGAAAAGGAGAATCAGTGGATATTGTTTACTTGGATTTTCAGAAGACCTTTAACAACATGCCGCACATTAGGCTGCTTAACAAGATATGAGTCCACGGTGTTCATGGATAGAAGATTGACTGGCGGCAGGCAAAGAGGTGGAATAGCACAGGCTTTTTCTGGTTGGGTGCCAGTGACTAGTGGTGTCCTGCAAGGGTTGGTGTTGGAACATCTTATTTTACGTTATATGTCAATAATTTGGATGATGGAATTGATGGCGTAGTGGTGAAGATTTTGGATGATACAAAGATAGGAGGAGGGGCAGGGAGAGCAGATGCACAGAGACATATTAGGAGAATGGGCAAAGAAGAGTAGGTCATGCACTTTGGTAGGAGAACTAAAGACTTAGATGATTCTAAACAGGGAGAGAATTCAAAAATTAGAGTTGCAAAGGAATTTGGGAGCCCTTGTGCAGGATTCCCTATGGGTTAACTTGTAGATTGAGTCAGTGGTATGGAAGGCAAATGAAGTTTTAGCATTCATTTCGAAAGGACTAGAATATAAAAGCAAAGATGTAATATTAAGGCTTTATAAGGCATCAGTCAGGTTACATGGAGTATTGTGAGAAACTTTGGGTCCCTTATCTAAGAAAGGACGTGCTGGTATTCGAGAGGGTCCAGAAAAGAATGATCCCAGGAATGAAAAGGGTTAATGTATGAGGAGCGTTTGATGATGCTGGGCCTGTTCTTGCTGGAGTTTAGAATGGGGGGGGGGTGTAATACTGAAACCTATTGAATATTGTAAGGCCCAGACAGAGTGGATGTGGAGAGGATGTTTTCTGTAGTGGGATATCGAGGACAAATGGGCCTGAGAATAGAAGGACATCGCTTTAAAACAGAGATGAAGATGAATTTCTTTAGCCAGAGGGTGGAATTCATTGCAACAGATGACTGTGGAGGCCAAGTCATTGGGTATATTAAAGTGGAGGATGATAGATTCTTGATTAGTAAGGGTGACAAAGGCTCCAGGGAGAAGGCAGGAGAATGGGGTTGAGAGCGATAATAAATCAGCCATGTCAGAGCAGACTCAATGGGCTGAATGATCTAACTTTGCTTCTGTCTCCTAAGGTCTTCTGGTCTTACATGTACACGATTGCTTTAATTACTGAATGCCTGGGCACTAAGCCCCTCCATGGCTATTCCCTCCTGAAGCCAAATATGACCTGTGCAGCCACACACATACCCCCGGGTAATGACCCAAGGAAGCTGACTAACCAGAGAAACAGATGGCCTGATTAATAATACATTGCATTCACACAGTCATTCATCACTTGAAGACCCTGAAAAATCTTCAGCATCAGAAACTCCAGCAGCATAAAAAGGGCTCTTCTGCACATTAGATTTCCCTTTAGCTTGTAGTAGGCAGATAACTATCTAACCTGCATAGTATTACTTGTTCAACATGTAGGAATCATCTCCATGCAGCCTGACCCAGAGTGAGGTCCAGAGGATCTGACGAAAGATCATCGACTTGAGATGTTAAATTTCTTCCTCTCTCGACAGTTTTTCACAATTCTTCTGGTACATATCCAAGTATTACCTACTTTCTGCCCATGTTTTTAGGGCAGCAATGAAAGTCCTCCATCTCTGGTGGTGTTCAGGTCTTCCTTCATTGTGTCAGTAGCTCAGTTTTCACTACTGTCGTTCAAGCAAGCTGTGGGTGGAGACTCAGGACCGCCGCATTCAGATGTAGAAGGATTCTTCATTGCTGTTTCTGTAACTATTCTGCTTGACCAGTCAAAGTTGTTAGCTCTGAGCTGAACCCCGGAACCTGGAGGAACAGAGGACCACTGTTGTCTGGCCGATACCCTTCGACCTGTCTGGCATGGGGTGACCCTACCAAGAGCCAAAGCATAAAGCCCCAACTCCAGCCAACATAACTCTCTGGGTCATTGAGGTAGGCAAGCCTCCAAACCTTATGATGAGGTTGTGGCTGTCTTGGAGGAGTTTCTATAACCTTTTTCAGCCATGGATTCTAGACACCTTCCATCACCTACATGAAAAGTTATTTTTCAATTCTATTTAATACTTTAACCTGCTTCTAATCCCTTTACTTTCCAGTCCTGGTGAAGGTCTCAACCCGAAATGTCAACTTTTTAATTCCACTTCATAGATGCTGCCTGACCTGCTGAGTTTCTCCAACACGTTGTGCATGCTCCTCTGGATTCCCAGTATCTACAGAACCTCCTTTGTTTAATATGTCCAGCACTTTTGTTCAGGATTCTTAGCATCTGCTACATTTTATTTTTAATCTCCACTGCCTCACATATTGCCCATTTCTCCATAGAACTCCATAAAAGACACATCTCATACTGACGATAAACAGTCGACATTTCGGACTGAGACCCTTCATCAGGACTGGAAAGCGAAGTTCGAAGCAAACTTTATTATTAAAGTACATATCACCATATGCAACCGTGAAGTTCATTTTCTTGTGGGCATCCTCAGCAAATCTACAGGATAGTAACAATAACAGGGTCAATGAAAGATCAACGAGCATGCAGAAGACAACAAACTGTGCAAGTGCAAATATAAATAAATAGCAATAACTGACGAGAACTTGAGATACAGAGTCCTTGAAAGTGAGTTCATTGGTTGTGGGAACACTTCAATGATGGGGCAAGCAAAGTCGAGTGTAGTTATCCCCTTCAATTCAAGAGCTTGATGGTTGATGGGTAGTGACTGATAGGTGATAGGTGAAGCTAGGCATGTGGGGGAGGGAGGGTGGATGAAGTCACCTTCTAGCTTGTACTCTTTCCCCTCCACCTCCCCCTTCCTCTTATTCTGGCTTCCTTCCCCTTCCTTTCCAGCCCTGATAGCGGCCTCGGTCCGAAACACTAACTGTTTATTCCCTTCATAGTTGCTGCCTGTCCTGTGAAGTTCCCCTAGCCTTTTGTGTGTTTGCTATATATAAGTAACCACTGTTAGTGCACTTTAGGCCAATTTTATTGTTCTAGGCACTTTACAAGTACAACTTCTTGTTATTACCCAAAGATTTGGTGAATAATTTATTCTGCTTTATTTTAACACATCCATAAAAAGGATATTGATGTGTTAATAAGCCATTTTGTATTTTATAAATCCAAGACTATTAATAATGTTCTGGAGATTCATAAATTTGATGAGAGGATAATGAATTAGGACAGAAAGAGAAGCAAAATTTTAGTGCTTTACCAGCCCTATAAAAATTACAAGGAAGTGTATAAAGAGACTAGGGTAGAATTGTTCAGGAGAAAATGAAGAATTGGAAAAGGATAGCCAGTTCATTAAATTAAAAATGGCATCAGAAACATATTAACAAAACAGTCGCCCTTGAATTGAACGGCTTTCTGGTCTATTTCAGAGGCTATCTAGGAGTTAACCACAGCACTGGCTCTGGAGTCACCAATGAAAACAGATTTTCATTCCCGGTGGCAATCATATTCAGAATCAGGATATTTATTTATATATTTATATATAGCATGGAACAAGCCTTTCCAACCATTCCAGCTGTGCCACCCAGCAACCCCTGATTTAATCCTAGCCTAATCACAGGACCATTTACCAACTGGTACGTCTTTGGACTGTGGCAGGAAACCAGAGCACTGGGAGGAAACCCATTCAGTCACGATGAAAACGTACAAACTCCCTACAGGCGGTGGCGGGAATTGAACCCAGCTCAACTGTAACTGTAAAGCGTTATGCTAACCACTATGCTACCGTGCTGTCCCACACATCATCGCTAACAGATGTCATGAAATTTGTTATTTTGCAACAGCAGAACAGTGCAGTACATAAAATATATTATGAATTACAATAAGAAATATATATACCTTAGCCACTTTATTAGCTACACCTTTACACTTGCTCATTATTGCAAATAACTAATCAGCCAATCACGTGGCAGCAACGCTGTGCATAAAAGCATGCAGACGTGGTCAAAAGGTTCAGTTGTTGTTCAGACCAAACATCAGAATGGGGAAGAAATGTGTCCTGTGATTTTGATTGTGGAATGATTGTTGCAATAGGGGTGGTTTGACTGTCTCAGAAACTACTGATCTCCTGGGATTTTCAATCACAACAGTGTCTAGAGCTTGCAGAGAATGGTGTGAAAAATGAAAAAAAAACCATCCAGTGAGAGACAGTTCTGTGAGTGAAAATGCCTTGTTAATGAGAGGGGTGGGAGAAGAATGACCATACTGCTTCAGGCTGACAGGAAGGCAACAGTAGCTCAAATAACCACATAATACAACAGTAATGTGCAGAATAGCATCTCTGAACACACAACAGATTGAACCTCGAAGTAGATGAGCTACAGAGGCAGTAGACCATACCATGTTCCATCCCTGTACCTAATATAGTTCCACTGAATGTATTTAAAAAGTAAGTAATGCAAAACAAGAGCAAAAATAGTTCATGGGTCCATTGGCGTTCTATAATACAATGAACCAATTAGAATGAAGTTGGGTTTTCTGATAATCTGGTAGTTTTGTGGTCACAATTACAGGCACATTATTTTTTAAAATTCCATTGTTTTTATAATGGCTAATATTGTAATTCAGATTTCCCTACTTTACCCACGTCTCTAGATCAAAAATCCAGGCTGTTTGGTAGTGTTCCATTAACTAATACTACTGAACAACAAAGATTTTGTTTCCTGAATACTTTTGGGTGTATCTTATGGATTTTGAGCTGCTGGTTATGAACATTGCCATGAAATGTTCCTATTGCACACCATTTTCTAAAAATAGCCCATAGTTGTTATTTTAATTCATAATTCAAGTCAGAATAACTGACACCAAGATCTTTGTTGGTTCACGTATCAAACAAGTTATCGATAAAGTCCTGCCAAAGGGTCTCAGCCCGAAACATCAACTGTACTCTTCTCCAT
This sequence comes from Hemitrygon akajei, assembly GCF_048418815.1. Classification (NCBI taxonomy): domain Eukaryota; kingdom Metazoa; phylum Chordata; class Chondrichthyes; order Myliobatiformes; family Dasyatidae; genus Hemitrygon; species Hemitrygon akajei. Next base: position 9,588,799 of record NC_133154.1, read on the forward strand.
AGATGCTGCCTGACCTACTGAGTTCCACCAGCATTTTGTGTGTGTCAATTTGAAGAATTTCTAGTTGGAGACCAGAGAAAATCGCATGGAAGCTATTCGAGGATGTTGGTGATTTTAGATTCTCCCTCTCAAACTGCAGTGTGAATTCCAGTATTATGATCATTGGCTCCTAAGGGCTCCTTTATCTTAAGGCAAACCACACCAAATGCTGGAAGAACTCAGCAGGTCAGGCAGCATCAATGAAAATGAATAAACAGTCAATGTTTTGGGCCGAGACCTTTCATCAGGACTGAAAAACAAGTTGCGAAGCCAGAGCAAGAAGATGGAGGCAGGGGAGCCACTGCTTCTCATTTATCTTAAGCTCCTTACTCATATCTGGTTCATTACACAACACCCAATGCAGAAGTGCCTTTTCTCTAGTAGGCTCAACCACAAGCTGTACTAAAAAGCCATCTGAGAGGCATTCTACAAATTTCTTCTCTTGGGATCCAGCACCAACCTGATTTTCCCAATCTACCTGCATATTGAAATCCTCCATGATTATCGTAACGTTGCCCTTTTGACTTTCGTTTTCCATCTCCCGTTATAATTTGTATCCTACATCCTGGCTACTGTTCAGAGGGCAGTATATTACTCCAATCCAATTTCTGCCCTTGCAGTTTCTTAACTCCACACCTTAGGATTCTACAGCCTCAGAGTAGAGGGGTGTCCTTTTAAAACAGATATGAGGAGGAATTTCTTTAGCCAGAGGGTGGAATTCTTTGCCACAGGCAGCTGTGGAGGCCAAGCCTTTATGTATATTTAAGGCAGAGGTTGATAGATTCGTGATTGGTCAGGGCATGAAGGGATATGGGGAGACGGCAGGAGATTGGAGCTGAGAGGAAAGATGGATCAGCCATGATGTAATGGTGGAGCTGACTCGATGGGCCAAATGGCCTAATTCTGCTTCTATATCTTACGGTTTTACAGACTTAAAACAGTTGGAACTGAATACCTTGTCCCCATGTCAATGCTGTGAGGAAGCTTCTCTTGGAGCAAGGGATTTCCCTTGGAGTGGGAGAGCAAACAGCCAGCCATTGGCAAGAGAAGCTGCTCAAAAGGGCAGGGATTGATGCTGAGGATAGAGACCCGAGGGTGATTCGGAAGCCCGGAAGTCGAGGCCCATTGGTTGGAACTGAGAATCTGTCCACTGGAGGCTGAAGCTGGAGGCCTGTCCTGGGGTTAAAGGGCTGCGTATGTGCGTGGGTGGGAGGGAGCAATGGGGCTTAGTTTTGTTATTCTTTGTCTGTTGCTTGTGCGTTTTGTGTTGTTCTGCTGAGCATTATAGGTATGCCATGTTGCTACTGGAATGTGCGGTGACACTTGCGGGCTGCCCCCAGCACACCCTCGGGTGTGTTGGTTGTTAACTCAAAATGTACGTTTTGCTATACATGTGACAAATGAGCTTGAGTGTTGAATCATGATCCAAGGAGATGCAATTCAGGCTGAGCGCATCTCCAAGATGGAGAGTTTGACAAGCAGAGCAAAAAGAAAGAAATTCTTTTTTTTTAATGTGGACGCACACAGAAATCTAAACACTAGAGATTCTGCAGATCAGGAGCAGTTTTAACATCACCAGCATACGTCATGAGATTTGTTTTCTTTGCAGCAGCAGTACATTGCATTCCATAATAATGGAGTAAAAGCTGTGAATTACAGTGTGTATATTAAATAGTAAAATTAAATAAGTAGTGCAAAAATAGAAATAAAAAAAGTAGAGAGGTAATGTTCATGGTTTCAATGTCCATTCAGAAATCTGACAGCAGAAGGGAAGAAGCAGTTCCTGAATTGTTGAGTGTGAGCCTTCAGACTTATGTATCTCCTTTCTGATGGTAGCGATGAGAAGAGGGCATGCCCTGGGTGATGGGGGTCCTTAATGATGGATGCTTGCCTTTTTGATGCTGGAAATCTTGATCAACACACAGAAAGTGCTGGAAATCTTGAGCAACACACACAAAAAGCTGGAGGAACTCAGCAGGTCCGAGACCCCTCATCGGGACTGGAAAGGAAGGGGGCAGAAGCCAGAATAAGAATGTCGGGGGAGGGGAAGGAGTACAAGCTGGAAGCTGATAGGTGAGACTGGGTGAGGAGAAAGATTGGTGGGTGGGGGAGGGCATATAGAAGCCTGTTATGATGGATAAAATGAGTGTGCTTCATATGCCCCAGACAGGGTACTGGATTGTAGCAGATTTGAGATTATTATTTTTACAGTGATGATTGGGTATTAAGAAGTGGGAATTCTTGGTTTTAGCTTGGTTTTGGATTTAAAATAACAAATTGTTGAATGAACAAGCAGGATCTGTGGATAGAAAGGCACGGTCGAAGTTTCAGGTGGACACCCTGTAGCAAGACTGAGAACTTAGTGGAAGGAGAGCCAGTGTACAGGGGAGAATGGGGAGGGCTGAGGCAGAGAACCACAGGTGATTGGAGTGAAGGATGACAGAAAGGTGGAACTAACTTGGGGAGGGGTAGGATGGGGAGCTGGGAGACAGGCTGGAGGTGACAGATGGAAACAACAAAGGAAAAAAAGCGATAAAGGAAAAAAAAGCAGAAGGGGCCAGGTGGAGCCAGGTGTAAATAAAGATGAAAGAGTACAGAGAAAATTTACAATCTGTAACAGATTGAGAGAAGATTTGATAGAGGTATACAAAATTATGAGTATAGATAGGGTAGAAGCCGGCTGGTGGCATGCTGGCATTAGCGCTGGACTTCGGGGCGAGAGGTCCCGAGTTCAAATCCGGCCGGCTCCCTTGCACACTCTCCATCCGTGCTGGGTTACGGGCTGGTGATCTCTAAAAAAAAAGCTCACTCGGCAGAAGGCAAAGGCAAACCATTGTTGTAACTTGCCACGTACATGATTTCCCAATATGTCAGAGCGGCGTGGAGGGAAATCGTCCGCCAGCTGGAAATTCCAGATGCGACTTACTGATGATTGATAGGGTAAAGGCAAGCAGGCTTTTTCCCATTGAGGTTGGGTGGTTCTACAACTAGAAGTCATGGGTTAAGGGTGAAAGGTGAGAAGTTTAAGTGGAACATGAGGGGAAACTTTTTCACTCAGTGTATGGTGAGAGTGTGGAATGAGTTGCCAGTGCAAGTGGCATGTCAATGAGAATAGTCAGCTTAAGTGGTTCAGCATGGACTAGATGGGCCAAAGGGCCTGCTTCTGTGCTTTACTTTTCTATGACTCTATAAGAGAGAGGAGGGTGAAGTTAGAGAGAGAAGCTATCAGGTGATAAGTGGAGACACAGAAAGTGCAGATTCTGGGTTCTGATAAGGAAGTTGATTAATATAACCAGATAAGGGAGGCTGATGGACAGGTAAAACCAGATAGGGGAGGGTTTAGGAGACCCAATGGGAAAAGAATATGGGTAATGAGAGAGAATAAAAGGGAATGAGTGCAAATGGACAATTGTTGGTCAGCACAGACTTGGTAGGTTGAAGATCCTGTTCTTATGCTGTGTGAATGAAGCACTTGTGAAGTGTATTAGGTGGATGGAACTAGGTGGGGGTTTGTTTGTTCGTTATTTGACATATTATCATGACATGGGTGATCATGGTCTTTCCCTGACCATGATTGCTCTTGGCAAGTATCTCTATAGATGCACTTTGCCATTGCCTTCTTCTGGGCAGTGTCTTTACAAGATGGGCAACCCCAACCATGATCAATACTCTTTAGGGATCGTCTGCCTGGTGTCAGTGGTCACATAACCAGGACTTGTGATCTGCACCACTTGCTCCCATGGTTTCACATGGCCCTGATTAGGGGCTAAGCAGGTGCTACACCTTTCCCAAGAATGACCTGCAGGCTAGTGGGGGGAAGGAGTGCCTTACACCTCCTTTGGTAGAGATATTTCTCCAACCCTGGCACCCAGTAAGTGGGCGGGGGGTGGAGAAGAAAACTGGGTGATTGTGGGGGGGGGGGGGGGAGGGAGCATGGAAATGGATATATAAAAAAAGTGGGTAGGAGTTGATTCTGAGGGAGAGGGGGAGACATAGGAGGCAAGGGCTATCTGAAGTTGGTAGTCCATAGTTGTAGAATACCGAAGAGGAATATGAAGTGTTGTTCTCAAGGCTACTGAGTGACCTGCCCTTGGCAGTGGAGAAAATAGAGGACTGGCTGTTGCAAGGAGTGAAGGGAAGCGGACCCAAGTGCAGGACACAGGCATGGAGACTTGACACGGAGACAAACTTGGACATGACTTGGACACGAAGCCCGGACTGGGACTCGGAGTCTAGAACTGGACTGAACTGGGACTCGGAGCTTGGAACTAGAACACGAAGACGACAACACCAAACAAAGATAGACAATTCATATTTTGGCTCGGAGGAGTGGCAAATGGCCAGCAATCCTCAGCTAGACATGAAGAGACAGAATTCCCAACTCGGAGTAGCGGCAAATGGCCGGACCTACTCAGCTGGAAACGAGACGACAGAAACCAACCAATGGATGAGAATACGAATCTTGACACGAAGTAGCTCATGAAGCGGCAAATGGCCGGCAATCACTTACCTGGAAACAAAGAGACAAAATTCTCAACTCGGAGTAGCAGCAAACAGCTGGACCTACTCAGCTGAAACGAGGTAACAGAAACTAAACAATGACAGTCCATTTGTATCTAGAGACGGAAGAGCTCAAGAAGACGGTCCCTTATTCTTGGTGGCTTGGAAAACAGTCACTTATTCTTGGCGGTTCGGAAGACGGTCCCTTATTCTTGGTGGCTTGGAAAACAGTCACTTATTCTTGGCGGTTCGGAAGACGGTCCCTTATTCTTGGTGGCTTGGAAAACAGTCACTTATTCTTGGCGGTTCGGAAGACGGTCCCTTATTCTTGGTGGCTTGGAAAACAGTCACTTATTCTTGGCGGTTCGGAAGACGGTCCCTTATTCTTGGTGGCTTGGAAAACAGTCACTTATTCTTGGCGGTTCGGAAGACGGTCCCTTATTCTTGGTGGCTTGGAAAACAGTCACTTATTCTTGGCGGCTCAGAGTGGCGACAATCGGCCAGCAAATCTCAGCCAAACATGAAAACGACAGAATTTGCATCTTAGCTCGGAGTAGTGGCAAAACAGTTGGCAACTCTGCTGGACACAAAAACGACTGAATTCACTAAGCAACCACAGGCACTGAAGCAACTAGAGTCCACAATTCTCGGCTGCCCCAGACGAGCATAGCCGCACTGGCTACAGTGAGGAACCAGCAGCGAGTAGATGTAAGCTGGAGTTTTTATGCCGCCGGTTCAAATGAGGATCAGTTGCCTCAATCAAGGAGCCCAGTGGAACACGGGGAAAAGGAAATCAACAGAAACAGGGAGTTAGCAGACCGGACTGTGACACTGATAGGTTGGTATGGAAATGGAAGTGGGGTTGAAATAATGTGCAACTAGGCCATTGTGGATGTACCATAAGTGCTCTGTTAATTTTAAACCCATACCGATCTCGACTATTTCTAAAACCATAAGAGGTTTTAGAAATGTTGCTGGTGGAGTTCAAATGGATATCCACTATAATATAGATCTGAAGATCCCAGCCTGAAGTATTTTATCTGTATTCACCACAGTTGTTTGTCGTCTACAAGACTTTGTAGAACATCCCCCAGAGAGAGAGAGGAAGAAAAAGTTCAAAATAATTTATTATCAAAGTACTTAAACAGTGTGTCACCATATAGTACCTTGAGATTTATCTTCTTGCAGGCATTCACACTAGATGAAATAAAATAACTGAAAAACTACACAGAAAGACTGACAAACAGCCAATGTGCAACAGAAGACAAACTGTGCAAATAATAAAATATAAATAAGTAAGTAAATAAATAATACTTCCACCCTCTTCACCCAGTCTCTCCTGGGTAATGTAGTCCATGTTACAACAAGTTGCCATATCATTTTCTCTAACTTCAGTTAATGCCCCTCCTCCCCTTCTTACCCCATCCCTTATTTATATATTTATTTCCCCTTTTTTTCTCTCTCTGCCCCTCTGACAATCACTCCTTGCCTGTTCTCTATCTCCCTCTGGTGCTCCTCTCCCTAGGCCTCCCGTTCCATGATGCTTTCCCTTCTCCACTTGTGTATCCCTTTTGCCAATCACCTTTCCAGCTCTCAGCTTCACCCCACCCCCTCCTGTCTTCTCCTATCATTTTGGATTTCCCCCTCCCCCTCCTACTTTCAAATCTCTTACTGTCTTTTCTTTCAGTTAGTCCTGGCGAAGAGTCTTGGCTCAAAACGTCGACAGTGCTTCTTCCTATAGATGCTGCCTGGCATTTTGTGTGTGTTGCTAGAATTTCCAGCATCTGCAGATTTCCTTGTGTTTGCCATATAAAGTGATGGCTCCATATGGCCACTGATCACCATGTCAGTGAAACATAAGCTGCTGGAGGAACTTAGCAGGCCAGGCAGCATCTGTGGAAAAGATGGAAAAGCGTAGAGTGAATGTTTTGGGCCAAGACCCTTCATTGGAACAGAAGAAAAGAAGATGAGGAGTCAGAGTAAGAAGGGGGTAGGGGAGGAAGAGCCACAAAGAGATAGGTGAAAGTGGGAGGAGGGGAGGGGTAAAGTAAAGAGCTGGGAAGTTGATTGGTGGAAAGGATACAGGGCTGGGGAAGGAGGAATCTGATAGAAGAGAACAGAAAGCCATGGGAGAAAGAAAAGGGGGAGGAGCACCAAAGGGAAGTGAAGGACAGGTAGGGAGAAAAGGTGAGCACTTGTTCCACTTGGCAGGAAGGAGATCAGTAGGGAGGGATGACTGCAGAAGGGAGCAACATAAGGATCCCACCACCAAGCACATCTTTCCCTCCCCCTCACTTTCTGCTCTTTGCAGGGATCATAGGTGCTTCCTGGCCTGCTGAGTTCCTGCAGCATTTTGTGTATGTTGCTTGGATTTCCAGCATCTGCAGATTTTCTCTTGTCCATGTCAGTGGAAACAGTCTTCCCCAATTTCCTCTCTCAAAATCCTCCAAGATTTTGCCCTAGATTTCAGTGATCTGAAGGGTCACGTCGACCAGCTTGCGGGGTATAGCATTCAGCCACCAGCTGCTGTGGGCAGAATTGCGTGGTCAATGGACTACCGGGTCTTCTGTGCGCTACAGTGTGGCAACACACTTTCCCTCATGAATAATGACCTCCTCACTCTCATGTTAATGAGAGCATTACAGGCTTGGCTGAGCTTGAAGTGTGGTGATGTACTGTTTCTTTAAGTGACTTGACAGCTGTGCATGAACTACCATCAGGAACTTATGGGAAGCACAGCTTGGACCTATCACATACAGAATGCACATGAGATATATTGGACGGAGAAAGCAGTGAGTACCTGCACAGCCAGTTCATTATTCAGAATCAGAATTCTGAATCAGAATCAGGTTTAGTGTAATTGCCATATGTCTTGAAATGTGTTATTAAACTAGGAAAATTAAAATCATTACAAAATAGACAGAGAGTATTCAGCCAACTCTTCCTGCACTTACTCTTTTGAAGTTGTCTACTATTTGTCCTATTCATATCCTTGTTCAGTTCCCTTTTAGCCAGTGTTATGGCTCTGCCTCAGCAACCACTTGTGATAAATCATTCTCTGTTATAGTAACTCTATAGGTGAAAGCCTTACCCTGTGACAAAACTCAGTCTATCCCCATTTGTAATTAATTCTTCAACTAGAGAGTTTGTTTGCCTTTGAATAGCCCACCATCTTGCTATAAAAAGAGCGATACTTCTTTCTCCTTGTTAGAGGGAGAGGGAGAAGGAGAGGGAGAGGGAGAGGGAGAGGGAGAGGGAGAGGGAGAGGGAGAGGGAGAGAGAGAGAGAGAGAGAGAGAGAGAGAGAGAGAGAGAGAGAGAGAGAGAGAGAGAGAGAGAGAGAGAGAGAGAGAGAGAGAGAGAGATTGAATTGTTTGGTGGTTTTTGATGGACTGTAAACCATGGTCTCCCTTTGGGTGCTTTCATGGCGGGTGGTGGGATGCTTTCTACTGGAATAAATGAGGGAGAGGGGAAGGGGGAGGGTTGATGCTTTTGCTGCTGCTTATGTGTTTGGAGGGGTTGGGGTTCTTTAATTGTTTCTGTCATTCATTCTTTGGGGTTTTTCTTCTGTTTCAAGGATGTCTGTGGAGAGTAAGAATGTCAGGTTGTATATTGTATACATTCTCTGATGTTAACTGGAACTATTGAACCTTTAAGCCAAAGCTTTCCACACTTTTAATGTTTGATGATCCAATGCTAAAACTTCACTAAAGGCAAAAGGTGGCGATGTGTGTTTCACGATAAACTTTTGGTGCTGCTCTGATGTTGCATTTTGTCGAACTTGTGTTCCCTCAACCTTGAACACCTGCCGGTCAAATGCCATGCATGCATAGAGGCAGAGGCTAAAGAGCACAGTTCCAGAAATTAGGCCAGCAAAGAGGTGGTTGCGAGGGTCAGTAGAGTGGTTATGGGATTGCTTCGAGTCTGTGGATAGGGCTGTGTTCAAGGACTCATCTGTGGAATTGGATGACACCACAAATCAAAGGTGGTGACGAATCAGTATATAGGAGGGAAATCGAAAATCTGCCTGAGTGGTGCCATAATGCCAACCTCTTACTCAATGTCAGCAAGATGAAGGAGTTGATTATTGACTTCAGGAGGAAGAGACCAGGGGTGATGATCAGAGGTGGAGAGGATCAGCAACAAATTCCTCAGCGTTATTATTTTGGAGGACCTGTCCTGGGCCCAGCACATAAATACACTTACAAAGAAAGCATGACACTGCTGCTATTTCCTTGGAAGTTTGCAAAGATTCATCATGACATTTAAAATCTTGACAAACTTCTAGATGTGTGTAGTGGAGAGTATATTGACTGGCTGCATCACTGCCTGGTATGGAAACACCAAGTTCAAGTTCAAGTTGCTTTTGTTGTCATTTTGACCATAAGCTGCTGGTACAGTACACAGTAAAAACGAAACAACGTTCCTCCAGGACCCTGGTGCTACATTAAACAACATAAAACTACACTAAGCTACATAAAACAGCATAAAAACTGCACTAGACTACAAACCTGCACAGGACTGTATAAAGTGCACAAAACAGTGCAGGGCAGTACAATAATTAATAAACAAGACATTAGGCACAGTAGAGGACAAATTACAATGGCACTCTAGACTCTGAGTATTGAGGAGTCTGATGGCTTGCACAGTCTGGTCGTGAGAGCCCAAATGCTTTGGTACCTTTTGCCAGATGGGGGAAGAGTTTGTGTGAGGGGTGCGTGGGGTCCTTCACAATGCTGTTAGCTTTGTGGGTACAGCGTGTGGTGTAAATGGCTGTAATAGTGGGAAGAGAGATCCCGATGATCTTCTCAGCTGACCTCACTATCCGCTGCAGGGTCTTGTGATCCGAGACGGTGCAATTCCTGAACCAGGCAGTGATACAGCTGCTCAGGATGTACTGCCCTGCACTGCTTTGTGCATTTTATACAGTCCTGTGCAGGTTTGTAGTCTAGTGCAGTTTTTATGCTGTTTTATGTAGCTTAGTGTAGCTTAGTGTAGTTTTATGTTGTTTAATGTAGCACCAGGGTCCTGGAGGAACGTTGTTTCGTTTTTACTGTGTACTGTACCAGCAGTTTATGGTCAAAATGACAACAAAAGCAACTTGAAGCTCCTCTGTAGAATGTGGTGAGGATGGGGGGAGGGGTGGGAGATGGACTTTTCTCAGCCTTCGCAGAAAGTAGAGACGCTGCTGGGCTTTCTTGGCTATGGAGCTGGTTTTGAGGGATCAGGTGTGATTCTCCGCCAGGTGAACACCAAGAAATTTGGTGTTCTTTACGATCTCATGGAGGAGCTGTCAATGTTCAGCGGAGAGTGGTCGCTCCGTGATCTTCTGAGGTCAACAACCATATCTTTCATTTTGTTCACATTCAGAGACAGGTTGTTGGTTCTGCACCAGTCTGTTAGCCACTGCACCTCCTCTCTGCTGACTCGTCATTCTTGCTGATGAGACCAATGTCCTTGAATGGAAAATCCTACAAAAGGTCATGGATACGGCCCAGTCCATCACAGGTGAAGTCCTCCCCACCATTGAGCGCATCCACATGGAGCATTGTCACAGGAAAGCACCATCCATCATCATCTCTTGCTGCAGTCATCAAGAAGAAGGTACAGGAGCCTCAGGACTTACATCATCAGTTTCAGGATCAGTTACTACCCCTCAGCCATCAGACTCTTGAATGAAAAGGAATGACATCAGACTGTTCACTGAACTTCAGTTCATCATTGAACTGTTCCCACAACCTTTGGACTCACTATCAAGTTTTCAATATTTTTTTAATTTATTATTATTTCTTTCTTTTTCCATTTGCACAATTTGTGTCTTTTGCACACTGGTTGAACGCCCAAGTTGATGCAGTCTTTATCATTGATTCTATATAGTTATTATTCTATTATGGATTTATTGAATATGCCTGCAAGAAAATGATTATCAGTGTTGTGTATAATGACATATGTGCACTTTGATAACTTTGAAGCTCCTGTCTTTGCATACACACTCAGTGACAACTTCATTAGCTACAGGAGGTACTTAGTATAGTGGCCACTTAGTGTATTTCTGCTGCTGTAGTCCACCCACTTCAAAGTTCTGCATGTTGTGCATTCAAAGATGCTCTTCTGCACACCACTGTCTTAGTGCATGGTTATTTGTGTTTCTGTCACCTTTCTGTCAGCTTGAACCGGTCTGGCCATTCTCCTCTGACCTCTCTCATTAACAAGGCATTTTTACCCACAGAACTACCACTCACTTGATTTTTTTTTTTAATTTCTTGCCCTGTTCTTTGTAAACTCCAGAGACTGTTGTGCATGAAAATTCCAGGAGATCAGCGCTCTCTGAGGTACTCAAACCATCCTATCTGGCACCAACAATCATTCCATGGTCAAAGTCACTTAAATCACATTTCTTCCCCATTCTGATATTTGGTCTGAACCTTTGACCATGTCTGCATGCTTTTATGCATTGAGTTGCTGTTCAATGATTAGCCAATTAGACATTTACAAAAACGAGAAGGTGTAGATGTGTATCTAATAAAGTGGCTACTGAGTGTAGTGCCTACTTGGAATGTGGCCAGGAGTGCTTTAGAGGTGGTGATGGTGAACTGCTTTGTTGAAGTGTTTCGGCTGTATAGTGAGATTGATCCCACAGTGTCTCTGGGTTAGATGTTTCAAGGTTTAGATCAAAGTGATAATAAAAGGTCTTAATTCCTTAATTGTCTTAATTCCAGACAGGACATCCTTCCCTATGACTTCATGTGACCCTGATTGGTGGGGGGGGGGGGGGGCTATGCACATACTACACCTTGCCCAAAGGTGACCTATAGGCTAACAGAGGGAAAGACCATCTTACACCTCCTTTGGTAGAGATGTGCCTCCACCTTCCCATCCGTATCTTGTAAAAAGTCAGCCCTACTGATTTACCAAATTCAGCAGTCTATATAAAACGTGGGTTCATATTTGTTTTTCTTAAAAACTTTTTTATAACCTTCAATAGTCTATGAAGCTATGTTACCAGATACACGTTTTTCCTTTTCAGTAACTTTCTCAAAATGCAATGCTTTATACTTTCTATTATTCAACTACATCTGCCATTCATCTGCCCTCTTTGTTTTTTATCCTCTGTTTATGCACTCTTTCATAATTTTCTCGGTTTTGATTGCATTAGGAACTGATTGTGGAAGTTTTTCAAGTTTAAGTATTTTTCTAAAGATCACTGACCTATAATGCCAGTCAGAAGTATTAATATTTCATCAATTAGGAAACTTTTTGTTGAACTACACAACAATGCCAGATTCCACACAACATACTGAGTCACCAGTGCGTGGAAGTTTCAGAATAGATGAGCTTTATTCAGCCAAATCTTGAGAGGGAAAGGGAAGAAGTTGAGAGAGAAACAAAAATATGACTCAACCATGGAGACATTTTAAACAACATGATGTAGTTTGTGTGTTAACACCACCTAATAATCCTAACATTTGGAAATAGAATGTTGGAGTGGAAGCAAACAGGTCCAGAACTTATCTTGTGAAAATAGGAAATAGAATTAGAAGTGTACATGAAATCACCCAATCCCCGCAAGTGGCATACACAAGAATAAGACCATAAGAGATAGGAGCAGAATTAGGCTATTCAGCTCATTCAGTCTGCTCCATATTCAATCATGCCTAATTTATTTTCCTTCTCAACCCCATTCTCTCCCTTCTCCCCATAACCTTTGATGTCCTTAATAACTAAGTATTTATCAATCTCCATTTTAAATACACCTGATGTCTTGGCCTCCACAGCCTGTGGCAATGAATTCCACAGATTCACCACCCTCTGGCTAAGGAAGTTCCTCCTCATTTCTGTTCTAAAGGATGTCCTTCTATTCTCAGACTGTTCCCTGTGGTCCTAGACTCTCCCACTGGTAGAAACATACTCTCCACATCCACTCTATCTAGGCCTCTCAATATTTGATAGGTTTCAGTGAGATTCCCCCCACCTACCCTCATTCATCTAAATCCCAGCAAGTACAGGCCCATAGCCATCAAGTGCTCCTCATTCATTAAACCTTTCATTACCAGGAAATTTCCTCTGGACCTTCGTAATGCCAACACGTCCTTTCTTAGATATGGGGCTCAAAACTGCTCACAAAGCTCCAAATTTGGTCTGACCAATGCCTTATAAAGCCTCAGCTTTTATAGAAAATTGAAGAGTTAATTAGTTAAGAACATATTTCAGAAGTTGATCCAGTAAAAACTATGGAAAGTAGAATACAAAATTTTAGGGAATTGAATCAAGAAGTGTCATCTCCCCTAAGTGAAGAAGCAGATAGAACATCAATGGTAGAGGCTCATTTGAAAAGGTCAAAGAGTTGTGGAGATGCATTCTTTAAAAATACCCAAGGTGGTGAATTACAGACATTTGAAGTACAGGAGGAAATGGGGATAAGGGGAGAGAGTGGGAAGGTGGTATTGAGAACAAGATTAGGTCAACCATGATCTTACTGAATGGCAGAACTGGCATGAGATGCCAACCCCTACACCCATTTCTGGTATTCTTACATTCCCATCATTTAGCATTTTCAAGTCCCTGGGTGTCAACATCTCTGAGGATCTATCCTGAACCCAACATATCGACTCAGTTACGATGAAGGCACGGCGGTTTGAGGAGATCTGGTATGTCACCAAAGACACTCGCAAATTTCTACAGGTGTACCGAGGAGAGCATTCTAACTGGCTGCATCACTGCCTGGTACAGGGGGGAAGGGCTACTGCACAGGATTGAAAGAAGCTTCAGAAAGTTGCAGACTCATTCAGCTCCATCATGGGCACTAGCTTCCTCAGAATCCAGAACGTCTTCGAGGAGCGATGCCTCAAAAAGGTGGCATCATTATTAAGGACCTTCATCACCCAGGATATGCACTCTTCTTATTGTTACCATCAGGAAGGAGGTACAGGAGCCTGAAGTACAGTTATGCTTCTAACTGTAATTTACAGTTTTTATTATTTTGTATTGCATTGTACTGCTGCCACAAAGACAACAAATTCCATGACGTATGCCAGAGCTATTAACCCTGATTCTGATTTAGAACACCTACAGGAGTTTAATATTGGTGCAGCATGGCATGCTTTATTATGCCAACTGCTACGCATGGTTAGGACACGAAGGGATTCAGGAAGAAGGCAGGAGATCGGGGCTGAGAGGAAAATTGGATCAGCCATGATGAAATGGCGGAGCAGACTTGATGGGCCAAATGGCCTAATTCTGCTCCTATATCTTGTGGTCTTGTTACAGCGCCTGCAATCCAGGTCAGTTCTACTGTTGTTTATAAGGAATTTGTATATTCTCTCCATGACTGCATGGTCCTCTAATTTCGTCCTACACTTCAAAGATGCACGAGTCAGTAAATTTTCACTTTATTTATTTATTTATTGATTGAGCTACACCCTCGATTTAAAACTAGCCTGATCATGGGACAATTTACAATGACCAATTAACCTACCAATTGGTCCATCGTTGGACTGTGAGAGGGAACCTATGTGATCACGGTGAGAACGTACACACTCCTTACAGGCAGCGGCAGGTTTATTTGGTCATGTGGCTGTAATTGGGTGCCACTAACTAGTTGGCCCAGAGGGGCCTGTTACTGTGCTATATCTCTAAACTAAAATGTGGAAGTGCTGTGAAATTATTAATTTCTTTTTCTTTTCAACAAGAGGGAAGTAATGTGGTGTATGTAAATGTGCAATATATCTGTATGACACATGTGCATCTGGACAGCGTAGCTGGAGAGGGAAACAAAAGTGATACAGCTGTTTTGCAGTTCTTCATTTCTCTTGGTCATTCATTATATCCCACCTATTTCATATTGATAGAATAATAATCTACAAGTACATCACATTGCAAACCAGAAAGTAATGCAATTCTCACTGTCTATACCCTTTGAAAGTTGGCTGGTGATGTAGTGGCATCAGCACCGGACTTCGAGGCGAATGGTGCTGGGTTCGAATCTGGCCGGATCCTTGCATGCTTTTCATGCATGCTGGGTTAAACGCTGAGCTAGCATAAAACAGACAAATGCAAAGGAAATGGCAAAATTCCCACCTGGTGTGCCACAAGGTGTGGAAAGGAACAATGGACAATAGCCTTTGAAAGCAATATTGAGTCCAGGAGACTTTAACATCTATAGTTCAGGGGATGCTCCCCAAGCTTGTGTTATTGAGTCATAGAACAATGCAGCATGGATATAGGTCCTTCCGTCTAACTTGACCAAGATGTCTATCTGAGCTAGCTGCATTTGCAAGCATTTGCCCACATCCTTTTAGGCCAGGAGTTCCCAACCTTTTTTATGCCATAGACCCCTATCATTAACCAAGAGATCCTTGAACCCCAGACTAGGAACTTCTTTTCTAGGCTGTTTCTATCCATGTACCTGTCCAATTTTTTTTAAACATTGTAATTGTCCCTGCCTCTACTGCTTCCCTTGGCAGCTAGTTTCATATACACACCATCTGCGAAAAAGGTTCCCCCTACGGTCCCATTTAAATCTTTCCCCTCTCACCTTAAATCCATCCGCTTTAGTTTTAGGCTTCCCTATCCTTGGAAAAAGATTGTGACCATCCACCTTATCTACATCTCTCCTGATCTTATATCCTTGTATCATCATCGTCATCATTATCATTATGTACCGTGTCATATCACATAGGCAATCATGCTCTCTGATCATGGTTGTTCTTGGCAAACTTTCCTACAGAAGTGGTTTGCCATTGCCTTCTTCTGGGCAGTGTCTTTACAAGACGGGTCATTATTAATACTCTTCAGAGACTGTCTGCCTGGTGTCAGTGGTTGCACAACCAGGACTTGTGATATGCACCAGCCGCTCATACGGCCATCCACCACCTGCTCCCATGGCTTCATATGACCCTGATTGTGGGGCTAAGCAGATGCAACACCTTGCCCAAGGGTGACCTAGAAGGTAGTGGAGGGAAGGAGCACCTTACATCTGCTTTGATAGAGATATATCTCCTCCCCTCCACCCAGTATACTCACCCCAAAAACTCCAACGCTCCAAGGAAGTAAAATCCCAATACATCCAGCCTGTCCTTACAACTCAAGCCTTCTAGTTCCAGTGACATCCTCATGAATTGTTTATGCACCCTTCCCAGCTTAGTGATACCTTTCCTACACCCAGTCAACCAGAAGTGCTCACGGTATTCCAAGTGTGGTCCTGTGGGAATCAGTTATGGAAATTGATATCTATTTGTTTTAGACCAAATCTCTCAGAATCAGAACTAGGTTTAATATCACTGACGTATATCATGAAATTCACTTTTGCAGTAGCAGTACAGTGCAATCCATTAAAAAAAACTAGAAATTACAAATATTAAAATATACACACACATGCATATTATATATATAAATAAATTAATTAAATTAGTGCAAAAATAGTGAGGTATTGTTCATAAGACCATAAGATATAGGAGCATAATTAGGCCATTCGGTCCATCCAGTCTGCTCCACCATTTCCATCATGACTGATCCTCTTTCCCTCTCAGGCCAATCTCCTGCCTTCTCCCCGTATCCCTTCATGCCCTGACCAATCAAGAATCTATCAACCTCTGCCTTAAATACACCCAATGACTTGGTCTCCACAGACACTGTGGCAACGAACTCCATAGATTCATCACTCTCTAGATAAAGAAATCCCTCCTCATCTCCGTTCTAAGTCAATGTCCCTCTATTCTGATGTCCTGGAGGGTGGATGCAAGTGCCCAAGATAAAGCAGGCTGAGTTTGCAACTCTTTGCAACTTCTCCAGATCCTGTGCTGTGGCCTGTCCATACCAGACACTGATGCAACCTGTTAGAGTGCCCTCCATGGTACCTCTGTAGAAAATTTCTGGAGTCTTTGGTGGCATTCCAAATCTCCTCAAACTCCTATTGAAATACAGCAGGCACGCCTACTTCGAAACTGCATCAATATGTCTGGCCCAGGATAGACCTTCAGAGATGTTGACACCCAAGAACTTGAACCTGCTCACCCTTTCCGCTGCTGATCCCTCGATAAAGACTGGTGTGTGTTCTGTGTTAGTCCCTGGTGAGGTATAAGTTTCAGGTGGAACTATGTAAAATCCTGACCCAAAACGTCCACTGTCCATTTACCTCCACAGATGCTGCCTGACCTATCAAGTTGCTCCAGCAATTTGTTCCAGATTCCAGCATCTGCAGTCTCCTGTGGTTCAGTGATTTACTGTCGTTGTTCTGTACTGACTAGTTAAAATCTGCATTGAATCTTGGTTACAAAAACCTGTGTTAATGTCCTATCTCATATTTTCTTACATTATATGAGGCCATTTGATTGCCCGGTAGCACTCACATCAACAGTGATGAAATGCTTTGAGAGATTGGTCATGACTGGACTGAACTCCTGCCTCAACAAGGACCCGGAGCCACTGCAATTTGCCTATCATTACAATAGGTCAACAGCAGATGCAATCTCAATGGCTCTTCACATGGCTTTAGACCACCTGGACAACACAATCGGGATGCTGTTCATTGACTATAGCTCATCATACCATCATTCACACATTCACACAATCCTGATTGAGAAGCTGCAGAACCTGGGCCTCTATACCTCCCTCTGGAATTGGATCCTCAACTTCCTAACCAGAAAACCAAAATCTGTGCAGATTAGTGATAACATATCCTCCTCGCTGACGATCAACACTGGCGCACCTCGGGTGTGTGCTTGGCCCACTGCTCTACTCTCTATATACAGATGACTGTGTGGCTAGGCATAGCTCAAATACCATCTATAAATTTGCTCATGACACAACTATTGTTGGTGGAATCTCAGGTGGTGATGAGAGGGCGTACAGGAGTGAGATATGCCAACTAGTGGAGTGGTGCCGCAGCAACAACCTGGCACTCAACATCAGTAAGACGAAAGAGCTGATTGTGGACTTCAGGAAAGGTAAGATGAAGGAACACATAACAACCCTCAAAGAGTGATCAGAAGTGGAGAGAGTGAGCAGTTTCAAGTTCCTAGATGTCAAGATTTCTGAGGATCTAACCTGGTCCCAACATATTGATGCAGTTATAAAGAAGGCAAAACAGCAGCTATACTTTATTAGGAGTTTGAAGAGATTTAGCATGTCAACAAATACACTCAAAAACTTCTATAGTTGTACCTTGGAAAGCATTCTGACAAGCTGCATCACTGTCTGGTATGGAGGGACCACTGCACAGGACCAAAAGAAGCTGTAGAAGGATATAAATCTAGTCAGCTCCATCGTGGGTACTAGCCTACAAAGTACCCAGTACATCTTAAGGGAGCAGTGTCTCAGAAAGGCACCATCCATTATTAAGGACCTCCGGCACCCAGGGCATGCCCTTTTCTCACTGTTACAGAGACAGGTAGGAGGTACAGAAGTCGGAAGGCATACACTCAGCGATTCAGGAACAGCTTCTTCCCATCTGCCATCCGATTCCCAAATGGACGTTGAATTTTTTTAAATATAGTGTTTCTGTTTTTGCACTTTAAAAAAATCTATTCAATATACATATACCATAATTGATTTACTTATTTATTATTATTTTAAATTTTTAAATTTATGATTATTTTTTTAAAAAATTATTTTTATTTCTCTCTGCTAGATTATGTATTGCATTGAACTGTTGCTGTTAAGTTAACAAATTTCACATCATAATAAACCTGATTCTGATTCTGATTCTGAATTGAGCCTTTACCCTATCTCAGAGCAATCCCATCAATCTAACAACCACCCCCCTCCCTGCCTTATTTATCTGTAGGCACATGAAGATAATGATTAGCTTTATTTGTCACATGTACATTGAAACATTCAGTAAAATGCATTGTTTCCATCAAATCAAATCAGCAAGAATTGTGCTGGGTCAATGTTGCCACGTTTCCAGTGCCAACATAGCATGCTTAAAGCTCACTGGCCCTAATCCTAACCTTTTAGATTGTGGGATGGAACTGAGCACCCAAAGGAAGCCCACACAGTCACAGAGAGGACATGCAAACTCCTTACAGGCAGCAGCAGGAATTGAACCCCAACCTTACAGCTGGTGCTGTAAAGCGTGGTGCTATGCAACTGTTCCACCCCTCTACACCTCCTGATTCTACTGCCACTCATTTACATTCAGGCCAGTTATAAAGTTCAAAGCAAATTTTATTATTAAAGTACATATATGTCTCCATATATAAGCCTGAGATTCGTTTTCTTGTGGGTATACTCAATAAATCTATAGAATAATAACTATAACAGAATCAATGGAAGACCGCCCAACTTGGGCGTTCAACCAAAGTGCAGAAAACAACAAACTGTGCAAATACAGAAAGAAAGAAATAACAATAACAAGTAAATAAGCAATAAATATTGAGAACACGAGGTGAAGAGTCCTTGAAAGTGAGTCCATGGGTTGTGGGAGCATTTCAATGATGTGGCAAGTGAAGTTATCCCCTTTGGTTCAAGACGCTGATGGTTGAGGGGTAGTAACTGTCCCTATACCTGGTGGTGTGAGTCCTGAGGCTCTTGTAGCTTCTTCCTGATGGCAGCAGCGAAAAGAGAGCATGACCAATTAAGACACCAACCAGCACATTTTGGATGTGGGAAGGAACTGGAGAGCCAAAGGGGAAACCCACGTGGTCACGGTGAAAAATTGCAAATTCCACACTGATGGCACCAGAGGTCAGGGTCAAATTCAGCTTGGTGAACCGGTGAGACAGTTGCACTACCTGCTGGTGATTAACAGCACAGTTGCAAATTTGTCCTGTCAGCATGGTTTTCTGTATTAAAATAACTGTTTCATAATAATGTCAGGGCCAACAAGGTGACAAGCAAAAAGAACTGGGGTGACAGCAGGAAATATTTCTGGAATAGATTATTGTGATTTGGAATGCATGACTTAATATGATTCATTAGTAGCTTTTAGATTTAGATAGAAAAGCACTTTGTATGGATGTTGGAAAAGAGCAGAGGATCACGATTAAATGGACTGCATTTTCTTGTGCAAGTTCAATGGTCGAGCGACGTCTGTCATGCAGAACTATTCCAGAGCAGTGTGATTTAGATTAGATCAATGGGTCGATGTCAGCATCCAATTTCACCAGACTTTCTTCTTCTGCAGTCCGGTAATCGCCCATCTGACTCATGTGATCTGGCAGATGACATCACTTGAGAATGATTGACAACCAACGCTTTTACAAGTTCATCAACAATGAGCTCTCTTTTCTACCAACAGAGCAGAACTTCCATCAACAGGAACATAAAAAAAGGAAAAGGTCACTCAACCCTATTCCATTTAATTGGATCAGGCCCATCTACATCTCCATTTTCTTTGACCAGCTATTAGCTGTATTTTTTGATAGCTCTGTTTAATAAAAGACTATTGACCTCTGTGTGAAATGCACTCAGCGGCCACCTCATGAAGTATCCCCTGTACTAAATAAAGTGACCACTGAGTGTATGTTCATGATCTTCTGCTGAGGTAGCTTATCCTCTTCAAGATTCAATGTGTTGTGCATTTAGAGATGCTCTTGTACACACCACTGTTGTAATGTGTGGTAATTTGAGTTACTGTCTCCTTCCTGTCAGCTTGAACCAGTCTGGCCATTCTCCTCTGAGTTCTTCCATTAACAAGGTGTTTTTGCCCACAGAACCACTGCTCACTGTACATTTTTTTCACACCGTTCTCAGTAAACTCTGGAGGCTGCTGTATGTGAAAATCCCAGGAGATCAGCATTTTCTGAGATAAGCAATCCACCCCGTCTGACTCCAACAATCATATGCAGTCAAAGTCACTTTGATCACATTTCTTCCCCATTCCGATGTTTGGTCTGAACTATAACTGAACCTCTTGACCACGTCTTCATGCTTTTAAGCATTGAGTTGGGTGATTAGATATTTGCATTAACAAGCAGGTATACAGGTGTACCTGATAAAGTAGCGACTGAGTGTACTCCAATTCGCTAAGCAATTCACAGCTTCTAAGTGAGAGAGTTTAAGATACCATCCACCCTTTCCTTGAAAACTTGCTTGATAGAGGTGAGCCTAATGCAGTATTCTGACCTGAAGCACCAGCAGTTCCTTTAATAAGAACATAAGAATAGGAGCAGGAGTCGGCCATCTGGCCCGTTGAGCCTGCTCCACCATTCAATAACATCATGGCTGATCTAGCTATGGACTCATCTCCACCTACCTGCCTTTTTCCCATAACCCTTAATTCCCCTGCTATGCAAAACACTATCCAACCTTGTCTTAAATATATTTTCTGAAGTAGCCTCTACTGCTGCATCGGGCAGAGAATTCCACAGATTCACCACTTTCAAGGAAAATCAGTTCCTTCTCATCTCCGTCCTAAATCTACTCCCCCAAATCTTGAGGCTATGTCTCCTGGTTCTAGTCTCACCTACCAGTGGAAACAACTTTCTTGCCTCTATCTTATCTATCCCTTTCATAATCTTATTTATTTCTATAAGATCTCCTCTCAGTCCCCTCACAAACACTGCTCAACCACAGTTCCTGCAGCGGATTGTTTGCAGATGCAGATTCCATTGTGGCTTGGGTTTGGGAAGTGACAAAAAAACATCTAGCATACAAAGGAAAGCCAATTAACCAACAGCCAATGCAGTCATTAGTGAAATCTGAGCAGTCAAACTTTAAACCCTGAGTAACAAGGCTAGATCAACACATTCCAGTATGTTTTTGCAGTCCCTCAGGGCTGAGGGTAACTTGCTTCAAGTGCAGTTTTCTGATTTCTAAGGTGGTTGAGGAGTCCATTTTGGGAATCACAGTCTTCAACTGTGGGGTAGGAGGTGTCTGTTGGGGCAAGTGAGTAGGTATGGTGTACTTTCTACTGCTAAAGTGGAGCTTCTGTGTTTTTACAATGTATTGAGGTTCTCAGTACCATTTTATTTTTCCACAGTGGGCCAGAGTTTCCAAAAAATGTATGGGGCTCTGGATCACATCCTTGAATCATTCCCTCTGTTCATCTGTGATAGATCTTAGAATCAGCGGCTGTTTCAGGAGTCTATGGTCTGTCATGCATGTTGCCTGCCCAACAGCACTGCTGATTGTGACTAGGGTTTATTGTAACTGGGAATGTAGGCCTGAGAGACACCAGTAATACCAGTTTCCTTATCCTTCCAGAGAACTTGGAAGATTTAGTGGAGCCTGCAAGTGTGGTATTTTTCCAGGTCTTGATGTGACTACTGTAGGTAGTCCAGATCTGAGGAGTGTACAGGAAAACAGGGATCACTTATGCCTTGTAGACCCGGAGTTTTGTGCTAGATTGAGGTCTTGATCTACAAATGCTTTATGACATCTTCAAACACAATCTTAAGTTAGAAGTTTCAAAGGTTTTCCTTAATGTTCCTTTTGTGAATTCATCATCATCATAGTTATGTTCCATGTGGTATGACGTAGGCAGTCATGGCCTCATGACCATAATTGTTCTTGGTAAATTTTCCAACCCAAGTGGTTTGCCACTTCCTTCTTCTGGGCAATACCTTTACTAGACAGGTGATCCCAGCCATTATCAATGCTCTTCAGAGATTGTCTGCCTGGTGTCAGTGGCTGCATAACCAGGACTTGTGATATGCATCAGCTGTTCATACGGCCATCCACCACCTGCTCTTTTGGCTTCACATAACCCTGAACGGGGGGCTAAGCAGATGCTACACCTTGCCTAAGAGTGACCTGCAGGCTATCAGAGGGAAAGAATGCCTTACACCTCCTTTGGTAGAGATGTATCTGCAGTGTTTCTAAGGTTTCTACATCCTTCATATAATGAGGCGACCAAAACTCCAAGGGTGTGTTTAACCCGAGTTTTACAGGCTGCAAGATTACCTTACGCCTCTTGAACTTGACTTCCCCAACCATTGAAGGCCAAAACACACTAAGACTTCTTAACCACTCTATTAACATACATGGCAAATGGGAGCGATCTTTGGACTTGGACTCCAAGATCCCCCTGTTCCTCCACACTGCTAAGAATTTGCCATTAACCTTGTACTCTGCCTTCAAGTTTGACTTTCCAAAGTGTACCACTTCACACATTTCTAAACTGAACATCATCTGCCACTCCTTAGCCCTACTCTGCAACCTGTCAATGTCCCTACGAGCATCTTCTATACAATCCACAACACCTCCAATCTTTGTGCCATCTGCAAACTTACTAACTAACCCTTCTACTTCCTCATCTGATCACAGGCAGCAGGTGTCGCAGAACAGATTTCTGCAGAACGCCTCTGGTCACCCCCAGGCAGAATACATTCCATCTACTACCACTATGGACACGCCAATTCTGAATCCACACAGCCAGGTTTCCCTGAATCCTGTGCCTCCTGACTTTCTGAACGAGCCTACCAAGGGGAACATTATAAAATGCCTTTCTACTATACATATATGCCCTATCCACTGCTCTACCTTCAACAATATGTTTAGTCACTTCCTCAAAAAAGTCAATCAAGGTCATAGTTCCTTCACAAAGCCATATAGACTATCCATAATCAGACTATGCTTCTCCAAATGCTTGTAAATTCTGTCTGTTTCTCCTTCCAGTAAACAATCCCCCCTCCCCATTATTCCCCACTGTGTCCTTTTACTTCTTCTCACCTGCCTATTACCTTCCCTGGGTCCCCTCCTCTTTCCATTTCTCCCTCTCCTATCAGATTCTTTCTTCTACAGCCCTTGTCCATTCCCACCCACCTGGCTTCACCTATCACCTTCCAGCCAGCCTCCTTCCCCTCCCACCACCTTTTTATTCTGGCATCCTCCCACTTCCTTCTCAGTCCCGGTGAAGCGTCTCAGCCTAAAACATCGACTGTTCATTCACTTCCACAGATGGTGCCTGACCTGCTGAGTTCTTCCAGCGTTTGGAGTGTGTTACTTTGAAATTCCAGACTCTGTAGACTTCCTCATGTTTGTGA